>NW_026606910.1:0-442500 GCF_029890125.1 Rhinichthys klamathensis goyatoka | reverse complement strand
TTGTGGGTGGAGAAGTGGCAAGACCCAACTCCTGGCCCTGGCAGGTACGACATTTTTAACATTAACTCAATACAAATCCTATTAAATCTCAATATATAAGCACTTTTTGGTTGCTTTCCACAACTAAATGGACATATCATTTAGTTGTGGTTATACCAGCCATGGTCAAGTCATTTTTCTAAATATGGTAGAAGGTTTGTTGGTGACGCACTAACAAGATCATCAAGATGGTGGTCTACAAAGCAGGTTGACCTTGGCACCACAATATTTGTCATAAATTTACAGCTTTATACCTAGTAAAACTTGAAGCTGGTTAAAACTGGATTTTCCAACGTTAAAAAAGTCCAATCTGTTAAGTTTAAAAAATACCACTCATATTGAAATTCATAATCCTTTCATATTTTCAAATTCTAACTAAACCTCTTCCTCAGATCTCTCTCCAGTACCTGTCCGGCGGCAGCTACTATCATACCTGTGGTGGGACTCTGATCAGAAGGAATTGGGTGATGACCGCTGCCCACTGCGTTGACACGTAATGAATCCACTTTTTGTTGTTGTATCTAAATGGTTGAAATAACAGAAACATCTGATAAACTGAGACAGATCAAATGATGAGTATGAATATAGAGGAGTTTGAGGTGTCTGCAGAACAAGTGGGCGTTTCTAAATTTGTGGTGAACTGGTAGGTTTATAGGTCGTGATGTTTTGAGTCTCTCGCTCGCTTTCCCTCTCTGACTTGCGCGCGCTCTACGCGGTTTGGAGCGCAATCTCTGTCTCGCGTGCGCGCTCGCTCAAGATTCCGGGAGATTTTAACTAATTTGCGACATAACTAGTCGATCACGAGTGGCTCAACAGGTAGATATATAGATAAACTCATCTTCCAGGCATTTGACCGACCAGGTTGACACTTCAGCGTGAGAAATCGGGGGTGTGGCGTGAGAGCGTGTGAAACCAATCAAATGCGTGTGTCTCACGGCCAATGCGTGAGAGTTGGCTTATAATTTTCCACAGGTCATGTTGTGAGATATTTGTACAAGATACTTTTGCAGTGTTTAATCAGCAGAACAGTCCGAAAACACATTAAATAACAGAACAGCCCTCTGACTGAAGAGATGAATGTCTATCCCGACCCTCACAGTCTCGCTTTCATTCCAGTTAAATATCAAAGATGGCGCTGCTGTGAATAAGGTCTATTCTTGATCTGAAGCACGCCTGTTCATAGGACTGGCGCAGTTCGCCCTCTGGCGGCAGATGTAATACACTTTAAATGTGTTTGTAAAACATTTTAATCTGGACCCACTAATTGATCTTTAAGACAGCGTCAATAAAAAAAGTGTTCAGTTGTTCCTTTCTCTACCTATGTGTTTCTGAATGTGTTTCAGCTCGAGAACTTGGCGTGTTGTCCTGGGCGACCACGACATCTACAACCACGAGAATCGCGAGCAGTACATGACCGTCAGTCAAGTCATCATCCACCCCAACTGGAACAGCAACAGTGTGGCTTCTGGGTGCGTAGCCTATAACATACACAACATACACGAGTGTGGCGACAGTTATACACAATAGGCTATATGAAGACTTCAGATGCAAAAGCTTCTAGGTGCCACCTGATATTATCTTCTGATTATCATTTTTATCAAGCTTGTAAGTTTATGTTCAGTTATTTCACTTTGATGGCAATGAAAATGACCTATTAAGTGAAATTACTGAACTTAAATATACGAGCTTGATAAAAATGCTAATTTTAGAAGAAAATTTCAGATGGCACTTAGAAGCTTTTGCATCTGAAGTCTTCACACACATAATATATATATATATATATATATATATATATATATATATATATATATATATATATATATATATATATATATATATATACAATTACACCTATAACTTTTAACACAACAAACTCGACTGTATCGATTATACAACGAAACACAAACAACAATACTATATTGGCAAGCCAATAACACATGTACGTGAGTAACGCGAATGTAAAAAGTGAATACCGTAATTCCTCAAATAAAGGCCGGGGCCTTTATTTACCTGAACTGCAGATGGTAGCCGGCTTTTATTTGAAGCAGGCTTTTATTAGAGGCAGGCCTTTATTTCTAATTCGCGATCCCCGCCCGCCCGCCAGCCAAGTTTCCATGGTGACGCGTCATGCTTGGCACGTGTTCACCACAGCCAAAATAGCGCTGTATGACAGATGTAGCGCTTTTATTTCTAAAAAATTAACAAACTTGCTTACCATGTCATCAACTATCTTCTATTCTGACTCTCAAATCCGTGTAAGTGAGTTTGTTTTGTCGTTTAAAACCCTTTATAAATGATCTTGATCTGTAACGTGAGATGGGCACCGCAGTTCGGAGATTCCTGTTGTATTTGTTAAGTTACAGCGCGTGAATTCTTCAGTTTCTCCCGAAATACATGAAAGTAAGTGGCCGGTGAACTGGGAGAAGAATAGAGTAAACTTTATAGTTACTTACACTGTGTATCTGATATGAATAAAACACGTCGCCAAATATATTTGAATGGATTGTTATTGGTCCTTCCATAGACACCATTGTGTATTTTACAAACTATAAATTTATTGTTTTGCTATAAATCATATCTATTTAAATTAGTGCTGGGCAACGATTAAAAAATTTAATCGCGATTAATCGCATGATTTCTTGCGATTAATCGCGATTAATCGCATTGTTACGCGCAATATTGAATAATGAATTCTAAAGTAGTGTATTGCGCACTTTTGATTTAAATGTACTGCTACAAAAGTGCAATAACATGTGGTTTGCAAAAACTTTAAACAAATAAGGTGCTTTTATACCAGCAGTATTCCCTTTACACAGTATCAATAAAATATTTCTTGTAAATCTCAACTTAAACATTAACGTAATCAAATCAAATATTTAAACAAAGCTATTTGCCACTGCCAGGGCAAATACCTTTTATCTAGCTTGTTAAAAAGAGTCCAGTTTTCTTTTCTTTTTTTTCTGAACAGGTATCTTGTATCAGGGAGCAGCAGAAACAGTCTATGTAGTCAAAGGGTCATGATCACTACTACAGATATAAGTCGACCAACGTTACTTCTCTGATAGCAGCTTAGGTTTGGTCATGGCATGCCATGGTTTCCCACGTAAGATTACATTAAACAGAGGTAAAGCCCAATTTATACTTCTGCATCGAACTCACGCCGTAGCTGTGTAGCGCGCGTACCCTGACGTGCATCTCTCCAAAAATGTAACGTCAATTCTACGCGTACTGCAAGCGCTGTGATTGCTAGAACCGCTCCCCGGGTTTCACACTCTCCCTCTGCATGTGTAATTGCGCGTCAACGACGCAGATTTATAAATGAAAACCAACGCGTAGTCTATAGCGTAGAGGCTCCGGCTTAAGTCCGACGCAGAAGTATAAATCAGCCTAGAGTGAGGTGAAGTGGTCGAGCACAGGTGCAGCGACAAGCGGGTGCGTTCCTGTGAAACTGTTGCGGTCATGCTCGCCTCACGCACGCGCCCGCGCGTTGCCGAAGTTGAATTGTCTAACTTTTTGTACACGACGCGCAGCACAAATCATTGGAAGAGAGACTGATCCTTGGCTCGCTGTTTGTGAGTTTCCAGAATCTAAATAGTTATCAGGACATCAACAGGAGGGAATTCACATGGCAGAGCATCCCCGCTAAACTAAACGCAGGCCTATCAGGTAAAGTTATGTATAATTTTAATTTAAGTTAAAAAGACTACAGCTGCGTAGCGCACAGAAGCCGTTGCATGCACTATCCATAGAGCGCCTGTCATTCACTCGCGGGGCGCTGTCTCCCTTTCTGTTCACCTGAGAGAACCTGCCAAAGCCTCTCCACTGCTTGTTTGGGTGGGTTATTTGCTGGCTGACCAACATCCCACCCCTCCTGTGATCATGGTTTGACTGTAGGCCTATGTGTATTCAGAGCCAGTGAGCAACGGACTTTCAAAATAATAATAATAAAAAAAAACTGCGTTAACGCGCGATAAAAAAATTGTCGGCATTAATTAATAAATGCGTTAACGCGATAATAACGCGTTAACTTGCCCAGCACTAATTTAAATGTCTGAAACCTAAAATAAACATGTGGTTAAAAACACTGAATAGTTGTGATATATGACAAGCGCTGAGCGCGTCCGTCTTTGAGTGTACACTCATTTAAATTGTAAGTTACCTATTCACACTATTTTTTCCCCGGCCTTAATTTGAGACCGGCCTTTATTTGTCCGCGTTGACCACGCCCCCGGCCACTATCAGAGGCCCGGCGTTTATTTGAATACCGGTCTTTATTTGAGGAATTACGGTACCTTTATTGTAATTTATCTGCCATTTAACGTACGCAGCACAACTGTAATAATTAATAATTACTATAGTAGTAATATAAAAGTGCATGTAGTTACGTATAACTATGTCACCTTAATATAAAGTGTTACCTTATTTTTGTCCAGTAATGACAGTAAACACATCATATATCAACAATTACACATTTAACTTTAATTCTACACATGCAACTGTATATCTGCAATTACACATAATACCAAAGCATAGAGACTATATTGAGGTTTTTGACACACGTTTCATGCATGACTACCTGGACATATATCATCAACACAACATCCATGATCATATTAAAGATTTTCTAAAGTTATAGCTCCCCCTAGAAATGAAATGCGCCTTGTGTCTGTGATGTGTGTTCATTGTTTTTCAGATATGACATCGCTCTCATGCGTCTGTCCTCTGATGCCTCTCTGAACACGTACGTGCAGCTGGCCAGCCTTCCTCCCTCTGGACAGGTTCTGCCCCACAACAACAACTGTTACATCACCGGCTGGGGCCGCACTCAGAGTCAGTCTCACTTCAGAGAGCTTTAACGTTGGCTGAAATCATTAGCATGTACTGATTTCTGATTCCTTCCTCTCATGGTTGTGATCTTCATTTAGCTGGTGGGTCACTCTCCACTCAGCTGAAACAGGCCTACCTGCCCGTGGTGGCCCACAGTACCTGCTCTCGTAGCGACTGGTGGGGAAGCACCGTGAAGAACACCATGGTGTGCGCTGGCGGCGGCAGCTTGTCTGGATGCCAGGTGAGAAAGACTGGCTGGTAAACAGATCATGAACTCTTTCATACTGCAGTAAAATGTCTAATTTTGTCTCATGTTGTGTTGTTTTTAGGGTGATTCTGGCGGTCCTCTGAACTGTCAGGTCAGCGGTCAGTACGTCGTCCATGGTGTGACTAGCTTTGTGTCATCATCGGGTTGTAATGCCTACCAGAAGCCAACAGTCTTCACTCGTGTGTCTGCCTACAGCAGCTGGATTAGTGGAGTAAGTGCAATTATATCGTCATTATAATAACTTTACATAAGGAACTAACAAGCAATCAATGTCATGACTGTATCTCATAATACTCTGTTTTCATTTCATATTTCTTGTGCCATTTTGTTCATTTCAGTACATCGGATAAGTGGAAAAATTGAGAAGATGAAAGAAAAACATCCTCCATTTATCAGCTTTTAACATCTGCAATGGCAAGCAATATTTACAATAAACTTTACATCTAATCTTGGGCTCCTTTTGAATCATTTTAAATATTTGTGTCCTTGTTTAATCCAGTTTAATCAAAAACAATAAATACATTTAGTAGAGCACTTAACTATTTGAAGTTTTTTTTTTAAGTGGAAATTTAAATTGTTTATGTAATGGTCTTGACATATTAACCCCTTCAGACCTTGTGATCATTGGAAACAAAATATGTGTAATGCCTGGTCACTGATTGGTCCCTGAGAAACCAATAACAATGAAAATATGCTGTCCATCAGAGTGGAAAAAAAATATTAATTAATGATTTTGCAAAAAATTTGTTTTTTAGATACATTTTTACATTTAAGGGGAGCAAATATTAAGTAGGTTAAATTGTTTTGCTCAGTGGTTAAAAAAGGTCTGTAGGGGATAACAACATTTTGGTGAAATTTCTTGGGCAAAAAGATCCATAGTCAATAGGGACAAACAATGGTTATTCTGACTGCACCTTATTAACTGACTATTTTATTTAATTAAACTAGAGAATATTTTAGTTTTTACCATCTTTCCAGAACAGACTTCATCAGATTGTGGTTTACAAACTGATTATTAAGATATTAATACCAGCAGTATATATATATATCTTATATGAACTTTTATTAATTGAACAGATAATTTTATACAAATGACTTGGAAATGAGAATTTTAAAAAAGCCATTCATCCAAGGAACACACAAAAAAAGGAGTGGAATTCAAAAAGCAAGACCATTAAAAAAAAAAAAAAAACAGACAGGGAATAAACCTCAAAGTAGACTCATTTGCCCCTCATTGATATTAAAATTTATACTATTACCAATTTTTAAATCATTGTCCCAATGACAAGAGTCGAAATATATGACGAAATATAGCACTGTCTAAAACAAAACACAGTAACAAATCACTGCTATACAGCACATATAAGGTCCATACACTAACAAGTTAAGGACTGTAGTAAAATAAATTCATAAATATATAACATAAAAAAATAAATTAACCATTTGAACCAAGTTCAGTTATTATCACATTTTCACAAGCACCTAATTAAAATAATAGTCAATTATACATTCTCTAAAATTGTTAACATAATGTCATACAAAATGTGCAAAAATTCAGTTATATTTATATTAAACGTATCCCCTCCTGCTCATCCCCACCGTCTGTATTTCTTTCTCTCTCTGTAAGAAAACAAAGAATACTGGTTAAAAAGGTGGATGTCACAGCTACTTTATATTAAGTGTCAATGTTCAGCCAATAACCATGTTTAAAAACCAAGCATACCTACCACCTGATCAATAACACTCAAAATGTTGAGTGTTATTTGACACTCAGTGTTGAGTGTCAAACCGTAAAGAATTGGGAAAATGTAATTTTGCAATTGTAAAGTAGTCCACTGAAGAAGGCAAGCTTGTAAGAACCCAAATGCAGTTTATTTACAAAAACGTAAACGTGGACGCGGACACGGCGCTTACCAAACAGTGGCTACAGGAAACAATACTTGACAAAGACACATGGCAAACATGAGGGCTTAAATACACGATAGGTGTGTTCGACATCGGCTGCGGCTGGATGTAAGCGATCGGCGAGAGTAGCCGCGTGCAGGCGGGGAGGAGCTGCAAACGGAGACGTGAAGTCGGACACTTTCTGGTTCCCGTAGTGACCACTCACGTGGTGTTTGTATACCAGCTGAAGTGAAATAAATTCAATATTTGCCAAATACACAAATGTTTCAGACACATTTTCATTCAATACTTTATGTACTGCTTCATACAGCATCTGTTTGAACAAGAATAAAGTTCAAAATAAGCCTATAGCTACTATCAATGAAGTGCAGTCGACGTTTTTTAATCACTTTTATTTTGATAAACATAACACAATATAGCCTAACATCACGACTACATGAAAAGAGTGTTTACTGTTATAAAAAACTGATTTGTGAGCTTTAGTGGAACTAAAGGTGTGAGAATAAACACGAAACGCACGTGATTGTTGTCATGCGGTGAATCCGGCCAATCGTGGAACAACTGTGTCGTCATCAGAGCTCGTGCAGCCCAGAGCAGCCGCTCTTCAGAAGCTGCGCTGGCGAGTATGGGGAGGCTGCAGACCTGGAGCCGGCAGATACGCCCCTGGCAGTTTTAAGCCCCTGTTGTTCCTGATGCGTCCAGTAGAGGGATATACTGCGAAATAATAGGCCTATAACTGCAGTAGGTCATAGCATCACTTGTCATTACACATAGTTGATCCAACTATGTGTATTTTTAATTTTTCAATTCACAAAAACAAATAGTCGTCTGTAGGCTGAGTGAAGAGAGTGAAGCCCAACTGAATATCTACAGAAAATTTAATCCGTAAATATCTACACTGTAACGTTTATATTTAAATTAACAAAAAACACAAAATTGTCAAGTCTATGGACGGGTTATTAATGTGTAACCGTCGATTTAATGATGTTATTTCGCAGTATATCCCTCTACTGGACGCATCAGGAACAACAGGGGCTTAAAACTGCCAGGGGCGTATATCTGCCGGCTCCAGGTCTGCAGCCTCCCCATATAGGCGCTGGCTGAGTTCTCCGGCTGCTCTCGAATCGGTCTCGCGGTATTTTGATGGCATACGTCACAGTCACGTGGCGTCGGCGCTGTATCAAGTCGGACAACATTTCTAACCGGAATGCACTGCATCAAGTCAGCCGCCGATCGGTCTGCGCAGAGCAGCATGAAGTCGAACAAGCCTAAGGACTAATGACTAGACAAGGGACACCTGTGAACAATGAAGCAATGGACCAATGACAACATGACACATCAGACAAGGGAACACATGGCAGGATCACATGACTAACAGGGAATCACATGACAAAGACATGAAACATGACTGACATGAAACAAAACCAAGAGCCAAAATAAAAAAGATCACCATGTTACTCACCATGGACTGTAACTTTATATCTCCTGTATTTAGTCTCTCGGCTGCTGATGATCAGTAGTTTATAGACTCCGGCATGTTCAGTCGTGCTGTTTCTTATGATCAGAGATCCAGTTTGATGATCCAGATCCCCTTCAGCACCATAATATGTACAGGCACTTTTATTTGTTTCTCTTTTAGCTATGAGTCTGTCTTCAGCTCCAAACAGCCACAGAATCAGATCATCATCTTGTATTTCCGTTTCGTTGTGTAGCGTGACCGACTCTCCCTCCGTCGCTGACACAGTCTTCTCTTTATTTTGTCGCAGCACCAGATAAAAGAGAAAAATATGGACATTATAACAGGTGATCTGATCTCACTGCCACGGTAACATCGAAACAAACGGCTGACTAATTCATTACGAGGTGAAGAGGGAACATTTTCTTAAATATTGTGATGGATTTCTGTGTTCCACATAAGCAATCTATACAGGTTTGGATTTGGAACGACATTTCAATTATTTTTCTAAGCAAAGCTGGACGATCAAAACCAGTGTTTCTAGAATAAAAAAATAAAGAAATGTTCTAGGAATGTTTTGTTAGTATTAAACCCCCATCTTTCCCTTTTGAACACTCATCGGAGTGGTCCAAGACCTTAGGACTTGTCGGACTTGAAACACAGACACACACACACACACACACACACACAGACACACACACACACACACACACACACACACACACAGACACACAGACACACAGACACACACACACACACACACACACACAGACACACAGACACACACACACACACACACACACACACACACACACACACACACACACACACACACACACACACACACACACACACACACACACACACACACAACACACACACACACACACACACACACACACACACACACACACACACACACACACACACACACACACACACACACACACACACACACACGACTGGATTCGAGAAGTTTATGTGGTTGTAATAAATTAAATAAAGTATCAAATCCTTCCCATGACCCCCTTAGGAATGAATGGATTTCGAGGAAAAACTAAAAATGAAAAAACTTTACCAAAAGATGATTTTATAAATGTCTAGTTATTTAAAGGTAAATAAAAAAAAATGTAATCTCCGAAAAAATGTACAAACATCTAACTAAAACTTTAGAAAAGAAACATCCTATGAACGATATATAAATAATGTTTTTATGTTAACGTTTTGAGAACATTATTGAAGAACAGATCAATTTGAACGAACATTCTATAAATGTTACAGGAAGAACTTTGAGAGAATCTTGCCAGAACGTTAGCTAAAGTTCTAAGAACGTTCCTGTCAGCTGGGACGACATTTCAGCCAACATTTCTTTCTTTTCACAAGATTCCTGTGTAAACTGTTACCACTTCTTTCCTGGTTTTAAAAAGTCTGATGTTTGAGTAAAGAAGGGGAAAGAGAGGGAAAACCTGGCCTGTGGACTTTATTTTCTTATATTCCTTGCTTTATAGACTAAATTAAATTAAATTATAGCCCAAATATCTTCAAATTTTCCGTCTTTTCAACACACTCATGACAATTTTTAACTATTTTACGTTTTGGGCAAATTCATATAAATACATACAATATCATTTGTACGTTTTTGTACAATCTGGTTACACCCAAGTGTTAAGATATGGGGTTAGAGGTGGACCTTCATGCTTACATTTTTGTATGATTTACACTGGACGAATTCATACAAAAGTGCCACCTTGTAACAAAGTTTTCCCGTGAGATCAGGTTGCTCTTTTTCAGTTGTTTGTGTCTTTAACTATTAATAATATGTGTCAAGAGCATTAAAAGCATCAAAACCGTGCTAAATATGATTGTGTTACTCACCGTGGGCAATCACCATGAATCTCTTGCATGTGATCTTTTTGCCGCTGGTGATTTGTAGTGTATAAACGTCTGAAT
Source organism: Rhinichthys klamathensis goyatoka (assembly GCF_029890125.1). Taxonomy (NCBI): domain Eukaryota; kingdom Metazoa; phylum Chordata; class Actinopteri; order Cypriniformes; family Leuciscidae; genus Rhinichthys; species Rhinichthys klamathensis. The sequence goes on along the minus strand of NW_026606910.1, from coordinate 432,055 downwards.
GTGCTCTGCTGATATTCCTGATGGTCAGATCTCCAGTTCGCTGGTTTAACTGTAATCGGTCTCTGAATCTTCCATCCGGACCTTTGTAGAAAAAAGCCTGATTGGTGGCTCCGTTGAGTTCAGCTATGAAAGTGTCTTTATCGCTAAACTTCCACAGTATCCGATCATCATTCTTCAGTTCGGAAACACCAGTTTGTAGAGTCACAGAATCTCCAACTGTATATTTCTGCGTATTAACTACCAAAGAGAGAGAAACATATAGAAGAAACATGAATGTGGACGTAAACCGCACTATCATTACTGTGATTATCTTGAGCTACTCACGCCAGACAAGAACGTTGAATTTCTTGTATGAAGCTTTATTGCTGCTCTTCATCTGTAGCCTACTTCGTAAACTCCAGAGTCGCTGCTTTTGGTGTTTGTGATGGTGAGGTCTCCAGTTCGACTGTCCAGCTCCAGTCTGTCTTTGAATCTCTCGTCGTCAACATCGTAGACGCTGGTTTTATTGGTTTGCCCATCGACTTTGGCTATGAGGGCGTTTTTAGGTTCAAACTTCCACAGAATCAGATCATCTTTCTGTATTTCAGCAATACCGGTTTGCATATGGATAGACTCTCCCTCCGTGAATTTCCGTGTGTCCACTTCATTTCATAAAGAAATAGAAACAAAGCATGTTGATATGTGCAGATGAACAACTCAAAACCCACTTTAGACCTCAATGAAGTGTAAAATGAGAAGATGAACACGTTTACAGACAACACTGTAGGGTATTTGAAGTATTTCACCCACATACCTCGTACAATAACCTTGAATCTCTTGATTTTGTTGGCTCTGCTGCCGGTGATCCGCAGCTGATAATCTCCAGAGATTTGGATCCTGATGTCGCTGATGGTCAGATCTCCAGTCTGCTGGTCCAGCTGCAGTTTGTCGCTGAACCGCTCGTCATCGGTGTACGAAATGTTACCGGCCGTTTTGTGTATCTGAGCGATGACCATGTCCTGCGGTCCAAATGTCCAGAGTACTTCATCCTCTCTCTGGATTCAAGTTGCACTGGTTTTCAGCATGACAGAATTTCCCTCCGTCACTGACACCGTTTTTTTCTTTTCTGTCTCAGCACCAAGATAAAAACAGTTTTAACAGATGTTTAATTTTACAAATAGTTAAAATTCTAAAGAAAATATTAACGAATAAACCACTATAAATGTCTGAGGTCCCATCAGAAATAATAGCTTTGCTCCAAAACAGTGAGCTGTAAAATGCATTTGTAATGAAGGAGCTGTTGTAACAAGAAACAGATCTTCTCTCAGATATTGGTTTTCAATTTGATTCAAAAGCGTTGTTTACTGACACCAATTGTGTCTGACTCTCAACATCATGGAGATGTTTAATTTTTGAAAAATTCACAGCAAAAAATTGCAAAATCTCCAAGTGAGCTGCATAAATAAGTAGCATTTTAAGGTGCATTCCTAACAAAGGGATGTTCTATTTCTGTTGGTTTTCAATTCATTTTAAAAGTAACTTTTCAAAATGCATTTATAGCATTCTAGAACTTCATGTATCTTAGGTGAGAACAATAATTTCAGACTGCTTTACAGCTACAGCCAATTCCTGTTTTTCTTAACATCCCCTATAATTCGGTAAAGATACAATATTGCTAAATTGAAGAAAACATATGCAAATGAAATACACTTTTAAACTCTTATATAGGTTTATTTATTTAGCTATATTAGCTATAGATAATGATTACCTTTCCGTTTAGAGTATCTGAACATGTAGTAAATTGAACCCAGAGCTACAGCCACACACAGCATGAGAAAAACACAAATCAGCACAACATAACCAGCGGACAATCCTGGATCTGGAATGGCTGAAGAGAGAAAGTCATTAGTAAATATCTTGTGCGATTTGAGGGAAATTCTCATTTAACATGATGAAACGTGAGCTACTTAACAACAAAAACATTTAATCTCTTGTATAAGGTCTCTTTACTGTTGGAGATCTGTAGTTGATAAACACCAGCGTCTGCGGTTCTGAGGTCTCTGATGGTGAGAGATCCCGTGGGATTTTCCAGATGTAGTCTCTCTCTGTATCTCTCATCAGGACTGTATGTGATCTCATGAATCTTTATGTTCATTTCAGCTATAAAAGTGTCTGGATTCGTAGTTCCAAACGTCCACCGTATTAGATCATGTTTCTGTGAATCCGTAACACCAGTGTGTAGAGTCACAGAATCTCCTTCTCGCTTGTTTTCTAACCCTGCAAAAATCACATCTGGAAAACAAACATGAACAGTTATGCGATGCATAGTGCATTTTAAAAGTAAACATACAGGCCTAACCTATATATAATCAATATCTATCTGAGTTACTCACCATGGACAGTAACACTGAATGTATTGACTAAGGTCTCAGTGCTGATGATCTTTATATAATAATCTCCGGAGTGTTTGGTTCTGATGTCACTGATGGTCAGAGATCCAGTCTTATTGTCCAGCTGCAGTCTGTCCTCGAATCTCCCATCATCAACGTCGTATAATGAGACTGTCTGAGCTGTGCCCTCGATTTTAGCGATAATGGAGTTTAGAGATCCATACATCCACATCAACAAAAATATGCTCTGTATTTCAGTGACATTGGACTGCAGAATGACGGAATCTCCCTCTTTCACTGACACTTTTGTCGTCTCCCCAAACACACCTGAGAAATAAACAAAATATAGCTCAACGTTTTCAATATCAGTAAACTACGTAAACAGGCCTACAATCTTAAAAATAAAGGTTCCAAAAGGAGGGTTTTCTCAGCAGTGTCATTTCTGGTTCTTCAAAGAACCGTTCACTTAAAAAGATGTTACGCATAGTGTAAATTAACATTTTAATAATGTAAAGAACCTTTTGTGCAATGGAAAGGTTCAGTGTAATTTGGTTCTTCATGGACATCGATGCGAAATAAAAAAACTTATTTTTAAGAGTTTATCGCTGCAGGCGATATTTAAATCTTATTCTTAACAATTATTATTATCAGCCTATTATTAGAACAGCCAACTATTACTACAGAATACACTGAATAATATAGAATTAATTATCATCATAAAATGAAAATAGATCTTGTCATTGTGGAATTTGTCCACAAATGATTGCGCAATATTTGCACAACAAAACAGAAGCAGTGTTTAGGCTATGAATGAATGAATGTAGGCTACATTCCGTCATGAATGTATCTTTGACCAATTTAAGATGAGTTTATCATATGTTGATAACCGTAACCGCTAACTGTTTGTGAAGAAATCGGACGCCAAAAGCCCACGACCGACAACCCCACCCACTAGATTGTAGAACAGACAAAAGCAGTGATTTAGCTTTTCTTATGTTCTTTGTAAATGATTTTCCTTACATGAAAATGTTCTGATTCATCAACATTACAGCGACGGTGAAATGCGTATTTTTCTGAATCTGTTGTAGCCTAATATGCGACATTTTACATAGGCTATTATAATGTGAAACCGAAAGAATGACGAACCGATGACTTACCGTGAAAAAATAATGCGAAAGAAAGGAGCAATAACAGTTTATTCATATTGTTTTAGAATCCTAGATCATAAGCATGACTCGAGTTGATGAGGTGATCCATCCGTGGTGTTTCTGTTACTGTGTGAGTTGTGCCATAAACGAGCAAAACACGAGTGACCGTCACGGATGGCAAAAAAAAGTGCTGCTGACTGTTGAGGAATTTTGAACAGATGAGCTGGTTATGCAACCATCATAAAACAACAAATGTTCGCTCAAGAATATCATTTAGGTTGTGCACAAATGTTATTTTACTGTAATGCTCATTTACAAGTCAAAACAGAAATCCAAAACATCCTAAAATATGAGCTGAATTGCTGTTGGTTTCCAATCTCTATGAATTCTGTAGTTTTCTTACTTGTAGTTTCATTATCATTGTACTCATGAGGGCAGAGGAAGGCGAAACCTGATTGGAGATCACTATCTATTTTCCATTTAACTTCCTTGAGCATTCAGCATGAGACTATTAGACAAAGCTTGTATACATGGTCTGTTAATGTATTTTAATAGAGATTGGAACAGTCTGACTTCAGTAAGTCAATGTGTTGTTATGGGACTATTCGATGGACTAAAAGTTTGAAAGGTTCTCATTTAATGTTCAGTAGACTTCTAAACTTGACATTAATATATCAAAACAAAAATAAGATATAAGGCCATTGAAAAGATACAGTTCACTGATTCTTGAAACTTTGGCAAAAACATGTCCCACTAAAAAAAGTGCTAATTCTGTTAGAAATTAATAAAATTTTCATGAATGAAAAGAATCAAGGTTATAATCAGGGGGTCCTTTGCACATATGTAAGGTTATTTTATAGGTTTATTTTTCATTTTTATTAATTTAATGATTATATGCTGGCCCATTGCCTACAAAATCAGCTGTCCTCGGATAGGAGATAATCATTTCAACTTGATTAAAAAAACAAAAAGTAATAATTGAATTGAATAATATCTTTACCACACGAAAGAGTACATTGCAATATGTATTAAAAACTACAAACAGTGAGTTTTGAACAATATTTACTATTATTTTGTGATTGCTCAAAATGTGTCCCACATATTCGTCACCACCATAGATATCTATATAAAGGCTAGATGTCTCGTCCGCGCTGTTGGCCAATGGTGGTGGACATCAGCACCTGGCGGCCATCTTGTCACAGGCTGCTCGCTCACTCGTAACATTGTGTTTGTGGTGCATGTACTTTTTAAATAACCATAACTTGCTCAATTTTCTACCGATTTTCAAACGGGTTGGTTCGTTATAAACGTCAGAGACGTAGTTATGACACTGAACACTTATGGATAATTATGTATTATTTATGTTAACATCCATTATATAGGCTAGTATTATACCCACATTAATAACGTTAATAAGAAACCAAACCGTTTGTAAATCCGTCAAGATTTCAGCGAGATAAGAGGATTTGTGTTCATGCTGATCACTCACTTTACATCAGAGCCTGCCTGTGACAAGATGGCCGAACGGTGATGCCGGAAGTGACTCCGCCGTAAGACATCTAGCCTTTATATAGATATCTATGGTCACCACCGTCAGATATTTATAAAAAGCAATAAAATCAGGCAACTACACGTTCAACTACATTCCTGAGGACCCCATTTTCAAACCTTCAGCTCTACTGCATGCTTCAAGATCACTCAAGCTCCCGTAAGTTTGCTATTTTCTCTTAAACTTGTTTATATTTTTGCACACTGCTACTGTCACAACCATAACATGTCAACACCGTCTCTTTTGTATTAAAAATATTAGATTAGATTATGACATAAATATATACTTTTTAAGAAGAGGTCTGAAGTAGCTAGCAACAGAGGGGAAACAAGATGGCTAATGTGAACAACTCATGCATATCATGTGAAAGAGTAGGTTTTTGTCACCACCGTCAGACGTCACTACCGTCAGGTTTTCTGTCTGACGGTGGTGACAAAACCCCCCCAAATGGTCTTTAACGGAGGCTAGAATATAATTGTTGATCACAATAAATACCAATATATGACCTGTAATGTTTCATTAACCTCTTTTATATTTTTATTTATGTAATTCCCCCTATATTTCTTCCATACAGGCCTACCCTGCATGCTACTATTAAGCAGTATAGCGCGAGTGAGAGTGAGGATGTTCGTGGATATCCTCACGACTGTGGTTCAGGCGCAGGTGTTTATACAGCAGTTCCACTTGCATCTGAACACGTTTGAAGCGACTCATTTTCGCAATTTCACATTTAGATTTTTGCCCGCACTAAAAATTAGTTCAAAACTTTGAGCTTGGTTGCTCCGCAACTGCATTGTCTTTGAACTTGGAATGTTCGTGTTGCGTTGCGCAGTTTAAAGCGAAAGGCGGAATGATGATCAGCTGTGAGCAGTGAAGATTATATGGTCGAGTGAGGATGTGCATGGATATCCTCACTCAAAGTGCGTCATAGGACGTCTCTCGAACGTCTTTCGGCCAATCGGAAATAAATAAATGATTCTGCACATTTTAGAGTGGCCTTTTATTGTGGCCAGCCTGTGCAATAATCATGCTGTCTAATCAGCATCTTGATACGCCACACCTGTGAGGTGGATAGATTATCTCAGCAAAGGAGAAGTGCTCACTAACACAGATTTAGACAGATTTGTGAACAATATTTGAGAGAAATAGGCTTTTTGTGTACATAGAAAAAGTCTTAGATCTTTGAGTTCAGCTCATGAAAAATGGGGGCAAAAACAAAAGTGTTGCGTTTATAATTTTGTTCAGTGTAAATAATTAGACAGGACCTAACTGCGGTATAACCATTGATGAACTATAGCATCGGCCTATCGTCCAACCCTAGGGGATGAGCTGTGCCTTCCCTCTCTCTCAATTCACTATTATGCCATGTTCATTTGGCTTAAGTCATTTGGGATGCACATAGTGCACCTACTACCTACCTACACAGCACATAGTATACAATATCCATTGTAGGCTATGCATCTCCAATGACTAAAGCCAATTGAAAATGGCATGACAACATTTAAACAAATCTAACATTCACTGTAATTCCCCCCACTTTCATAGTCATTACACTCAACTTTGACTTTATGTATTTTAGGAAGTTATGGCTAGGCAGCAGCTATCTGTAGAGGAGAGAAGGAGAAGAAACCGGGAATACCAAAAGAAGCAGAGAGAGAAAATACACAGTGAGGCAGAGTTAAAGGAGGAATACCTCAGAAAGGAAAAAATGTTTATCACAGTGCTCAGGATTGTTATTTTTTTTGACCAAATAGTTAAATACAGTTGTTAAGCAAGAAGCCATTGAATTGAATGGTATACATTTTGGATTTGTATGTTGTAATGAGGCCATTGTCACCACCGTCAGATTAGTGTCACCACCGTCAGTTCTAAAGTCACCACCGTCAGAGGGAGTTTTAATTTGTTTTAAATGAATATGCTTACAATATGATTCTTCAGTGCTGTTGAGTTGTTAAAGTAATAGTCTCTTTTAATACAAAAATATGTTTGTTAAATAAAACAACATTACTTTTTCTATTTAGGCTTAAAGTAAACGTTGTATGATGTTAGATTTTTTAAAGGAGTACACGTGAAACAGTATAAAACATGAACAAAAGTGAATATTCAACATTTAACAGCATATATGTGTACTAAGAATGCAAGATAATGATTTAAAAACTCTAAATACCGGTACATATTAGACCAAAAAAATAAAAAATAATTTGCTTTTTATTTTGTCTGACGGTGTTGACAAAAACAAAGTGATAACTGAATTTTATGAAAAAAAAAAAAAAAAATGAGGAGGTTGCACCGGTACATTGCTGAACAGCCAAGACCTTGGTCTATAATGATATACCTTCAGATTTTGTAATTTAACTAACTTTTTATTTTTAAAATTAAAACCTGTTTTATCCAAATTCCCAAGAATCACTGAGTTGACAACAAAAAAAGGCTATTGTTTGATTTATACTGTAAAATGCTCTTACACCAGAGTAGGCCTACTGACTGCACAGTCTCTCTATGACTTTACCGCTAAACAAGGAACTGCATCTCATCTCGGTAAAGAAACAGTTTCAGGGTTCATTTCAAATAAGTCTTTGTCTTTTTAGACTCGTGAACGGTTATTAGAGCAGGTTGCAAGTTCTTGAAGAAAATGCATCACACATTTGTTTTTTTCTGTCTGTGGATATTGTACTTAGCTGGTAAGGTGTAAATGTTTGTTTTTTTAGTTACCGTTTTAGTAAAGCAGCATCGATTGTGACTGTGAATCTTTTACTATGTTTGTTTTCCAGGTGTGTTTGGTGTTGAGACCGGTGAATCAGAGACAGTGTCAGTGATGGAGGGAGATTCTGTCACTCTACACACTGATGTTCCTGAACTACAGAGACATGTGATAGTGTGGACCTTTGGACCGCAAGGTACTCACATCGCTAAAATCAACAGAGTGCACAATGAGACCTTGCACGATGGTGCCGATGAGAGATTCAGAGACAGACTGAAGCTGGACTATCAGACTGGATCTCTGACCATCACAAACATCAGCACAGAACATGCTGGACTTTATAAAATCGAAATCGTTGTTGAAAACAAGATCTCGATCAAGAATTTCATTGTCACCGTATATGGTAAGCAGAGCAATATACTGTATGCACATTTTATTTGCCTTTTGCCATATTCTTATTTCAAGTAGGATTATTCAATTATCATAATATATATTTTAACATTATGGATTGCAACATCTTGGGGTAAAATATGGGCTAGTGGGTAAGTTTAGCCACCAATTAAACTTAAGAAATCTGTGCAAAAGATGATTTACCAAGGATAAAGCATTATGGCATGAATTCTGTAAAGTTGCTTTGAATAAAATGAAAACAAAAATGACTAGATTACAAAATCGTTTTTTTTTTAAAATCATATATGCGTTATTTTAAAACATTGAAAAACATGAGATGGGAGGAAAAAATATATTTCAATGCTTTTTCGTTCTTTCGCAAAAGTTTTGCAATACCCTGATAAACTTTGTGTTCCCTCACAAAACTTTTGAGTTCTTTGCAAGCGAATGCAAAGTTATGTCTGGGGAACACAAAGGTTCTTTGAGCGAACCCAAAGTTTCTCTCGGGAAAGCAAAAGTTTTGAGAGGGACCGCAAAATTTGTCTGGGGAACACAAAGGTTTTGAGAGAATGCAAAAGTGCTGAAATATATTTTTTCCTCCCATCTCCTATTTTTCCCATCATTGTCCCTTTTAAGGCCTCCGTACTTTGTCCCTGACATGTCATCAATGGCAAATCTTCCACTTGGTCTGTTATTGTAGCCTTATCTACATTCCTAAATGTCATTTAAAATCAGACCTATTGGTTGTTTGCTTTTCATGTTTGTCAAACTTTTCTCTTTTTTTTTATTCTCAATGCAGAATGAAAGCTTCAACTGATGAAGGGTGAATCAAAGAGTTTTTACTAGACTTAAACATAATGTGAGGAAAATAAAAAAAATACTTTCGATGAGGAATTTCACAATGCAAATCTCGTCACTTCTCTGTTCAGGCAAATTGTGCTTCAAATATGGGAAGTACCCAAATACTGTATCCCATCCCCCCCATTTCACGGTTGCAACTTTACTTCTAATATTTGTGACATCTTAAAATGGTGACTTTATACTGTATTTCCCAATTATGACTTCATATCTCACAATTGCGACTTTATTTCTCGGAAGTGCAATTTTTTTTTTTTTTTGCATTTCATTTTCATATAATTCTTTGTTTATAAACTGTAACGATAAAACACTGTCACTTACTATTCTGACTTTATTTTGGTGTCTCTTTATTTTCTTGTGTTATTCAGCTCTTCTGCACATTCCTGTCATCACCAGATACAGTGCCCAAAATCCTTCATCATCCGGCTCAAGATGTGCGCTGCTGTGTTCAGTGTTTAATGTGAGTCATGTGACTCTCTCCTGGTACACAGGAATGAGTGTATTGTCCAGTGTCAGTGTGTGTGATCTCAGCATCAGTCTCTCTTTACATCTGGAGGTGGAATATCAGGATAAAAACACCTACAGCTGTGTGCTGAACAATCCCATCAGAAATCAATCTCAACATCTGGACATCAGAGGACTCTGCCAGATCCGTTCAGGTATGACATTTGTGATATTATCGGGTGAAGTATCCCTTTAAATACGATTGTCACTCCTCTTTTGAGCGCTTTAATCTCATTCTGTCCACACGGGCTTTTGTCATTTATGGGAGTGACAACCAAATCCTACAAACAACTTAATTATGATAGTACTTAGGCTATAACAAAACTGAACTAATAGTAGCACAGCTGCTGTGTTCCCTTCGAGATGATGCAGTCACACCCGTGATTCTCAGGTGAACCAGAGAAAGTCTAATATGGGGAGAACCATAGATATCATATAATAAAGGCTAGATGTCTTACGGCGGAGTCACTTCCGGCATCACTGTTCGGCCATCTTGTCACAGGCAGGCTCTGATGTAAGGTGAATGATCAGCATGAACACAAATCCTCTTATCTCGCTGAAATCTTGACGGATTTACAAACGGTTTGGTTTCTTACAAACGTTATTAACATGGCTATAATTCTGAATGCTTGAACATGTATGTTATAATTATTCATATGTATGCAGTATCATATCCTAAATGCAGTCAGTAAACTACATCCCTGACGTTTATAACAAACCAAACCGTTTGAAAATCGGTAGAAAATTGAGCAAGTTATGGTTATTTAAAAGTACATGCACCATTAAAACACAATGTTACGAGTGAGCGAGCTGCCTGTGACAAGATGGCCGCCACGTGCGGACGTCGACCTCCATTGGCCAGGAGCGCGGACGAGACTAGCCTTTATTATATGATATCTATGGGGAGAACGCCCACTGTCAGTAAACTTCCGGGTTCTGAACTGTTTGCAGTTCCACTCTGATTCCATATGAGGGCACTCACAGGACGAGTGCAGAATGCATGGAGGTCTATGGAGCTATACCCCTCAAAATCCACTTTTCTCAGGATATAATTTTTTGCCTAGTAATTTGAATGTTGTTTTCGAAAGGAGATGCAAAAAATTACAGATTGCTGGGTGTTAGATTTTTTAGAGTCACTTATTTGCTTTAAAAAGTCTTTTAAAATGTCAACGACGTCATACACATCGTACGACTAGATACTGCTTTACGGCAATCCTTCAGTCACTTTGGTGCTTTCGCGCTCTGCACTTTCTTTTCTCTCGAGGCATCGATAACACAGCTGACACAGGTAAATACACGTGATAGAAGAGTTAAGTCCGCCTTAACATTCTGGTCCTGCTTCAGATGCCATGATGCCATCAAGCGGCATCTCTGGTCGTAATCAGTCCTTCACTGACCAATCAGCGTCCATTAGCAGAATGCTAGCATGTTATGGGCAACAACAACTCAACCTGTAAGAAATACTCGTTCATTCAACTTTCGACCTATAACCCATGTTGAACTTGCAAAACCTACAATCAAATCTGAGATTTCTCAACGGCAATCGGGTGAAAGAGACAAATTTAGCCGTCTAGCTTCATAGACTCCCATTAATTTTGCACTTGGGCGATCGCCCCCAGTGGAACTCTGGTGGAACTACAACCAAAATTTGGTACAATAGGACTTAATAGGGAGTGAACAGGCTTTCCGTTAGACGGGCTTTGGGTGAACGAAGCTTCGGCCGTCATGAATCACGTGCTGTTGGCACAAAAGAATTATAAAACGACGTTCATACTTTTTGTACTGTTTAATAGTGTCTTTTTTTGTTCAAGAATAAAGTTCAACATAAGCCAATATACTATCATTGAAGTGGGGTCTGCGTTTTTTAATCAGTTTTATTTTGATAAACATGACACAATATAGGCTAACATCGTGACTTCTTGAATATAGCTTTTACTGTTATAAAAATGCAGATTTGCACTATTTTACTTTCCTCTCAACCCTAGACTACGTCCACTATTATGGATTCACTGAAGCTGTGATCCGATTGGCTCTCTCTGCTCTGGTGGGCGTGGCTACTGTTGCTGTGCTGGTTTATGACATCAGATCAAGACGAGTTCGAAAGCGGAGGACAGAAAGATGTTCTGCTACATTTTATCCTCTCTCTCAATTAAAGCAACTGTGAATGATGCTTGCAATGTATATTTTGTCACTGCATAGCATTGAATATAGAAAAGTAAAGAACATGCATCCTATTGGTTCATTCAAACGAGTATTAAAGGGATAGTAAAAATTAGCCCATGATTTACTCACCCTGAAGCCATCCTTGGTGTATATGACTTTCTTCTTTCAGACGAATACAATCAGAGATATATTCAAAAATGTCCTGGCTCTTCCAAGCTTTATAATGGGAGTGAACGGGTATATTTTTTTGGAAGTCCATCAAAGCGCATCTATCCATGATAAAAGTTCTCCACACGGCTCTGCAGGGTTAATAAAGGTCTTCTGAGGTGAATCGATGCATTGGTGTATGAAGAATATCGTAATATTTTGCCGTAAGTCGACTTGCGTATGGCCGTCTGACGGAAGCTAGATATTTTAGTCAATAAATCTTTAAATATGGATATTTTTCTAACACGAACGCATCGCTTCACTTCAGAAGACCTTTATTATTGGTATTTCATATCCTAAAATCTTTTGGATCTCCATCAAAAACATGTTCCAGAAAGGTAATATTTGTGGGCAACTCCAGAATACATGAAGATGATCAACATCAGCACACACACATATCCTCCAGCATAATTGTGGTGTAGATCATTGTTTACTTTTAATTTTGGGGGTAATGAAATAACGCACTAGATTTTTCCATGCAAACTCTTTCCATCTCTGTGATTATATGTTGTGTCTTGCAAGCAAAATACCATTCTTCATTTGAAATTTCTTCCCTTAATTCTCTTTCCCATTTCTGCTTATTAGCTAGATGTGTTTTTTCTATTCTCCATCATGGCCCGATAGAGAGAAGAGATTATTCTGGGATTATTCTTTGTATAGGAATCAACTATCAACTCTACCAGTGTATTCAGCTCCAAATAAAAAAAAAAATTAAAACTCCCTTTCAAAATAGTCCCGTATTTGTAAATACCGATATATATATATTTTTTTTACAAATCATAATATTCTTTTAATTCAGCAAAACTTTTACATTTTCCTTGTGAAACAAAGATGCACAATGCAGTTAAACCTTTAGTTACCCGTCTCCTGAATCCTACATCAAGAAGCCCTGGTTTAAAATTATCAAATGCCCCCCCATCTTAACAATTTTATCAGATATTTTAGGTTATACTGGTGTGGAGCACTTTTATCACGGATGGATAGGCTCTGATGGACTTCAAAAACATATACCCATTGACTCCCATTATAAAGCTTGGAAGAGCCAGGACATTTTTAATATAACTCTGATTGTATTCGTCTGAAAGAAGAAAGTAATTTACACCTGATGGCTTCAGGGTGAGTAAATCATGGGCTAATTTGTATTTTTGGATGAACTGTCCTTGTAAATCTGCGATAAGAATAAGATAATAATTTCTTTAGCTGCACATGCTCAGACAGGCAAAGGATGTTCCTGTAGTTTGTCTCTGTTCAAACACTGAGAAAGGTTAGTTTCTGCAGAGCTGGAAAGGGTGAATCTGTTATAATGGTTTTATCACATTGAACTTCAGACAGTTCACAATCCATCAGACTCTCACAATGAAAAAACTGTCAGAATAACCTTGGAATATTGAGATTGAAACAAATGTTGCCAAGTAATTAAAATGTATTTCAAAATTATGAAACCAAAGCAGGACGGTATTTGTTGTTGTCACATTCAGTGTGATTAATCCCTCTCAGACTTTCACTTTACACTGTCAGCTGAATGCAGAAAGTGTTTAATGTCACAGAATGACCGTCTCAGCGTTTACAGGAACAGAGATCTTCTCGCTCTGACTGAACATGTGTGATTCAGATCCATTAGCCGTATTAGAGAAGCGAAAGCTTGAAAATGAAAATTTAAATGAGTCAGAAAAAGCAGCAAACCCTGTAGGCTTGTAGTTTTGATGCTGAGTATTATATTATTGTGATTTCAAACAGAATTACATAGCAAGTTGAGAAAGACTATCAACTTCATATGAACTGAAGGGTCAGATTCCAGAATCCATCGCCGCTTCAATGTACATGAGTGATTTATAATCAAGTTAATCAATAATCAATATTTTTCCTTCTACATATTAAATGATTTGAATGACTTTTTAAAGTATTTATTTTACTTTTCATCTTCAATCACTATATAGTGATGCTTCTGCTTATGTGTGGAAACTGTTTATCTATTTCTTAGCCAATCAGAATCATCCAACCTGACGTGATGACGTAGTTCGTGACGTGTTGTTACGCACCCTTAGACAAAAGGTCTTTAAAGGGGCAACATTGAGGTCGTGACCAGAAGATGGTGTATTTAAGGTGGCAAGAGACGACACAACAAAGTATTATGAAAGAAAATAAAGTACGGTTTATTGTACTTGAAGTGTAAATGCAAAAGATGGACAATAATAATAATGATGATAAATATATTTGTGGACACCAAGAAAATAAACAAAATATAAACAGATTGAGAGTTCAAAAAAATAAACAACCCAAGAGAATAAGGACATAAATAGTGACGCCAAATAAAAGAAAGAAACAAAACAAACTCCGACTATCTAGTCCCAACCTCTTACTAACTAATAACAAAAAGAAAAGAAAAGACAGTAATCTTCAGCGCCTAAGCGCCCTCTCTAGCTGTTCTAACTAATAACAAAACATCCATGGGTGGCGTTCACTTCCCTACCTGGGGTTTGTATACATCGAGTTTGCTAAGTGTTGCTTTGTGTACGTCACGTGACATATTACCTGTCCGAATTTCTCTTGGTAACCTCAAAACACGCCATCATGGCAGAACACATTACTCTTAGCAATCTCAGAACACGCCGTCATGGCAAAACACATTACACTTGGTAATCTCAAAACACGCCGTCATGGCAGAACACATTACACTTGGTAATCTCAAAACACGCCGTCATGGCAGAAAGAAAAAACAACAGGACAATATCTGTAACGGAAAATAAACACAAAGGCGGCAAGCAAAGCGACAGAAAAGAAAGCAAGCCGACATGCGTTCCTCTCCCGCTTCCCTTTAAACTCGAGTGTTGAACTTGATAGGCGGCGGGAAGGAGATGACGTCACGATGTAATGATGATTGACATCTCTCCCAGCCAACAGCAGATGAGTGAGGACGCACACCTAAGAAGGTGATAGCAGAGAAAGAGAAACCAAAAGAAAACACATACGCGGAACCACAGGGACGTAACACGTGTGTAAGAGTATAATTGATGTTGTTCTGAGACTGAACGCCAGAGCGGCCTACGAACTCATTGTGAGTCTCTAAGCTGACTTCTGCTGATGAAACTGCAAATACATCCTCATTAAAATGTTCTTATGTATTATAGTTCTGACTCGGTCTTTAATTGACTGCACTTCTGAGTCTGACTTTCTGTTTTCATTCATCATATCTGATCCTTGAGTCTTTAACTGTAAATTCCCCAACACTACTGTACTAAATGTATGTAATACATTATAAGCTATACATTAGACATTATGATGCACAACTATAAGTGATTATTTGTATTATTTTGTTAAGTCTATTCAGACATGCAATTTTGTTATTCAGTGAGGAGAATGAAAGTTGATCTAGTCCTATTAAATGTTCTGTAACTGTGAGTCAAAGTGAAACCTACTGTGGTCAGACTTACTCACTGAATAAATATGATTTGATCTTATTTGTAGATGAACAGTTTGTGCTTATGAACGTGTCTATTGATGAATGTATGTGCTAAGTGTCTTTAATGATAAAGGGCTTCTTATCCACTGCTCATTTGACACTTATAAAAACGTCAAACTGTATCTAGAAGTGCCTGTGTAGAGGCCTAAAGGTGCAGTAACTAGTTGTTGAGCTTGAAACGGTGCAAAACATTCAGCTTTTATATTTTGTTTTCTCCGCATATTTTGCTTTCTCAGCATGTGATTGGCTGTTCGCTACTGATGTCACACCTAAACTCCTAAATTCAGGATCAAAGCCTGAGTTGACAGAGAAAGTTAAAAGATCCACATTTACTGCCTGAGAAATGTCTTATATTTAATCAATAGGATAAAAACATCTACAGATGTGTGCTCAACAATCCCATCAGCAACAGACACACATCTGGACATCACTCCGTCACACACATTGAGGGGGTCATAGGCCCCTATTAGTGATATGATGACATCATTTTAATTTAGAGTTGAACATCCCTTTAAATATGTTTGTCACTCCTCTTTTAAGCGCTTCAATCCCGTTCTGATCTCAAACTTGTGTTAATCCTAATATATAATCCTATATAATTCCTGATATTTAAGTAATGCACAACCTGCTTTCAAAATAAGGCCCTTAAACACCACTGTATGCGTTATGGAAATAAACAAGCATTGCAATGGCTATTAATTAGTGGTTTAGACACAAATTACAAAAGTAATGAGGGAGGTTTTTAATACAAAAAGTGTATAAATTTGGGTTCTTTCCTCAAAGCTTTTTTTAATTTTTGTATTCTTCTACTGCCATCTGGTGCTCAACAAAAGGAAGTGCATCTATTGAATCTTTTCATGGCAGGGGAGGAAAATGCTGAACTTGAATTGTAATGAAAAAAAACTTGTACTTTTATTATTTTAATAACATGCCAAATTTGACCACAAAACCATTATTATTATTACGAAGTTCAGCTAGTTGAACATCTGATCTTACAGTCCCATTTCATCTCCGGGTGTTTGCGATTATGATTAACACAACTAGAGAATATTTTAAGTTTTTTTTTTTTTAACTGTATAAGTTCAGATTTAATGTACTCTGAATATTTGATTGTGTACATACAGTACATATGGAAGGAAGAAACACATTTCACACAATTTTACCTTATTATTATTTATTAACATTGTATATAGGTACATTGTTTATGATTTGCATGTTAAAACAGCTGTTAGGAAACAAAATAAGTGTTCCTCCACTAGAGGACAGAAAAGATCAGAGGCATGTATATATCTAACATGAACATGTATTTCCTCAAGCAGATTGTTATCAAAATTAATAAAACAACACGCAACACAACACGGTTATAGTGTAACTAAGTACTAGGATTGGACAAAGGCATTTTTCCATATTTTTTTGCTATAAGTGCAACGAGAATAATACTTATTATTATTACAAGTGCAACAAGAGTAATGTTAAGTGCTTCAGCATGAATACAAATAAATTCAGATCACATTTACAATTTGACATTCACATCTGATTGAAAGATGAACAGATTCACTTCAGATCAAACCCTTATTTAAGCATAATTACTAAAGCAAAATAAGGCACACATTTAAAATTTCAATGAAAATAATATTAAAAAGAATGTCAACTTAAGTAGTTGTATTGTTTTTTGTTTTTGTTTTACAATAAAAGTGTAACAAAGGTCATGTGATCTCAGCTTTAAAGACACTGTGATCAATGCGGAACATCAACATTAATCTGGCACTGGTGTTATTTACATAAAACGGCACATTCAATGGTTATAGAAATACTGCGGTGGCAAAACAAATGATAAAAAGCATATTACTTAAACTCGCTTTCTACAATCACACAAAATCAAAGCTGTAAAAGTCAGACTAGTATTATGTTAATAGAGTAACAGGTGTGAAGTGTAACATTATAAAAACAATATATGAAACTGTTTGATAAACACGTTTCCCTGTTCATCTAAAACCAAAGAAGCTTTTTACATACAAGTTTATCAGCTCAACAGACACAGATTCATTTCTCACTTTAAGGCTCATATGAGCAGAAATATGTTTTTGATGTTGTAGCTGGAGCTGAATTGTTGATGATGTCAGAGTGATTGACACTGGTGGGCGTGTCTTATCTCTTTAAAGTGAACTCGTCCCCTCCTGTTCATTCTCTTCATCCAGAAGCGGCATCACTACAGTCACATCATTCTCTCTGTTTCCTGAGGAATCAGTCTGAAAATACACAGACATTGACAGATATTAAAAAGAAGTACAGATCTAGAAATTTCAAAACTTAAGCTGAATACACACTACAAGATAATGTGACCAATTCTCCCCTTCCGAGTAAAATGATCTTAATGGTTCTACAGATTATCTTATCAGGTTTTCCTGTGGTGTGAGGTGTGTTAAGAGTGACTGAATCTGCTCTGAAGAACGTCAGGGTCGCACCGATCTCAAATAATCGTTCATATCCAACATATTGAATCAGAAATCCTGTTTTGTGGGATGAACCCCGAAGAGAAACGCGCTCTGCAGATTATCACAAAATACAAGCCACAAATATTTAAATTAGATAACCCTGCGTGATCAAGAAATAAAATGAAAATAAACAAATTATTAAAATAACGAAGCCAGATTTGTCAACTTTGTCTTTTTAACTGCAGAGACGATAAACGCTAAACTGGAGTGGCAGTCTTTTTAGCTGAACATGTTCACAGCATCCAAAAATCTAATTAGAACCGGCTGAAATGTTTTTAAATCACTTGTAGGCTACCCTACCTGATGTTTAAAAGTCTTTCTTTCACTCGGTCTGTGTCCGTTCAGTCTTTTCAAATTGTGTGCGCGGATAAATTGATAGCATTTTAAAACGCGTAACGTGAAAAACGCTTCACGGCTTAATTTCCCAAGACAGTATTAAAAGATAAAATTCTGCACACACCTTATTAATAAAGCACAATATAAAGTCTACAGAAAAGCAAATGAGATATGAACGCAATGCTTTTAATTACACGTTAAGCATTTTCCTCTCATAGAAAACCATTATTACAAAGAAAACGCGCTGCGTTCATATTTCTGCGCTCATCTGCGTTTCTGTACATAGCTAAGTATGGTCTTTACTGAGTTTGGTCTTGTAACATCACTGTCTTAATATAGGCCTACATTAAGTCACGTTTAAGTGCCCTTTAAGCGTTTTAAAAGTGTTTTTCACGTTAAGCGTTTTAGAATGTCCAGAGGAAAATCAACTTGTAAAAGTTGGCCAGCAGAAGTGCGAACATGGTTTTCCCCAGAATATCCTTTCTGATGGTGTCATCCACACTTTAGATTTTCTTAGACATTGTTAAAGATTTACATCCCTGCCGCCGAGATGCTTCACTGTCGGTCACGGATTGTGGAAAGTGAAACTTAAATCTGTCACAGATTGGATTTATTCACGCACATTAAAAATATTTATTTCATTTTCTTTCATTTCACATTTTTATTTACAGCATTATCATTATAGGCTGTAAATTCACTTATTGGCAGAAACCCGGTTGTTAGATGTGAAATCGGACATTGAGATTAATGCCAAACTTCTTCTGCCCTCATATAGCCAAAATGGCATGATCCTCGTTTCATCATAACACCTCTGAAGACTCGACTGTGAGATTGGTAGTCCTCCGATCGATGCATCGAACCTTACTATTCGGGGTCACCCCTAATCTTGTCTTGTTTGGATCTGTGGTGTAAACTA
The DNA here is from genome assembly GCF_029890125.1 of Rhinichthys klamathensis goyatoka. Classification (NCBI taxonomy): domain Eukaryota; kingdom Metazoa; phylum Chordata; class Actinopteri; order Cypriniformes; family Leuciscidae; genus Rhinichthys; species Rhinichthys klamathensis. The sequence continues at coordinate 412,959 of NW_026606910.1, read as the reverse complement.
GTGACAGTTCATGTTATTCCATCCCTATACCCCTTAATAACTGCAGGATACGTAACAATGATCTTAAGTTAAAGAGCTTCAGTTGACCAACAGAATCTCACCTGCTTCTGGTTGATCGGTATATTGTTCTCATATTCTGTTTAAACAACAATCACAGAATTATTAGACAATGACCCTTTTTACATTACGTCTCTCACATTTTGAAAGTCTAGTGAGTCTCCAGCCTAACATCCACATTCTACCATCAAATTTACATTAGAAATACAATGCACAAAAATCATTTAACTCATACATTGTCAGTAGTATATTTAGTGAACATTCTATATAAATATAAGTTTAAATCTTGGAAATATGAACAGAGTGTAAAATGTTGCTACAACACACACATCAGATCATGATCTTAAGTTAAAGATCTTCAGCACACAACAGAATCTTACCTTCCATCAGTTTCCGTGTAGAAGGACGAGTTGTTATGACAAATGGTCCTGTTTAAACGACAATCACAGACTTATTAGATAATGACCACTTTTACATTCATTAGACATTGTTATTACAAAAAAACAAGGTCATATATAATCAGATCTCAGGTCAGCTGTAAAACGTGTTGTTGCTTATTCAATTCAAAACATGCATGAACCAATGAACACTGACATCAAGCCTGGCAAAATGCATCTTGTAGTGCCTTTCTTTTCATATTTCTTATTATAGTTTCTTTTCATTCAGTTTAGAAACTGAATTTATGATCTAAATAAAAGCTGAAGGAAGTTGTTGACGCAGGTCAGCAACAAAACGTGTAAATGTTAGGGATGAAACGATTACCGGTTTCATGATAAAATGTCCTGACGGTTAGTATTATCGTTTCAAATTGAATTATCATTAAAACCGTGTTTGATATTGTGATTATGAAAAACTGGCGGTAAATCCTGTCCAGTCATCATTAGTCTGACACAGGCACAGCAAGCAATGTTGTTTTTTGTATGAGAAATATTAATATTTCATTATCTCACTTGTAATTAAAGTTGGAAGCAAGTGGCTTTGAGCCAAGACGAACGAACATGTTCAAACAAGATTATTAAGGGTGACATTTAAGGGATAATGTTTATTCATTGTATACTTACGAACAGATTTTTTATTTATTTACCAGATAAATAATTATGGAGAATATAAATATTGAGCTGAGATGTTTGAAAATCGTATCCATTTATAAATCCATTTTTTTACAGTTTAACCCTCTCCTTTGACTTTGTATTGTGTGAAACTGCCTCCTTGTCATTTTCTTGCTTCTAACAAAAGACAGAACAATGCCTAAAAGCTGCTGTGTGACAGGGTGTACAAAAAGCAAGCCAAAACAACAACAACAACAAAACCTATGTTTTTATAAGCTACCGAACTGTAAAAGCCAGCCAAAAAGCCAGACACATATCATCATATGTTGATCATCATAGAGACAGAAATCATCATATGTTGATCATATGTTGATCAACATATGAAGATATCTGTCTCTATGATGATCAACATATGAAGATATCTGTCTCTATGATGATCAACAACATATGATGATTTCTGTCTCTATGATGATCAACAACATATGATGATATCTGTCTCTATGATGATCAACATATGATGATTTCTGTCTCTATGATGATCAGCATATGATGATTTCTGTCTCTATGATGATCAGCATATGATGATTTCTGTCTCTATGATGATCAACATATGAAGATATCTGTCTCTATGATGATCAACATATGATGATATCTGTCTCTATGATGATCAACATATGATGATATCTGTCTCTATGATGATCAACATATGAAGATATCTGTCTCTATGATGATCAACATATGATGATTTCTGTCTCTATGATGATCAACATATGATGATATCTGTCTCTATGATGATCAACAACATATGATGATATCTGTCTCTATGATGATCAACATATGATGATTTCTGTCTCTATGATGATCAACATATGATGATTTCTGTCTCTATGATGATCAGCATATGATGATTTCTGTCTCTATGATGATCAACATATGATGATTTCTGTCTCTATGATGATCAGCATATGATGATTTCTGTCTCTATGATGATCAACATATGATGATTTCTGTCTCTATGATGATCAACATATGATGATTTCTGTCTCTATGATGATCAACATATGATGATTTCTGTCTCTAAGATGATCAACATATGATGATTTCTGTCTCTGATGATGATCAGCATATGATAATTTCTGTCTCTATGATGATCAACATATGATGATATCTGTCTCTATGATGATCAGCATATGATGATTTCTGTCTCTATGATGATCAACATATGATGATTTCTGTCTCTATGATGATCAACATATGATGATATCTGTCTCTATGATGATCAACATATGAAGATTTCTGTCTCTATGATGATCAACATATGATGATTTCTGTCTCTATGATGATCAGCATATGATAATTTCTGTCTCTATGATGATCAGCATATGATAATTTCTGTCTCTATGATGATCAGCATATGATGATTTCTGTCTCTATGATGATCAACATATGATGATATCTGTCTCTATGATGATCAACATATGATGATATCTGTCTCTATGATGATCAACATATGAAGATTTCTGTCTCTATGATGATCAATTATGATGATTTCTGTCTCTAAGATGATCAACATATGATGATTTCTGTCTCTATGATGATCAACATATGAAGATATCTGTCTCTATGATGATCAACATATGATGATATCTGTCTCTATGATGATCAACATATGATGATATCTGTCTCTATGATGATCAACATATGAAGATATCTGTCTCTATGATGATCAACATATGATGATTTCTGTCTCTATGATGATCAACATATGATGATTTCTGTCTCTATGATGATCAACATATGATGATTTCTGTCTCTATGATGATCAGCATATGATGATTTCTGTCTCTATGATGATCAACATATGATGATTTCTGTCTCTATGATGATCAGCATATGATGATTTCTGTCTCTATGATGATCAACATATGATGATTTCTGTCTCTATGATGATCAACATATGATGATTTCTGTCTCTATGATGATCAACATATGATGATTTCTGTCTCTAAGATGATCAACATATGATGATTTCTGTCTCTGATGATGATCAGCATATGATAATTTCTGTCTCTATGATGATCAACATATGATGATATCTGTCTCTATGATGATCAGCATATGATGATTTCTGTCTCTATGATGATCAACATATGATGATTTCTGTCTCTATGATGATCAACATATGATGATATCTGTCTCTATGATGATCAACATATGAAGATTTCTGTCTCTATGATGATCAACATATGATGATTTCTGTCTCTATGATGATCAGCATATGATAATTTCTGTCTCTATGATGATCAGCATATGATAATTTCTGTCTCTATGATGATCAGCATATGATGATTTCTGTCTCTATGATGATCAACATATGATGATATCTGTCTCTATGATGATCAACATATGATGATATCTGTCTCTATGATGATCAACATATGAAGATTTCTGTCTCTATGATGATCAATTATGATGATTTCTGTCTCTAAGATGATCAACATATGATGATTTCTGTCTCTATGATGATCAACATATGAAGATATCTGTCTCTATGATGATCAACATATGATGATTTCTGTCTCTATGATGATCAACATATGAAGATATCTGTCTCTATGATGATCAACATATGATGATTTCTGTCTCTATGATGATCAACATATGAAGATATCTGTCTCTATGATGATCAACATATGAAGATTTCTGTCTCTATGATGATCAACATATGATGATATCTGTCTCTATGATGATCAACATATGATGATTTCTGTCTCTATGATGATCAACATATGAAGATATCCGTCTCTATGATGATCAGCATATGATGATTTCTGTCTCTATGATGATCAACATATGATGATTTCTGTCTCTATGATGATCAACATATGATGATATCTGTCTCTATGATGATCAACATATGATGATTTCTGTCTCTATGATGATCAACATATGATGATTTCTGTCTCTATGATAATCAACATATGATGATTTCTGTCTCTATGATGATCAACAACATATGATGATATCTGTCTCTATGATGATCAACATATGATGATTTCTGTCTCTATGATGATCAACATATGATGATATCTGTCTCTATGATGATCAACATATGATGATTTCTGTCTCTATGATGATCAACATATGATGATATCTGTCTCTATGATGATCAGCATATGATGATTTCTGTCTCTATGATGATCAACATATGATGATTTCTGTCTCTATGATGATCAACATATGATGATTTCTGTCTCTATGATAATCAGCATATGATGATTTCTGTCTCTATGATGATCAACATATGATGATTTCTGTCTCTATGATGATCAACATATGATGATATCTGTCTCTATGATGATCAACATATGATGATTTCTGTCTCTATGATGATCAACATATGATGATTTCTGTCTCTATGATAATCAGCATATGATGATTTCTGTCTCTATGATGATCAACATATGATGATTTCTGTCTCTATGATGATCAACATATGATGATATCTGTCTCTATGATGATCAGCATATGATGATTTCTGTCTCTATGATGATCAACATATGAAGATATCTGTCTCTATGATGATCAACATATGATGATTTCTGTCTCTATGATGATCAACATATGATGATTTCTGTCTCTATGATAATCAACATATGATGATTTCTGTCTCTATGATGATCAACAACATATGATGATATCTGTCTCTATGATGATCAACATATGATGATTTCTGTCTCTATGATGATCAACATATGATGATATCTGTCTCTATGATGATCAACATATGATGATTTCTGTCTCTATGATGATCAACATGATGATTTCTGTCTCTATGATGATCAACATATGATGATATCTGTCTCTATGATGATCAACATATGATGATTTCTGTCTCTATGATGATCAACATATGATGATTTCTGTCTCTATGATGATCAACATATGATGATATCTGTCTCTATGATGATCAGCATATGATGATTTCTGTCTCTGATGATGATCAGCATATGATAATTTCTGTCTCTATGATGATCAACATATGATGATATCTGTCTCTATGATGATCAGCATATGATGATTTCTGTCTCTATGATGATCAACATATGATGATATCTGTCTCTATGATGATCAACATATGATGATATCTGTCTCTATGATGATCAACATATGAAGATTTCTGTCTCTATGATGATCAACATATGATGATTTCTGTCTCTATGATGATCAGCATATGATAATTTCTGTCTCTATGATGATCAGCATATGATAATTTCTGTCTCTATGATGATCAGCATATGATGATTTCTGTCTCTATGATGATCAACATATGATGATATCTGTCTCTATGATGATCAACATATGATGATATCTGTCTCTATGATGATCAACATATGAAGATTTCTGTCTCTATGATGATCAATTATGATGATTTCTGTCTCTAAGATGATCAACATATGATGATTTCTGTCTCTATGATGATCAACATATGAAGATATCTGTCTCTATGATGATCAACATATGATGATTTCTGTCTCTATGATGATCAACATATGAAGATATCTGTCTCTATGATGATCAACATATGATGATTTCTGTCTCTATGATGATCAACATATGATGATTTCTGTCTCTATGATGATCAACATATGATGATTTCTGTCTCTATGATGATCAACATATGATGATTTCTGTCTCTATGATGATCAACATATGATGATATCTGTCTCTATGATGATCAACATATGATGATTTCTGTCTCTATGATGATCAACATATGATGATTTCTGTCTCTATGATGATCAACATATGATGATTTCTGTCTCTAAGATGATCAACATATGATGATTTCTGTCTCTATGATGATCAACATATGATGATTTCTGTCTCTATGATGATCAACATATGAAGATTTCTGTCTCTATGATGATCAACATATGATGATTTCTGTCTCTATGATGATCAACATATGATGATTTCTGTCTCTAAGATGATCAACATATGATGATTTCTGTCTCTATGATGATCAACATATGAAGATATCTGTCTCTATGATGATCAACATATGATGATTTCTGTCTCTATGATGATCAACATATGAAGATATCTGTCTCTATGATGATCAACATATGAAGATATCTGTCTCTATGATGATCAACATATGATGATTTCTGTCTCTATGATGATCAACATATGATGATTTCTGTCTCTATGATGATCAACATATGATGATTTCTGTCTCTATGATGATCAGCATATGATGATTTCTGTCTCTATGATGATCAACATATGATAATTTCTGTCTCTATGATGATCAGCATATGATGATTTCTGTCTCTATGATGATCAGCATATGATGATTTCTGTCTCTATGATGATCAACATATGAAGATATCTGTCTCTATGATGATCAGCATATGATGATTTCTGTCTCTATGATGATCAACATATGATGATTTCTGTCTCTATGATGATCAACATATGAAGATATCTGTCTCTATGATGATCAACATATGAAGATTTCTGTCTCTATGATGATCAACATATGATGATATCTGTCTCTATGATGATCAACATATGATGATTTCTGTCTCTATGATGATCAACATATGAAGATATCTGTCTCTATGATGATCAGCATATGATGATTTCTGTCTCTATGATGATCAACATATGATGATTTCTGTCTCTATGATGATCAACATATGAAGATATCTGTCTCTATGATGATCAACATATGATGATTTCTGTCTCTATGATGATCAACATATGATGATTTCTGTCTCTATGATAATCAACATATGATGATTTCTGTCTCTATGATGATCAACAACATATGATGATATCTGTCTCTATGATGATCAACATATGATGATTTCTGTCTCTATGATGATCAACATATGATGATATCTGTCTCTATGATGATCAACATATGATGATTTCTGTCTCTATGATGATCAACAACATATGATGATTTCTGTCTCTATGATGATCAACATATGATGATTTCTGTCTCTAAGATGATCAACAAATTATGATGATTTCTGTCTCTATGATGATCAACATATGATGATTTCTGTCTCTATGATAATCAACATATGATGATTTCTGTCTCTATGATGATCAACATATGATGATTTCTGTCTCTATGATGATCAACATATGATGATTTCTGTCTCTATGATGATCAACATATGATGATTTCTGTCTCTATGATGATCAACATATGATGATTTATGTCTCTATGATGATCAACATATGATGATTTCTGTCTCTAAGATGATTTCTGTCTCTATGATGATCAACATATGATGATTTCTGTCTCTATGATGATCAACAACATATGATGATTTCTGTCTCTATGATGATCAACATATGATGATTTCTGTCTCTATGATGATCAACATATGATGATTTCTGTCTCTAAGATGATTTCTGTCTCTATGATGATCAACAACATATGATGATTTCTGTCTCTATGATGATCAACAACATATGATGATTTATGTCTCTATGATGATCAACATATGATGATTTCTGTCTCTAAGATGATTTCTGTCTCTATGATGATCAATATATGATGATTTCTGTCTCTATGATGATCAACAACATATGATGATTTCTGTCTCTATGATGATCAACATATGATGATTTCTGTCTCTATGATGATCAACAACATATGATGATATCTGTCTCTATGATGATCAACATATGATGATTTCTGTCTCTATGATGATCAGCATATGATAATTTCTGTCTCTATGATGATCAGCATATGATGATTTCTGTCTCTATGATGATCAACATATGATGATTTCTGTCTCTATGATGATCAACATATGATGATATCTGTCTCTATGATGATCAACATATGATGATTTCTGTCTCTATGATGATCAACATATGATGATATCTGTCTCTATGATGATCAGCATATGATGATATCTGTCTCTATGATGATCAGCATATGATGATTTCTGTCTCTATGATGATCAGCATATGATGATTTCTGTCTCTATGATGATCAACATATGATGATATCTGTCTCTATGATGATCAGCATATGATGATATCTGTCTCTATGATGATCAACAACATATGATGATATCTGTCTCTATGATGATCAACATATGATGATTTCTGTCTCTATGATGATCAACAACATATGATGATATCTGTCTCTATGATGATCAACATATGATGATTTCTGTCTCTATGATGATCAACATATGATGATATCTGTCTCTATGATGATCAACATATGATGATATCTGTCTCTATGATGATCAACAACATATGATGATTTCTGTCTCTATGATGATCAACAACATATGATGATATCTGTCTCTATGATGATCAACATATGATAATTTCTGTCTCTATGATGATATCTGTCTCTATGATGATCAACAACATATGATGATATCTGTCTCTATGATGATCAACATATGATGATTTCTGTCTCTATGATGATCAGCATATGATAATTTCTGTCTCTATGATGATCAACAACATATGATGATATCTGTCTCTATGATGATCAACATATGATAATTTCTGTCTCTATGATGATCAACATATGATGATATCTGTCTCTATGATGATCAACAACATATGATGATATCTGTCTCTATGATGATCAACATATGATGATTTCTGTCTCTATGATGATCAACATATGATAATTTCTGTCTCTATGATGATCAACATATGATGATTTCTGTCTCTATGATGATCAACAACATATGATGATATCTGTCTCTATGATGATCAACATATGATGATTTCTGTCTCTATGATGATCAACATATGATGATATCTGTCTCTATGATGATCAACATATGATGATATCTGTCTCTATGATGATCAACATATGATGATTTCTGTCTCTATGATGATCAACATATGATGATATCTGTCTCTATGATGATCAACATATGATTTCTGTCTCTATGATGATCAACATATGATGATATCTGTCTCTATGATGATCAACATATGATGCTTTCTGTCTCTATGATGATCAACAACATATGATGATTTCTGTCTCTATGATGATCAACAACATATGATGATATCTGTCTCTATGATGATCAACAACATATGATGATATCTGTCTCTATGATGATCAACATATGATGATATCTGTCTCTATGATGATCAACATATGATGATTTCTGTCTCTATGATGATCAACAACATATGATGATTTCTGTCTCTATGATGATCAACATATGATGATTTCTGTCTCTATGATGATCAACATATGATGATTTCTGTCTCTATGATGATCAACATATGATGATTTCTGTCTCTAAGATGATTTCTGTCTCTATGATGATCAACATATGATGATTTCTGTCTCTATGATGATCAACATATGAAGATTTCTGTCTCTATGATGATCAACAACATATGATGATTTCTGTCTCTATGATGATCAACAACATATGATGATTTATGTCTCTATGATGATCAACATATGATGATTTCTGTCTCTAAGATGATTTCTGTCTCTATGATGATCAATATATGATGATTTCTGTCTCTATGATGATCAACAACATATGATGATTTCTGTCTCTATGATGATCAACATATGATGATTTCTGTCTCTATGATGATCAACAACATATGATGATATCTGTCTCTATGATGATCAGCATATGATGATTTCTGTCTCTATGATGATCAACATATGATGATTTCTGTCTCTATGATGATCAACAACATATGATGATATCTGTCTCTATGATGATCAACATATGATGATTTCTGTCTCTATGATGATCAGCATATGATGATTTCTGTCTCTATGATGATCAACAACATATGATGATATCTGTCTCTATGATGATCAACATATGATGATTTCTGTCTCTATGATGATCAGCATATGATGATTTCTGTCTCTATGATGATCAGCATATGATGATTTCTGTCTCTATGATGATCAACATATGAAGATATCTGTCTCTATGATGATCAACATATGATGATATCTGTCTCTATGATGATCAACATATGATGATATCTGTCTCTATGATGATCAACATATGAAGATATCTGTCTCTATGATGATCAACATATGATGATTTCTGTCTCTATGATGATCAACATATGATGATATCTGTCTCTATGATGATCAACAACATATGATGATATCTGTCTCTATGATGATCAACATATGATGATTTCTGTCTCTATGATGATCAACATATGATGATTTCTGTCTCTATGATGATCAGCATATGATGATTTCTGTCTCTATGATGATCAACATAATATGATTTCTGTCTCTATGATGATCAGCATATGATGATTTCTGTCTCTATGATGATCAACATATGATGATTTCTGTCTCTATGATGATCAACATATGATGATTTCTGTCTCTATGATGATCAACATATGATGATATCTGTCTCTATGATGATCAACATATGATGATTTCTGTCTCTATGATGATCAACATATGATGATTTCTGTCTCTAAGATGATCAACATATGATGATTTCTGTCTCTGATGATGATCAGCATATGATAATTTCTGTCTCTATGATGATCAACATATGATGATATCTGTCTCTATGATGATCAGCATATGATGATTTCTGTCTCTATGATGATCAACATATGATGATTTCTGTCTCTATGATGATCAACATATGATGATATCTGTCTCTATGATGATCAACATATGAAGATTTCTGTCTCTATGATGATCAACATATGATGATTTCTGTCTCTATGATGATCAGCATATGATAATTTCTGTCTCTATGATGATCAGCATATGATAATTTCTGTCTCTATGATGATCAGCATATGATGATTTCTGTCTCTATGATGATCAACATATGATGATATCTGTCTCTATGATGATCAACATATGATGATATCTGTCTCTATGATGATCAACATATGAAGATTTCTGTCTCTATGATGATCAATTATGATGATTTCTGTCTCTAAGATGATCAACATATGATGATTTCTGTCTCTATGATGATCAACATATGAAGATATCTGTCTCTATGATGATCAACATATGATGATTTCTGTCTCTATGATGATCAACATATGAAGATATCTGTCTCTATGATGATCAACATATGATGATTTCTGTCTCTATGATGATCAACATATGAAGATATCTGTCTCTATGATGATCAACATATGAAGATTTCTGTCTCTATGATGATCAACATATGATGATATCTGTCTCTATGATGATCAACATATGATGATTTCTGTCTCTATGATGATCAACATATGAAGATATCCGTCTCTATGATGATCAGCATATGATGATTTCTGTCTCTATGATGATCAACATATGATGATTTCTGTCTCTATGATGATCAACATATGAAGATATCTGTCTCTATGATGATCAACATATGATGATTTCTGTCTCTATGATGATCAACATATGATGATTTCTGTCTCTATGATAATCAACATATGATGATTTCTGTCTCTATGATGATCAACAACATATGATGATATCTGTCTCTATGATGATCAACATATGATGATTTCTGTCTCTATGATGATCAACATATGATGATATCTGTCTCTATGATGATCAACATATGATGATTTCTGTCTCTATGATGATCAACATATGATGATATCTGTCTCTATGATGATCAGCATATGATGATTTCTGTCTCTATGATGATCAACATATGATGATTTCTGTCTCTATGATGATCAACATATGATGATTTCTGTCTCTATGATAATCAGCATATGATGATTTCTGTCTCTATGATGATCAACATATGATGATTTCTGTCTCTATGATGATCAACATATGATGATATCTGTCTCTATGATGATCAACATATGATGATTTCTGTCTCTATGATGATCAACATATGATGATTTCTGTCTCTATGATAATCAGCATATGATGATTTCTGTCTCTATGATGATCAACATATGATGATTTCTGTCTCTATGATGATCAACATATGATGATATCTGTCTCTATGATGATCAGCATATGATGATTTCTGTCTCTATGATGATCAACATATGAAGATATCTGTCTCTATGATGATCAACATATGATGATTTCTGTCTCTATGATGATCAACATATGATGATTTCTGTCTCTATGATAATCAACATATGATGATTTCTGTCTCTATGATGATCAACAACATATGATGATATCTGTCTCTATGATGATCAACATATGATGATTTCTGTCTCTATGATGATCAACATATGATGATATCTGTCTCTATGATGATCAACATATGATGATTTCTGTCTCTATGATGATCAACATGATGATTTCTGTCTCTATGATGATCAACATATGATGATATCTGTCTCTATGATGATCAACATATGATGATTTCTGTCTCTATGATGATCAACATATGATGATTTCTGTCTCTATGATGATCAACATATGATGATATCTGTCTCTATGATGATCAGCATATGATGATTTCTGTCTCTGATGATGATCAGCATATGATAATTTCTGTCTCTATGATGATCAACATATGATGATATCTGTCTCTATGATGATCAGCATATGATGATTTCTGTCTCTATGATGATCAACATATGATGATATCTGTCTCTATGATGATCAACATATGATGATATCTGTCTCTATGATGATCAACATATGAAGATTTCTGTCTCTATGATGATCAACATATGATGATTTCTGTCTCTATGATGATCAGCATATGATAATTTCTGTCTCTATGATGATCAGCATATGATAATTTCTGTCTCTATGATGATCAGCATATGATGATTTCTGTCTCTATGATGATCAACATATGATGATATCTGTCTCTATGATGATCAACATATGATGATATCTGTCTCTATGATGATCAACATATGAAGATTTCTGTCTCTATGATGATCAATTATGATGATTTCTGTCTCTAAGATGATCAACATATGATGATTTCTGTCTCTATGATGATCAACATATGAAGATATCTGTCTCTATGATGATCAACATATGATGATTTCTGTCTCTATGATGATCAACATATGAAGATATCTGTCTCTATGATGATCAACATATGATGATTTCTGTCTCTATGATGATCAACATATGATGATTTCTGTCTCTATGATGATCAACATATGATGATTTCTGTCTCTATGATGATCAACATATGATGATTTCTGTCTCTATGATGATCAACATATGATGATATCTGTCTCTATGATGATCAACATATGATGATTTCTGTCTCTATGATGATCAACATATGATGATTTCTGTCTCTATGATGATCAACATATGATGATTTCTGTCTCTAAGATGATCAACATATGATGATTTCTGTCTCTATGATGATCAACATATGATGATTTCTGTCTCTATGATGATCAACATATGAAGATTTCTGTCTCTATGATGATCAACATATGATGATTTCTGTCTCTATGATGATCAACATATGATGATTTCTGTCTCTAAGATGATCAACATATGATGATTTCTGTCTCTATGATGATCAACATATGAAGATATCTGTCTCTATGATGATCAACATATGATGATTTCTGTCTCTATGATGATCAACATATGAAGATATCTGTCTCTATGATGATCAACATATGAAGATATCTGTCTCTATGATGATCAACATATGATGATTTCTGTCTCTATGATGATCAACATATGATGATTTCTGTCTCTATGATGATCAACATATGATGATTTCTGTCTCTATGATGATCAGCATATGATGATTTCTGTCTCTATGATGATCAACATATGATAATTTCTGTCTCTATGATGATCAGCATATGATGATTTCTGTCTCTATGATGATCAGCATATGATGATTTCTGTCTCTATGATGATCAACATATGAAGATATCTGTCTCTATGATGATCAGCATATGATGATTTCTGTCTCTATGATGATCAACATATGATGATTTCTGTCTCTATGATGATCAACATATGAAGATATCTGTCTCTATGATGATCAACATATGAAGATTTCTGTCTCTATGATGATCAACATATGATGATATCTGTCTCTATGATGATCAACATATGATGATTTCTGTCTCTATGATGATCAACATATGAAGATATCTGTCTCTATGATGATCAGCATATGATGATTTCTGTCTCTATGATGATCAACATATGATGATTTCTGTCTCTATGATGATCAACATATGAAGATATCTGTCTCTATGATGATCAACATATGATGATTTCTGTCTCTATGATGATCAACATATGATGATTTCTGTCTCTATGATAATCAACATATGATGATTTCTGTCTCTATGATGATCAACAACATATGATGATATCTGTCTCTATGATGATCAACATATGATGATTTCTGTCTCTATGATGATCAACATATGATGATATCTGTCTCTATGATGATCAACATATGATGATTTCTGTCTCTATGATGATCAACAACATATGATGATTTCTGTCTCTATGATGATCAACATATGATGATTTCTGTCTCTAAGATGATCAACAAATTATGATGATTTCTGTCTCTATGATGATCAACATATGATGATTTCTGTCTCTATGATAATCAACATATGATGATTTCTGTCTCTATGATGATCAACATATGATGATTTCTGTCTCTATGATGATCAACATATGATGATTTCTGTCTCTATGATGATCAACATATGATGATTTCTGTCTCTATGATGATCAACATATGATGATTTATGTCTCTATGATGATCAACATATGATGATTTCTGTCTCTAAGATGATTTCTGTCTCTATGATGATCAACATATGATGATTTCTGTCTCTATGATGATCAACAACATATGATGATTTCTGTCTCTATGATGATCAACATATGATGATTTCTGTCTCTATGATGATCAACATATGATGATTTCTGTCTCTAAGATGATTTCTGTCTCTATGATGATCAACAACATATGATGATTTCTGTCTCTATGATGATCAACAACATATGATGATTTCTGTCTCTATGATGATCAACATATGATGATTTCTGTCTCTATGATGATCAACAACATATGATGATATCTGTCTCTATGATGATCAACATATGATGATTTCTGTCTCTATGATGATCAGCATATGATAATTTCTGTCTCTATGATGATCAGCATATGATGATTTCTGTCTCTATGATGATCAACATATGATGATTTCTGTCTCTATGATGATCAACATATGATGATATCTGTCTCTATGATGATCAACATATGATGATTTCTGTCTCTATGATGATCAACATATGATGATATCTGTCTCTATGATGATCAGCATATGATGATATCTGTCTCTATGATGATCAGCATATGATGATTTCTGTCTCTATGATGATCAGCATATGATGATTTCTGTCTCTATGATGATCAACATATGATGATATCTGTCTCTATGATGATCAGCATATGATGATATCTGTCTCTATGATGATCAACAACATATGATGATATCTGTCTCTATGATGATCAACATATGATGATTTCTGTCTCTATGATGATCAACAACATATGATGATATCTGTCTCTATGATGATCAACATATGATGATTTCTGTCTCTATGATGATCAACATATGATGATATCTGTCTCTATGATGATCAACATATGATGATATCTGTCTCTATGATGATCAACAACATATGATGATTTCTGTCTCTATGATGATCAACAACATATGATGATATCTGTCTCTATGATGATCAACATATGATAATTTCTGTCTCTATGATGATATCTGTCTCTATGATGATCAACAACATATGATGATATCTGTCTCTATGATGATCAACATATGATGATTTCTGTCTCTATGATGATCAGCATATGATAATTTCTGTCTCTATGATGATCAACAACATATGATGATATCTGTCTCTATGATGATCAACATATGATAATTTCTGTCTCTATGATGATCAACATATGATGATATCTGTCTCTATGATGATCAACAACATATGATGATATCTGTCTCTATGATGATCAACATATGATGATTTCTGTCTCTATGATGATCAACATATGATAATTTCTGTCTCTATGATGATCAACATATGATGATTTCTGTCTCTATGATGATCAACAACATATGATGATATCTGTCTCTATGATGATCAACATATGATGATTTCTGTCTCTATGATGATCAACATATGATGATATCTGTCTCTATGATGATCAACATATGATGATATCTGTCTCTATGATGATCAACATATGATGATTTCTGTCTCTATGATGATCAACATATGATGATATCTGTCTCTATGATGATCAACATATGATTTCTGTCTCTATGATGATCAACATATGATGATATCTGTCTCTATGATGATCAACATATGATGCTTTCTGTCTCTATGATGATCAACAACATATGATGATTTCTGTCTCTATGATGATCAACAACATATGATGATATCTGTCTCTATGATGATCAACAACATATGATGATATCTGTCTCTATGATGATCAACATATGATGATATCTGTCTCTATGATGATCAACATATGATGATTTCTGTCTCTATGATGATCAACAACATATGATGATTTCTGTCTCTATGATGATCAACATATGATGATTTCTGTCTCTATGATGATCAACATATGATGATTTCTGTCTCTATGATGATCAACATATGATGATTTCTGTCTCTAAGATGATTTCTGTCTCTATGATGATCAACATATGATGATTTCTGTCTCTATGATGATCAACATATGAAGATTTCTGTCTCTATGATGATCAACAACATATGATGATTTCTGTCTCTATGATGATCAACAACATATGATGATTTATGTCTCTATGATGATCAACATATGATGATTTCTGTCTCTAAGATGATTTCTGTCTCTATGATGATCAATATATGATGATTTCTGTCTCTATGATGATCAACAACATATGATGATTTCTGTCTCTATGATGATCAACATATGATGATTTCTGTCTCTATGATGATCAACAACATATGATGATATCTGTCTCTATGATGATCAGCATATGATGATTTCTGTCTCTATGATGATCAACATATGATGATTTCTGTCTCTATGATGATCAACAACATATGATGATATCTGTCTCTATGATGATCAACATATGATGATTTCTGTCTCTATGATGATCAGCATATGATGATTTCTGTCTCTATGATGATCAACAACATATGATGATATCTGTCTCTATGATGATCAACATATGATGATTTCTGTCTCTATGATGATCAGCATATGATAATTTCTGTCTCTATGATGATCAACATATGATGATATCTGTCTCTATGATGATCAACATATGATGATTTCTGTCTCTATGATGATCAGCATATGATGATATCTGTCTCTATGATGATCAACATATGAAGATATCTGTCTCTATGATAATCAACATATGATGATTTCTGTCTCTATGATGATCAACATATGATGATATCTGTCTCTATGATGATCAACATATGATGATTTCTGTCTCTATGATGATCAACATATGATGATATCTGTCTCTATGATGATCAACATATGATGATTTCTGTCTCTATGATGATCAACATATGATGATTTCTGTCTCTATGATGATCAGCATATGATGATTTCTGTCTCTATGATGATCAACATATGATGATTTCTGTCTCTATGATGATCAACATATGATGATTTCTGTCTCTATGATGATCAACATATGATGATTTCTGTCTCTATGATGATCAACATATGATGATATCTGTCTCTATGATGATCAACAACATATGATGATATCTGTCTCTATGATGATCAACATATGATGATTTCTGTCTCTATGATGATCAACATATGATGATTTCTGTCTCTATGATGATCAACATATGATGATTTCTGTCTCTATGATGATCAACATATGATGATTTCTGTCTCTATGATGATCAGCATATGATGATATCTGTCTCTATGATGATCAGCATATGATGATATCTGTCTCTATGATGATCAACATATGATGATATCTGTCTCTATGATGATCAACATATGATGATTTCTGTCTCTATGATGATCAACAACATATGATGATTTCTGTCTCTATGATGATCAACATATGATGATATCTGTCTCTAAGATGATCAACATATGATGATATCTGTCTCTATGATGATCAACATATGATGATTTCTGTCTCTATGATGATCAACATATGATGATTTCTGTCTCTATGATGATCAACATATGATGATTTCTGTCTCTATGATGATCAACATATGATGATTTCTGTCTCTATGATGATCAACATATGATGATATCTGTCTCTATGATGATCAACATATGATGATTTCTGTCTCTATGATGATGAACATATGATGATATCTGTCTCTATGATGATCAACATATGATGATTTCTGTCTCTATGATGATCAACATATGATGATTTCTGTCTCTATGATGATCAACAACATATGATGATTTCTGTCTCTATGATGATCAACATATGATGATTTCTGTCTCTATGATGATCAGCATATGATGATTTCTGTCTCTATGATGATCAGCATATGATGATTTCTGTCTCTATGATGATCAACATATGATGATTTCTGTCTCTATGATGATCAACATATGATGATTTCTGTCTCTATGATGATCAACATATGATGATTTCTGTCTCTATGATGATCAACATATGATGATATGTCTCTATGATGATCAGCATATGATGATATCTGTCTCTATGATGATCAGCATATGATGATATCTGTCTCTATGATGATCAACATATGATGATATCTGTCTCTATGATGATCAACATATGATGATTTCTGTCTCTATGATGATCAGCATATGATGATATCTGTCTCTATGATGATCAGCATATGATGATATCTGTCTCTATGATGATCAGCATATGATGATATCTGTCTCTATGATGATCAGCATATGATGATTTCTGTCTCTATGATGATCAACATATGATGATTTCTGTCTCTATGATGATCAACATATGATGATATCTGTCTCTATGATGATCAACATATGATGATTTCTGTCTCTATGATGATCAACAACATATGATGATTTCTGTCTCTATGATGATCAGCATATGATGATTTCTGTCTCTATGATGATCAACATATGATGATTTCTGTCTCTATGATGATCAACATATGATGATTTCTGTCTCTATGATGATCAACAACATATGATGATATCTGTCTCTATGATGATCAACAACATATGATGATTTCTGTCTCTATGATGATCAACATATGATGATTTCTGTCTCTATGATGATCAACATATGAAGATATCTGTCTCTATGATGATCAACATATGAAGATATCTGTCTCTATGATGATCAACAACATATGATGATTTCTGTCTCTATGATGATCAACAACATATGATGATTTCTGTCTCTATGATGATCAACAACATATGATGATTTCTGTCTCTATGATGATCAACAACATATGATGATTTCTGTCTCTATGATGATCAACAACATATGATGATTTCTGTCTCTATGATGATCAACAACATATGATGATTTCTGTCTCTATGATGATCAACATATGATGATTTCTGTCTCTATGATGATCAACATATGAAGATATCTGTCTCTATGATGATCAACATATGAAGATATCTGTCTCTATGATGATCAACATATGATGATTTCTGTCTCTATGATGATCAACATATGATGATTTCTGTCTCTATGATGATCAACATATGATGATTTCTGTCTCTATGATGATCAACATATGATGATTTCTGTCTCTATGATGATCAACATATGAAGATATCTGTCTCTATGATGATCAACATATGATGATTTCTGTCTCTATGATGATCAACATATGATAATTTCTGTCTCTATGATGATCAACATATGATGATTTCTGTCTCTATGATGATCAACAACATATGATGATTTCTGTCTCTATGATGATCAGCATATGATGATATCTGTCTCTATGATGATCAGCATATGATAATATCTGTCTCTAAGATGATTTCTGTCTCTATGACGAGTCACGCAGGCACTGGGCTACTCCACAGCGGTGCCGACCCGACCGGTCTAAAATAGTCTATAAACACTTATTATAAGTGGACCGTAGTGATTCAGGATAAGACAAAAACACGGTTTAGAAAATGGATTCATGATGTACTCGCTGCTCATTACGGTATATATATTTCGTAAACTTTTAACACAAAAAAAGTAAAATACTGCAGCTTTAATGTTTATGCTCAAAAGAAGTGCATATATAATTGTATTTGTTGTTTGCTAATTTTCAAATATAAAATTTGAAATGTATACACACGCACACACACACGTTTGTCTTACTCTAGTTCAATGGGGAATTGTGAAACTGTAATCTCACTTTTTTAACACTGAAATGATTTAATTCCTTGTGTTTGAATGTCAGTATGTTATAGAGTTAAAGCTGAATTTACTGCAGAAAGAGAAAAACCCTGAATGTATGAGGAAGAACAGTGATCATTATTACACTGACTAAAGATACTCACCAATGACTTTAACTCTGAATGTCTTGTATGAAACTCCACTGCTGGATTTGATCTTTAGTTTATATTCTCCATTGTCTGTGTTTCTGGTGTTCATGATGATCAGAGATCCAGTCTTCTTGTCCAGCTCCAGTCTGTCTTTGAATATCCCACCAGCAACAACATCATCATATTTAGAGATGTCTCCTCCTTTGATTGTAACTATTGGAAAGTATCTATATCCAAATGTCCACTCTATGACATCATCTCTCTGTATTTCAGCATCAGTCTCTAGAGCGACAGGATCTCCTTCAGACACTGACAGTGTTACTCCTTCATGCCACAGGAACACATTGAAACAGAGAAATGAGAAATTAGGATATAAGCCGATGAACATGTCAGTAAAGCTTCACTGAGGGTGTGTGTGTGTGTGTATTGAAGGGTTGGATTCTGGAATCCACAGCATCTTCAATATATCCTTTTAAATGATTTCCAATGAACGATTTATAATCAAGGTGTTATTCAATATCTATCCTTCATATTAAATCAACATATGATGATTTCTGTCTCTATGATGATAATATAAAGTCAATGGAGAGGGTTGGATTGTTTCCCCCGGTGGATGTGGTTTTCAGATTATGAACATAAGATTTCTGTCTCTATGATGATCAACATATGATGATTTCTGTCTCTATGATGATCAACATATGATGATATCTGTCTCTATGATGATCAACATATGATGATTTCTGTCTCTATGATGATCAACATATGATGATATCTGTCTCTATGATGATCAACAACATATGATGATATCTGTCTCTATGATGATCAACATATGAAGATTTCTGTCTCTATGATGATCAACATATGATGATTTCTGTCTCTATGATGATCAACATATGATGATATCTGTCTCTATGATGATCAGCATATGATGATATCTGTCTCTATGATGATCAACATATG
Organism: Rhinichthys klamathensis goyatoka; assembly: GCF_029890125.1. Lineage (NCBI taxonomy): Eukaryota > Metazoa > Chordata > Actinopteri > Cypriniformes > Leuciscidae > Rhinichthys > Rhinichthys klamathensis. Next base: position 391,379 of record NW_026606910.1, on the reverse strand, counting down.
ATGATTTCTGTCTCTATGATGATCAGCATATGATGATATCTGTCTCTATGATGATCAACATATGATGATTTCTGTCTCTATGATGATCAACATATGAAGATTTCTGTCTCTATGATGATCAACATATGATGATTTCTGTCTCTATGATGATCAACATATGATGATATCTGTCTCTATGATGATCAGCATATGATGATATCTGTCTCTATGATGATCAACATATGATGATTTCTGTCTCTATGATGATCAGCATATGATGATATCTGTCTCTATGATGATCAACATATGATGATTTCTGTCTCTATGATGATCAGCATATGATGATATGTGTCTCTATGATGATCAACATATGATGATTTCTGTCTCTATGATGATCAACATATGATGATTTCTGTCTCTATGATGATCAACATATGATGATATGTGTCTCTATGATGATCAACATATGATGATTTCTGTCTCTATGATGATCAACATATGATGATTTCTGTCTCTGATGATGATCAGCATATGATGATTTCTGTCTCTATGATGATCAACATATGATGATTTCTGTCTCTATGATGATCAGCATATGATGATATGTGTCTCTATGATGATCAACATATGATGATTTCTGTCTCTATGATGATCAACATATGATGATTTCTGTCTCTATGATGATCAGCATATGATGATATCTGTCTCTATGATGATCAACATATGATGATTTCTGTCTCTATGATGATCAACATATGATGATTTCTGTCTCTGATGATGATCAGCATATGATGATTTCTGTCTCTATGATGATCAGCATATGATGATTTCTGTCTCTATGATGATCAACATATGATGATATCTGTCTCTATGATGATCAGCATATGATGATATCTGTCTCTATGATGATCAACATATGATGATTTCTGTCTCTATGATGATCAACATATGATGATTTCTGTCTCTATGATGATCAACATATGATGATTTCTGTCTCTATGATGATCAGCATATGATGATTTCTGTCTCTATGATGATCAACATATGATAATTTCTGTCTCTATGATGATCAACATATGATGATTTCTGTCTCTATGATGATCAACATATGATGATTTCTGTCTCTGATGATGATCAGCATATGATGATTTCTGTCTCTATGATGATCAGCATATGATGATTTCTGTCTCTATGATGATCAACATATGATGATATCTGTCTCTATGATGATCAGCATATGATGATTTCTGTCTCTATGATGATCAACATATGATGATTTCTGTCTCTATGATGATCAACATATGATAATTTCTGTCTCTATGATGATCAACATATGATGATTTCTGTCTCTATGATGATCAACATATGATGATTTCTGTCTCTGATGATGATCAGCATATGATGATTTCTGTCTCTATGATGATCAGCATATGATGATTTCTGTCTCTATGATGATCAACATATGATGATATCTGTCTCTATGATGATCAGCATATGATGATTTCTGTCTCTATGATGATCAGCATATGATGATTTCTGTCTCTATGATGATCAACATATGATGATATCTGTCTCTATGATGATCAACATATGATGATATCTGTCTCTATGATGATCAACATATGATGATTTCTGTCTCTATGATGATCAACATATGATGATTTCTGTCTCTATGATGATCAGCATATGATGATATGTGTCTCTAAGATGATCAACATATGATGATTTCTGTCTCTATGATGATCAACATATGATGATTTCTGTCTCTATGATGATCAGCATATGATAATTTCTGTCTCTATGATGATCAGCATATGATGATATCTGTCTCTATGATGATCAACATATGATGATATCTGTCTCTAAGATGATCAACATATGATGATTTCTGTCTCTATGATGATCAACATATGATAATTTCTGTCTCTATGATGATCAACATATGATGATATGTGTCTCTAAGATGATCAACATATGATGATTTCTGTCTCTATGATGATCAACAACATATGATGATTTCTGTCTCTATGATGATCAACATATGATGATTTCTGTCTCTATGATGATCAGCATATGATAATTTCTGTCTCTATGATGATCAGCATATGATGATATCTGTCTCTATGATGATCAACATATGATGATATCTGTCTCTAAGATGATCAACATATGATGATTTCTGTCTCTATGATGATCAACATATGATAATTTCTGTCTCTATGATGATCAACATATGATGATTTCTGTCTCTATGATGATCAGCATATGATAATTTCTGTCTCTATGATGATCAGCATATGATGATATCTGTCTCTATGATGATTTCTGTCTCTATGACGAGTCACGCAGGCACTGGGCTACTCCACAGCGGTGCCGACCCGACCGGTCTAAAATAGTCTATAAACACTTATTATAAGTGGACCGTAGTGATTCAGGATAAGACAAAAACACGGTTTAGAAAATGGATTCATGATGTACTCGCTCATTATATATATTTCGTAAACTTTTAACACAAAAAAAGTAAAATACTGCAGCTTTAATGTTTATGCTCAAAAGAAGTGCATATATAATTGTATTTGTTGTTTGCTAATTTTCAAATATAAAATTTGAAATGTATACACACGCACACACACACGTTTGTCTTACTCTAGTTCAATGGGGAATTGTGAAACTGTAATCTCACTTTTTTAACACTGAAATGATTTAATTCCTTGTGTTTGAATGTCAGTATGTTATAGAGTTAAAGCTGAATTTACTGCAGAAAGAGAAAAACCCTGAATGTATGAGGAAGAACAGTGATCATTATTACACTGACTAAAGATACTCACCAATGACTTTAACTCTGAATGTCTTGTATGAAACTCCACTGCTGGATTTGATCTTTAGTTTATATTCTCCATTGTCTGTGTTTCTGGTGTTCATGATGATCAGAGATCCAGTCTTCTTGTCCAGCTCCAGTCTGTCTTTGAATATCCCACCAGCAACGTCATCATATATAGTGATGACTCCTCTTCTGATTGTAGCTATTGGAAAGCCTCTATCTCCAAATGTCCACTCTATGAGATCCTCTCTCTGTATTTCAGCATCAGTCTCTAGAGCGACAGGATCTCCTTCAGACACTGACAGTGTTACTCCTTCATGCCACAGGAACACATTGAAACAGAGAAATTAGGATATAAGCCGATGAACATGTCAGTAAAGCTTTTAAATGATTTGCAATGAACGATTTATAATCAAGGTGTTATTCAATATCTATCCTTCTTCATATTAAATTATTTGAATAACGTACTGTATTACTGTATATTTAATGAGCTGTCTCCATGTTTTTGAGAGAGGCACCCAACACATGTTAAAAACTATATCTTCCTGCAGATGCATTATTTATTCAGTATATTTTTCATGCTTTGGCTTCGATTGGAACTATTTTTATTGTTAAAGCAGAAACACAAAGTGGATCATCACTTTTCACAAAGACATCATCTATATTTTAAAAATAAATAGAAAAAGAACTACTTACCATTTATAGTAACAACAAATCTCTTGTTTGTGGTTCCTCTGCTGCTGGTGATCTGTAGTTCATATTCTCCAGTATGTTCACTTATTGTGTTTGTGAGGATCAGAGATCCAGTCTTCTCATCCAGCTTCAGTCTGTCTATGAATCTCCCATCATTATCATCATCATAATGTGTCTTCACAGCCCCTCTTCTGATTTCAGCTATGAGAACGCCTACAAACTTCCACTGTATCAGATCATCTTTCTGTATTTCAGTTTGAGGGTTTAGGATCACATTCTTTCCCTCTTTCTCTGATATGTTCCTCACTTCATTAGTGACAGCAGCACATAGAAACAGAGAAACACAAAGAAATGTTTTCATTAGTGTGAGCATGTGAACATCAGAGTTAGAAATTACTACACAAATATCATTCAGATAATGTTCTATCAGATTGAAATGGAGAAAAATGAAAAACTTTATATTACTGTCTCTCAGTGTCACTGTAATGTGCAGGACCCTGAAGCGACAGGTGACGTATCCTGACTTCTTTACACATGATTTTATTATTTAAGTTGTCACTTTGTGCAGGTTAGATGAACTGATTTGCTAATATATGATGCTTTCAGGTCTTTCTGTTATTTTGTTTCATCCAATAACTAATCAAACATATTTTTAGAGCAATGTTTCTTCTGTGATGATCGCTGATGTCACTACACTGACACCACATGTCTGCTCAATGTTAAAACAGTTAATCAAATTACCACACTACACATTTTCACTAATATGCAACTGTAATTTTAACTACTAAACAGATGTTAATTTAAGAGGATGATATTTTTTGATCATAAGATTATAAAGACTTGAATTACTCACCATTGACAGTAACAACAAATTTCCTTTCTATACCACGCGTGAGGAACTTTAGACAATAAACTCCTCTGTCACGGGATCTGATGTTTTTGATGGTCAGAGATCCAGTTTTATGATCTAATTCCAGTCTGTCTTTGAATCTCTCATCACAGTATGAAGTCTTAGTAATGTCTCCGTTCTTTCCACTTGCAAGAATTTTGTCATTAAAGAACCAGTTTACCTCATCTTCTACTATAGAAGTATCAGAGGATAGAATAACATCTTCTCCATCCAGCACTGTTTTGGAAGTGTACGCACCTGGAGAACAAACAGAAATCATTATGTAGACAGAGATAAAACTGATATTTCACTGTTCATAACGGGTAGAACCAAAAATTTGGCTGCCGAAAATGGCATTTTTTGTAGAAATAAGGAGGAAAATATGACAGCGCACAAAAAAAAAAGAAAAGAAATTGATTTGAATTAAAAAGTCTAATAATTGATAGAATTATACAAACAAAATAATTAAAAATAGCAAATTAACTATTTTACAAAAAGTTATTTTAGGTTTTGTTTTTCCGCCTAGTGCTTCCAGAGTTTTAATTTCAGTTCATCCCTAGATTAAACTGAGGTATCGTTTCACTTGATCCAGTCTAAATTTAATGTTTACCTAACTATTCACATCTGTAGTGGTCTAAAGCAATATCTAGTGGTTTACTATGAAATGACTGTGGAGGTCAGGAGAACATTTTACTTCAACAGATTGTAGCAACTAAATACACAAACTTAACTAACATAATACAGTTGGTTTCAAATAATATCATAGACTATATACTTAATATAGCGTAGAGAGCATAGACAATAAATACATAGACTTTCAGGGAAAGGTTTCAGGGAATTACCTTTCCCAAGCAAAGCTGAACATTTGTTTCTGGTTGTATTTGGTCATTATATAATTAGTAATAGTAACGTTAGTTGGCCACTGGATTGAGGGTCAGTCAGACTAAAATAGCTAGCAATGTCGCTATAATTTAGCTGTGAAAGTTGAGACATGTGTTACGTTCCCTCTCCAGTCTAGGGGATTTAAAGAGGGAGTAACAATACATAAAAGATGTAACAAGTAAATAAACGTGAGAAATTTCCTTTTCCTCTATCCCAGCTCTAATTGTATTTCACCCTTATGTTCAAAAGATTTACACAACACCCTTTGAATGACACCTGATCACTAAAGGAAACTGAAAGAGTATGCTTAATTAGTTATTTTGTATTTTCTTAATTAAAGGCCAACAAAGGCTTAACCCATAGGTTTACAAAAAGAAAAAGAAAAACAAAGAACAGTATAGATAAACAAATGTAATAATAACCAGATTGTCAGGAGAGGGCCAGGCCAAAATAACAAACAAAACAGGGGCTTCCTAAAGTTTGAACCCAGTTAAATTCCCTAACAAAAAGAAATTGAAATTAAAGGCTTACCTCTCACCCTGACTAACGAAAAACAAACAGGACAAAAGTTTTGGAGTGGAAACTCCAAACAAATTGGCGCCCGTCTCCCTACACGGTGTAACACTTTAAACCCCCTACAGTTTAACTACAGTTAACACGACAATGTTTGGGATAGCTGAAGAGGGATTCCTCCTGTTTTGTTGCTGCTTTATACATGCTCCTGCTAATTAGCACCAGCTGCGGATGGTTTGGAGTGTTGCATGGCTGGCAGAGAGAGAGAGATGAGAGAGAGAGAGATGAGAGAGAGAGATGTGTGTGTGTGAGAGAGAGAGATGTGTGTGTGTGAGAGAGAGAGATGTTTGTGAGAGATGAGAGAGAGAGAGATGAGAGAGAGAGAGAGAGAGAGAGAGAGATAGAGAGAGATGAGAGAGAGAGAGAGAGAGAGAGAGAGAGAGAGAGAGAGAGAGAGAGAGAGAGAGAGAGAGAGAGAGAGAGAGAGAGAGAGAGAGAGAGAGAGAGAGAGAGAGAGAGAGAGAGAAAGACAGAGAATTTGAATTTTGAAAAAATACTTTATTTCACAATCATCTACATACACACAAATTAACAAGTTAGCAACAGAAAACTATTTACGGGAAAAAAATTAAATCATCTTCAAAAATGGTACAAACAACTCCCTTACAACACCAAATCTTCTCAAAAGTAAACAAATCATTCATAGTTTTATAAAACTTGTAATCAATCACTACTCTTGATTTCACCAATGTTAAAAAAGTCTAAATGATGCTTTGACCAGGTTTCTGTTCAATTTTATCCCTTCTACTAATATATATTGCCATTTTTGCTTCACCAATTATACAATTCAGTAACTGACAAATGTACTTATTTTTTTTAGTATATTTAAAACCCAATATAAATACAGTTTCCGTAAAAGATTCGTTAAAACCACAAAAACATTTTCCTAAAAACTCAAACAACGATATCAACCTAGCACATTGTACGAATGCATGAAAAATTGTTTCTTTTTGTGAACAAAAGGGACACTCATCCTTAACTTCCACATTTAAAACAGAAACAAAATAATTAACAGCTAAAATACCATGTAGAATTCTCCATTGCAAATCCCCAACCCTTTTTGCTAATGGCGGTTTATATAGAACTCTCCATTCTGGTTTTACACTTTCTTTTAAGCGAAGAAAATTCCTCCACGGTGTATCAGATTTTTTTGCCAAATAATTCTTATTAAAACCCATAACACAGGCTCCATACAACATCTTCCCTTTAGTAGATAAAACATCCAACCACTGCGTGTACCACGTTTTAAAAGGAAAACTTCTAAAACCATCCAACTTTGGAGAAATCATCAAACAAGGGAAAAAATCGTTTTCATCAGGAATAGATACTCCAGAAAAATAGTCTTTTAACATTAGACTCTCCTCTGTTGTGAGGGTAGGTAGACTTTAACTTAGCTAAAAAAAGAGCAACTAATCGAATAGATCTAGTGCCTAAAAAATTAGCTACGTTTACAGTATTGTCTAATTTCTCTCCAGCTATATCCAGCAATTGTCTTAAAACAAACACTTTTGATTCTTTAAGCTTAAAACCACAATTAAAAAAACTGTTATTATCATTTACATCCAAACGGGCCCCAAGAATGAAAGGTTCCTCCAGAAGCCAGTAAAGTGAATATGGGTTTTCAGATTTCTGAATGTAAAACAGACTCCAAACTTTAAAAAGACTGTTATAGAAAGATGGAAAAACAGACAAGTCCATTTTTAAGGGGTTTAGTAGAAACAGATGTTTGTTTAGTCCGAAACCTCCAAAGTTTTGCAGAACAATATGGGCCATTGCCCTCCAGCTGACATCTGACGCACCGTCCAGAAGTCTCTGCAGAAAACGCAAACGAAAAGCGGCAGTTCTGCTCTGTAAATGAATCAGCCCTTGTCCTCCTTCTTTCGGCAGATAAAGAACACTCTGTCGAATCCAGTGTAGTTTATCCCAAAAAAAGTCTACAAGAATGGCTTGTATTTTCACCAGTAGTTGAGGAGGAGGATCAATACACGCCAGCTTATGCCACAGTGAAGACGCGACCAGGTTGTTGATGACAAGAATGCGTCCTCTATATGACATTTTAGGGAGCAGCCACTTCCATTTCTCCAAACGTCCTTTAATTTTTTCAACAGCTCCTTCCCAGTTCTTTTGTTGAGTCGTGTCATCACCTAAAAACACTCCCAAATATTTTAAACCACCTTTCCCCCAGATCAACCCTTCAGGAATATTTGGTTTGCCACTTTTCCATTTACCAACCAAAAGTGTTTCACATTTCTTCCAATTTACTTTTGCCGAAGAAACAAGAGTAAAATCACTAATTAAATTAAATAAACTTTGCACATCTTTTTGTCCACTTACAAACACCATTACATCGTCAGCATAAGCAGATAAACATATATTTTTTGTACAGTTAGGCAAATGTAATCCATAAATACTTCCCTTATTTTTTGTAATAAAGGCTCAATGGCTAAGGCATACAACATTCCAGATAGAGAGCACCCTTGTCTTACACCTCTTTTAACCTGAAATGGAGCACATAAACCGCCATTAATTTTCAATACACTTTCAATATTACTAACCTGGACCATCATAATAAAATCTTTTTTAAAACCGAATGCTACTAACGTTTTCCACAAATAGGGGTGCTCGACCCTATCAAAAGCTTTCTCCTGGTCCAGTGAAATCAATCCAAAATCCAAGTCAAGCAATTTTGACACCTCTAAAGCATCCCGAACTAAAGAGATGTTGTCAACAATGGATCTGCGAGGAATACAGTAGGACTGGTCTGGATGTATAACTTGCCTTATCTCTTCAGCCAATCTGTTTGCCAAAACTTTAGAGAGCAGTTTGTAATCACAACAAAGAAGTGATACAGGGCGCCAGTTCTTTATGTCTGTCAAATCTCCTTTCTTTGGTAATAGCGTTATCACTGCCCTCCTGCAGCTCAACGGCAACATACCTTTTGACAGACTATCACTCAGAACTTGTAACAAGTCCGCTCCCAACTCTGCCCAGAAAGACTTGTAAAAGTCAACTGGAAGGCCGTCAATCCCAGGAGCCTTTCACAGTTCCATGTCATGAAGGGCCTTATATAACTCTCCCAGACTTAGCCCGCCTGAAAGAGCCACATTACCTTCTTCTGACATCTTTGGTAGGGAATTAAAAAAAAACTTGTCCTCATCGCCCTCCATTGCATACTCACTTCTATACAGATTTTTGTAAAAACCAACTGCTCTCTCTCGAATGTCACTGGGGTTCAGCAAAACTTGACCCTCTTCCGACCGCAAGGCTTTAAAGGTCCCGTATTATGCCCCTTTTCACAAGATGTAAAATAAGTCTCTGATGTCCCCAGAATGTGTATGTGAAGTTTCAGCTCAAAATACCCAACAGATCATTTTTTACAGCATGTTTAAATTGTCATTTTTGGGGCTCAGAAAAACGTGCTGTTTTAGTGTGTGCCCTTTAAATGCAAATAAGCTGCTGCTGCTGCCGGCACAGGGGGCGGAGCTTCAAGAGCTCACGCTTAGTCTCTCAGGACAATTTCATCTCACGGAATGATGATAATATCAGAAACTCTCAGTAACGGTGTTCATTTCGAGTCGGACAATAATGCCTACAGAGTCAGAGTGCTGTATAGAGATGGAACATGTATAGTTTAGTAGTTTAATTATGGTTATTATAACGTATTTGTCATCTGCTTGTATGTATCCATTATTTATTAATAGCCTACAAGTCTGCTGTTTCGGACCAGGTCCGAATGATGATCAAACATATACTGATGAGTTTAATAAAGTTTATTGTACATCACACAAAAGACGAAGCGTCAGTTTTACTTCAGAAAATCACCGTAAGAGCTGAGTAAACACAGTAAGTTATGGTTATAAGAAGTGCGCAAGTTGAGGGAGTTGAGGGAGCATTCCTGTGGGCGGACGTTAGTCAAAAACCTGTTCTACTGACGTCATTAAAGAAGGAAGTAGAGGGATGTAGTCCAAACGGGCCGTTCGATGTAGGCGACTTCTGTTAAATAAAATATCTCGCTTGGCATTGAATTTTGAGCTTTATAATTTTACAGATATTATTTATACTCTAACAACAACATTACACACTAACTAAAGTTTGAAACATGGGATCACGAAGAATGGGACCTTTAATCAACCTCTTCTGCCCATTCTTTTTCTCTAAACAGAAAAAGAATTTTGACGGTGCATCCATATGATTTACATTTTGGAATCTTGATCTGACCAATGCGCCCTGTGTTCTGTATTCTAGCAGATCCGCTAACTGAGCTTTCCTTTTGAAAAAAAGTTCAGAATGATTACTTGTCCCAGTTGATTCAGCTATTTTTTGACACTCACTTAATTCTTTCTCCAAAATTTCCAGAGACTTTTTAAACTCCATAGTGACATTGCGAGTGTATTGTTGACAAAACTGTCTAAATTTAACTTTACCAATGTCCCACCACTGCTGTATTGAACTAAAATTAGTCTTTGATTTTCTATAATTCTGCCAAAAATACTTAAAAGAATCTCTAAAAAAACTATCACTCAATAAAGAAATATTAAAATGCCAATAGGCACTGCTAGGTTTAATTGAATTTAAAATAAAATTACATTGCACCATACTATGATCAGAGAACCCTATTGGGATTATAGAGCAATCTTTGAAAATATTAAGATGATGTGTAAAGCCATACAATCTGTCTAATCTGGCAAGGGATACCATGTTTTCCCTCATAGAAACCCATGTATATTGTCTCGTATTTCCATTTAATTGTCTCCAAATATCACATAGTTCAAACTTCTTGATGAAATGAATTAGACGTTTCTGAGACAACAAATGGGGTTCAACGTGGTTCCTATCTATCATATTTTCTGTACAATTAAAATCTCCCCCCAAAAACAAATATTCCTCTTCTGCGCAATTTTGTAGAGTAGTACACAATAAATCCAAGAAAAACAATCTTTCCACAGGAAATGTTGGAGCATAAATACAGATAAGAACCAAAACATAGCTTTCATAGACAGCTCTAATTTTTAGTAATCTTCCTTTCACAACTTCATCAACAACGTAAGAAATTGGACTAAAACTTTTAGAAAATAATACTGCAACTCCTGCACTCATTGAAGTGTTATGGCTTAAAATAGTTAACCCCTCAAATTCCCTTCCCCAATCTGCTGCATTCCCCCCGTCACCATGTGTTTCTTGTAACAATAAAATATCAATATTCATTAATTCATTTAACATTCCTCTTTTCTTAATATCTCTAGCCCCATTTACATTCAGGGTTGCTAGACGAACTTCACTCATGAAAAAGAAGAGAAAAAACAGCCAATAAAAAACCACACATTAATGTTGTAGCAACATTGAGGATGGACCAAACACAATCGAAGCTTTCAGACATAACCAAACACAAGGGGCTGCATATTCCAAATTATCCCTGAGGCTATGAGCCAAGAAGACCTTTTGTTGCTTAACTAAAGGGAGGATGTTGTCAATGTTTTATAATTTGGCAAGAACAGATCTGTTCAGAAATGGTGAAACAAGAAGCCTTTCTTTAAGGACCAAGGTCTCATGATATGCGAACTAAACTCTCACGTGGTACACACCACGGATGTGACAGATGCGGACCATAAGGATACCCACACACACACACACACATAAGGACTTTCTTACATATCAAAATCCATAAAACTCATCCCAGAACAATTCCTGACTGACCCATAATCAAAATGATATAACATAACATAATTATATATTGTGTTTTACAACCCCTGTATGGGACTATTCTGCTTAGATCACATCTAAGTCATGTAATTGTTATGCTATGAGATGCTGGAATGAAAGTGTCGTGTTTCCTATCATTATGCTCGTATGTGTTTAATTCAAAAGATGGCTTGATTGAAATCTGTGTAAAAATGTTTATGTTCTTAAAATGGAAATTATGTCTAAACTGAATCCTCTGTTTCGAGCTGATGAGTAAGCAGACCACAGAGGACACATGATTCGCGATGAGAGAAGGGGGGGGATAGAAAAGACCCCCTTCTCAAATAACCATAATAGTGTCTTATTGTCCGAATTCCAAATTCCTCCTGGAGGCGGGACAAACATTTTGAGTTTAAAATCTTAGACCCGGACACAGAATCTCTCTCCTCTGACTCTCTCTCTGAACGCTCTTGTGATCCTCTCTCTTGTGATGCCCGACGCCGGGTGGAGCCGACGATGGTTATAGTAGGCTAACCATGTAGACGAAGAGACAAAATGACCCAAATCAAGATATGGGTTAAAACAGATTCAGCCAAGCCATCTCGTCTCGTCACACCTTTCTTTCTTTTCTTAGTTGTTTCTTTTCCGTTAAAAGTCTCGGTTCTAAGTTAAGTTTTGCTGCAAAGTTTCGTTTTAACGTTTCAACTGCAAAACCAGCTTTCAACTTCAAAGACTTTCATTCATCCGCGCCAACACACCACGTGATTGGCCGCCCCAAGACATCTATCCAGGCACGAGACAGCCAGCCAACCAACGGACCGGGAAACCCCCTTTACGACAAAAAGGAGAATCCCCAAAGCAACGCAAAGGACAAGCAAGTAACGCCTCCAGACTCTTAACTGGTGTTTAATATAAAATTGAATCACCCGTCTAGGAAACGATAAAAGGGTGAAATTAATTATTGATGGTTCGTTCAGGTCATGTCTTTTAAGTGCATATAGAAACTTGGAATCTCACCATCTAACTCCTAAAACTCATTCTTCCTCACTCTCTGTCTTTCTTCAACTTGTATGAATGCGTGTGCGTGTGTTTGTGTTAGATATTTGTTTTGTGTGTTAGCCATAGGCTTATAATCAATAAAGTATTGTTTGTATTTGAAAAGAGAAGCATTACTTGTGATATGTGCTTACCGATTTATTGTCTTGAACTTCGATCTAAGTTACCTATGCTTTGACCCTTGATTTATTTCTTAATTTAGCTGTTAGCTGGGAATTAGTCTTTCTTGGCCAAGAAGATATTATATTTCCTAGAATTAATAATTGTTTATGCTTTCCGTTCATTGGATGAACTGATAAACTGATCATATTGTTGATTTTGCTACAGTAAATTCTGAAAATAATTCAATTATTAATTATTGATCATAATCTGTTATGAATAATAATTAATTATATTTATACGTGCGTACAATCGCTACAATGTGGAAAATGAGCTTAATTTATTCAACATCATTCTTAAGTTTCTCCACATTCCTCACTAATTTCTTTAGACGATAAACCTCCTTATTTGTGAAGCATCCTTCAGCCATTAACTTCCTCGTTTTCTCAACAAACTGTGTTACATTAGGGAAATACTCTTGTACACACACCCCTCTCTTGTTCTTCGTTGACTTAAGGAATAACTTTATCTCCTCAGCATCATAGCTGCGAACAGAGAAATCACTCAAAGACAAAGCCATGCTGGAATCTGATGATTCACTTTCACTTTCAGTTTCAATTTCATCGCTACCATATAAATCAGCTTTCTTTACAGCTTTTTTATTTTGAGACTTATCACTCATTTTTCTTTTTTGAGGTGTTTTGAACATTTCTGTTTCTGTCTCCATTTCTAGTTCCACACAATCAAATCCACTCTTTTCCTGTACAACCTGTGTTACAACAATTCCAGTAATAGCATCTTGTCTTTCTTTTTCAGGAAGTTTTAAGTGTTTTTCATCAGATACCATATCAACTTTGTCTTTCTTTTCTAAAACTATACCTGTCACACCAACAGATTTGATTGCAGACAACTCCTTGCAATTAACCACTTTAATCCCACTGTTATGGTCACCCTGCAACTCTGAACTCAGTGAAACTATACCAGCTTCTCTACTCGTGCTTGGAATGGAAACCATATCCCCTTTCTCAGTGACTTTCTTTTCTGGGCAGTTGCGAATCAGATGCCCTATTTTACCACAACCAAAGCACTTCGTTTTAGCAGTTGTTACAAAAATGATGTAATCAAAATCATCAGCCCTAAAATTAAGTGAAAGATCCAATTCCTCATCATCCTGAATTATCATGTATGCAAATCTCCTGAAAGACATAATATGTTTCAAGAGGGGAGAACCCTTGCTGATCGGGATTTTTTTTATTGGGGATACCAATTTTCCATAGCGTGATAACGCTTCTGTTATTATTTCGTCACTGAGAAAGGGGGGAACTTTCTAAGAGAGACAAGGTGACTCTCTTAGAAGGTAGTGAGAGGGGAAGAACAGGAACAAACTCGCCACCAATCACAATCACACGCTCAACTACTTCATTGACCTTTTCAACGTTACTAAGAAAGATCACAGTTAGCGTGATTCATCCTCGATGCGGATAGAATACATCCATGTCCTACAACTTCGCCGATCGCTAAACAAATCTCTTCTATACTCGCCGCGAACGCCACTTTGACCGCATGGCGCCGCGTGAGTGTAGACAAACCCTGTGTAGCTGCGGTCATCATGCTTCTCCCGGTAAAGACCGGTAGCACGCGGCCCAAACCACACCAAAAACTACCACAAACAAAACAAACAACAACAACAAAAAGGCGGAAAAGACAAAGATATAGACGCAGAAATCAACTTCACTCACCGCACTCGCAATACACCACTCACGCACTCAAACCCCACACCGAGAGAGAGAGAGAGAGAGAGAGAGAGAGAGAGAGAGATGTGTGTGTGTGAGAGAGAGAGAGATAGAGAGATGAGAGAGAGAGAGATGAGAGAGAGATGAGAGAGAGAGAGAGAGAGAGAGAGAGAGAGAGAGAGAGAGAGAGAGAGAGAGAGAGAGAGAGAGAGAGAGAGAGAGAGATGTGTGTGTGTGTGTGAGAGAGAGAGAGATAGAGAGATGAGAGAGAGAGAGATGAGAGAGAGATGAGAGAGAGAGAGAGAGAGAGAGAGATGAGAGAGAGAGAGATGTGTGTGTGTGTGAGAGAGAGAGATAGAGAGATGAGAGAGAGATATGAGAGAGAGATGTGTGTGTGTGAGAGAGAGAGAGATAGAGAGATGAGAGAGAGAGAGAGATGAGAGAGAGAGAGATAGAGAGATGAGAGAGATGAGAGAGAGAGATGTGTGTGTGTGAGAGAGAGAGATAGAGAGATGAGAGAGAGATGAGAGAGAGAGAGAGAGAGATAGAGAGAGAGATAGAGAGATGAGAGAGAGAGATGAGAGAGAGATAGAGAGATGAGAGAGAGAGAGAGATGTGTGTGTGTGTGAGAGAGAGCTGTTAAATTTTGGTGTCCCACCACTGACAAAGCCCTGGAGCTCCTGACGGAGTCCCAGCTAGGCCGGCCCAGCCACATCATTATCCACACGGGCACCAACGACCTGCGGAGCCAGCAGGACCGAGTGTCTGACTCCCTCAGAGCTGTCGTGGAAAAAGCTAGACAAACTTTCCCCAACTCCAAAATCATCCTGTCCACTCTACTCCAGAGGAGAGATTTCCATCCCAACACAATCAATAAAATTAATTCCAGCATCTCTAGACACTGTGCCCTCCTACCAAACGTCCACTTGGCCCATCATCCAGACCTGGACACTGAATGTCTATACGACCACGTCCACCTTTATAAGAACCTGGTACACATCCTCGCAAAGAGACTCAAAGATGTCACTCTAAACCGGACCAACCAGACCAGCCCCAGGTGGAGCAGAACCAGCCCGAACCCAGTCAACCCATCGAGACACACTCCAGCAAACTACACCCCAGCGCACAGCTCATCTAGAGCCCCGAGCGGAGCAGCACACCGAGCCGCAGCACCCAGACAGGACCCCTACAGACTGTCCTACAACAGCCCCACAGCTCCAGCAGCTGAAGCCCGTCCTCAGCAAAGCCCGGCCCAGCCCAGGAGACCGAGCTACGCCCAAGCTGTCAGCGGAGGAGCAGATCGAGCCAACACTGAACTCCACGACATACAACACATGCTGAGTATCATCTGTTCTCACCTACTAACACACAGTGGACAGTGGTAAAAAAAAAAAAAAAAAAAAAAAAAAAAAAAAAAAACCTAAGTCTGTGGTATTAATGTACATTTTATAAGGAATTGTTAATGTTTTGAGTTCCTAACACAACTTTACTTCCATCATTCTTTGCTTTAATTTAATCTAATCTAATGTAATTTTGCATCTTTTCTCTTTTCTCAAAATAGCAAACACACCATACACATTATTTTAAAAGTTTATGATGAAATCACTTAGTTTTTCTACGTGGAATATTCAAGGTCTAAACTCCTCAGTTTTTGGCTTAAAAAGTAGAAATTCTGATTTTATGAAAGAACTTCAAGACCTAGATGTCATCGTCTTACAGGAAACCTGGTGTCGAGGAGATGCGTTCACTGGCTGTCCCTCAGGATACAGAGAAATAATATTACCATCAGTAAAGCTCACATCAGTCACACAAGGGAGAGACTCGGGAGGGATGATCATATGGATCAAATCTGAACTAGCCATAGAATTAATAAAAAGAGAACAGCACCACCTGTGGCTAAAAATACAAAAAGGAATGATATCAGCATCTAAGCCGGTTTTCCTTTGTGCAATTTACATTCCTCCCCTCGAGTCTCCGTATTTCCAAGAGGAAACTTTCCAAAACTTAGAAAGAGAAATCAGCAATTTCCAGGCCCAGGGAAATGTGCTGCTTATGGGTGATTTAAACGCCAGAACAGGAGAAGAACTAGATTTCATTGAATCGCACGGTACCAGATTCATCACTGGCAATAATGACCTGTACCCTTCTTACCCTAGCAGGCAAAACTGTGATGAAACCGTGAACGCTCACGGACGGCAGCTCCTGCAGCTCTGCCGAGGACTGGCTCTGTACATCGTCAACGGAAGACTGCGAGGAGACTCGCTCGGCCGATACACCTACAGCTCAGCTCTTGGTAACAGCACTGTAGACTATACCATCACAGATCTAGACCTGTCCTCTTTGAGAGCATTCACAGTCAAACCCTTAAAACCTTTCTCAGACCACAGCCAAATCATCCTCTATATAAAGCAATCTGAAACATCACCCAAACCAATTAGGACTCCATATCAAATGAGCAAATTAATGTCTTTCAAATGGACTGAAAACAGTGGCACTAATTACAGCACTGCCATTGAATCTCCAGAAATACAGTCCCTCATACATTCATTCCAAATACAGGAATACCCTAAAAATCAATTCGGCATCAATCAGGAAGTACAAGATCTAAACAACATATTCTACAAAACAGCACAAAAAAGTAATTTGTCAATTGTCAAACCAAAGAAAAAATATTTAGATACAGACAAATGGTTTGATTTGGACTGTAAGGCTCTGAGAAAAAACCTAAGAAATTTATCAAACCAAAAACACAGACAACCAGATAATTCGGACCTCCGCCTTCTTTATTGTGAGGCATTAAAACAATATAAAGCCACACTCCGGCGGAAAAAAGCACAGTTTCTGCAAAGCCAGTTTGAAGAAATTGAAAAATCTATAAACTCACACAAATTTTGGGATAAATGGAAATTGTTATACAAACCAAATCGAGAAGTTCTGGCAATCCAAGACGGGGAGAAGTGGAAAAACCACTTCCAAGAATTATACAGCCCAACTGAAATTCAAAATTATAAACAAAATGAAATAATTAATAAACTAGACAATTTGGAAAGATCAATTAAAGAAAATCAAAACCCTTTAGATTTCCCCATAACAATGAAAGAATTGGAAGAAAAATTAGGAGTCCTTGAGGCCAAGAAAGCCTGTGGTGTCGACAGTATCCTGAACGAGATGCTGAAACACACAGACCGAAGCTTCAGACTGGCCATGCTGAAACTGTTCAATGATGTTCTGTGTGTAGGGTTCTTCCCTGAGATCTGGAACAAGGGCCTCATCAGCCCCATCCACAAGAACGGAGACAAATTAGACCCCAACAACTACCGAGGCATCTGTGTGAACAGTAACCTGGGGAAGGTCCTCTGCAGCGTCTTAAACTCCAGACTTTTACACTTCCTTATGAAGCACAATGCCTTGAGTAAATGCCAAATTGGCTTTCTTCCAAAATGTCGCACATCCGACCACATTTTTACATTACAAACACTAATTGACAAATATGTACATCAAAACAAAGAACAAATTTTTGCTTGTTTCATTGATTTCAAGAAAGCATTTGATTCAATCTGGCATGAAGGACTATACCTAAAACTTATCGACAGTGGAATAGGGGGGAAATTCTATGATTTGATCAAATCGATGTACACAGCCAGCCAATGCGCTGTTAAAATTGGAAACCAAAGAACCGAGTTTTTCCCCCAGGGGCGCGGAGTGAGACAGGGCTGCAGTTTAAGCCCCACCCTCTTCAACATTTACATCAACCAATTAGCCGATACGCTAGAACATGCTCCCTTTCAAGGTCTCACTCTACACGACACCGAGATCAAGTGTCTTCTCTACGCAGACGACCTGGTCCTCCTGTCGCCCACTAAAGAGGGGCTTCAGGACAGCCTGGATCTGCTGGAGGATTACTGTCAGTCCTGGGCCCTGACCGTCAACCTCCAGAAAACTAGAGTCATGATGTTCCAGAAACGCTCCAGATCTCAGGGACCAACACACACATTCACACTATCACACAGAACCATTGAGAGCACAAAAACATACACCTACCTCGGCCTGAAAATAACTCCAACTGGCAACTTTACTTTGGCTGTGAATGAACTCAAAGAGAAAGCTCAAAGGGCTTTCTATGCCATAAAAAGATCCATCAAAATTGACATCCCAATCCAAATTTGGCTCAAACTTTTCAAATCAATAATTGAACCAATTGTTTTATATGGCAGTGAAGTGTGGGGTCCTTCTATCAAATTTGATTTTTTAAATTGGGAAAAAAATCCGATTGAAACTCTACATTTAGATTTCTGTAAACGAATTCTCAAAGTCCAAAGGAAAACACCAAACAACGGATGCAGGGCAGAATTAGGCCAATACCCTCTCCTTCTAAACATCCAAAAAAGAGCCATCAAATTCTGGAAACACCTAAAAACAAGCGACCCCAACACATACCATTACAAAGCCCTACAACACCAAGAGCTGAGCGTAGCGAGGAGTCCCCTGTGCCAGCGGGTGCTGAGACTGACTGGGCTCTCTCCTGCAGAGATCAGCTCGCCTCAGCACACACACACACACTCACACACATTCGGCCCGCACAAATTATCACCACAGAACAAGACAAGTACATCACCCATTGGACAAACACCATTAAAAACCAACACAAACTGGAATGTTATTCGGCACTAAATCGAGAGTACACTGTTGCGAACTACCTGAGCACAGTGAGTGATGTGAGACTCAGGAGAACCCTGACGATGTACAGACTCAGCGAGCACAGCCTGGCCATAGAGACGGGCCGGCGCAGACAGACCTGGCTCTCCCGTGAGGACAGACTCTGCCCGCACTGCACCCTGGGAGTGACGGAGACCGAGCTGCACTTCCTCACAGAATGCCCAAAATATGAACACATCAGAGACCACTATTACCCCAAAATTAATCAAATATTTCCCCAATTTAACACCTGTAACCCAACCCAAAAACTCCGTTTCATTCTTGGCGAAGAAGCCAAATGCTCAAATATAGCTGCAAAATTTGTATCATCCTGCCATATCCTGAGGGACGACCAGAGACCAGCAAACATCCAATAAACACACACTCACTCACAGCCTAAGACCTACACAGACACACACACACACACACACTCACTCACAGCCTAAGACCTACACAGTACACACACACACTCACAGCCTAACATATGTTCAATTCCAAGTTCAGTGTTCGTTTGTTTTTTGCTTGTTTTTGTTTTGTACAGAGATGTTTTCTAAATCCTTTATATTTTATTTATTAATCTTTGTTTATTTTATTATTATGGTTTTATGCTATCAGTATTATTATTTTGTGTACTAAATGTTCTAAATCATTTTCTATGTTGTTTTGATGCTTTGGCAATACAAAATGTATTTTTTTGTCATGCCAATAAAGCTTTCTGAATTGAATTGAGAGAGATAGAGAGATGAGAGAGAGATGAGAGAGAGAGAGAGAGATAGAGAGAGAGATAGAGAGATGAGAGAGAGAGATGAGAGAGAGATGAGAGAGATAGAGAGATGAGAGAGAGAGAGAGATGTGTGTGTGTGTGAGAGAGAGAGATAGAGAGATGAGAGAGAGATGAGAGAGAGAGAGAGATGTGTGTGTGTGAGAGAGAGAGAGATAGAGAGATACATTGCACTAATGTAAATTGTTTGCCATGTACATTTTCACATGTACTTCACATTGTCTTCTTTCTGTCTCACCAAATAGGTTTATCTTTTAGAATACAAATGCGTTCATTTCAAATAAGTTGCTGGAATATTCAGGGTCTTCACTCTTCAACGTTTGGTTCTAAAAGTACAGACCCAGAATTTCTAAAAAATATCGAAGATGTTGACATCATAATCCTCACTGAAACCTGGTGTCGAAATGATGTGCTTACCTACTGTCCCTCAGGCTACTATGAAGTAATTGTGCCCTCAGTTAAAATAAGTACAGTCCATCGTGGACGAGACTCGGGAGGAATTCTGGTGTGGTACAGGGAGCATCTGGCCAAACACATTTCTACTATTAAAATTGGAAAATTTCATTGCTGGTTAAAACTAAACAAAACTGGCATTTCTACTACAGAGAAGAATATATCTCTGTGCCATCTACATTCCCCCAGCAGAATCCCCTTACCATGACGAGGAATACCTCAACCACATCCACACAGAAATCAGCCATTTCCAGGCCCAGGGGAACGTGCTGCTGTGTGGAGACTTTAATGCGAGAACCGGATCTGAACCTGATGACATAGATCCAAAGGGTAATGAATATGTCTTTGGCCAAAACCCCTCAAGTCTCACAAGAAAACTTCCACCGAGAAACAACCTCGACCAAACAGTAAATAAAACCGGTAGAGAGTTGGTGCAGCTCTGCCGGGCCTCAGGCCTGTACATACTGAACGGCAGGATCCGAGGGGACTCTTTAGGGAGGTTCACGTGTTGTTCAGGTCTTGGAGCTAGTGTAGTTGACTATGCCATCACTGACATGGACCCATCCTCCTTCAATGCATTCACTGTCAAACAGCAAACTCCGCTTTCTGACCATAACCAAACTAACATCTATATCAGAACACATCCCACACCAGAACAAAACAGACTGGAAACCTGCCGAATGTCTCGGGTCCAGCAGAGATACAGATGGACTCCAGACAGCGCAGACAAGTTTGTCCAAGCCCTCAGCTCTGAAGAACTAAAAAAATCGAATAAATAAATGTATTAATAAGAAATTCGAAACAACTAAAGATGGTGTTATTACGACTACAAATGAAATCAATATGTGACGGCTCAGTGATTGGTTGTGTGTTTGTCCCCGAGTTACAGGCTGATTGCTGGAGGGCGTGGCTTTACACCTGAACGAGATCATGATACTTTAAAAGAGACTGGGTCAAACCGAGAAGAGGGAGGTGTGCTCGCTGGTGTTGTTGCTGCTCTGGAGGTTTCCGGAGAGCTGACGGGATGTGTTGGTTACGGGAGACCACAGCCGCATCGGAGATCTGATGTGATCCAACGTCCCCTAGGACGTTTTGATTTGGGACTTTTCGTTGCTTATATTTGGTTGAACTGATGTCACTCGAACTTGCTACATACATTCACATGCTGACACGCTGACTAACACTTACACTGATCACTTGACATTCACGTTTCTTACTTTAGTTAAATAAATCGTATTGTTTATGCAGCGGTTGTGTGGCGTCTCCCTTACTTTGTTGCGGTCCAAGAATAGGATCGTAACAATAACATATTTAAAAAAGCAGCACAGAGAAGTGAATTGAAAAAGAAAGGCAAAAAATACACTAAAAATACTCCAAAAGATGAAAAATGGTTTGACTCAGACTGCAAAACATTAAGAAAACAACTCAGAAAATGATCAAATCTGAAACATAAAGAACCAAACAACACTGACATAAGAACTGAATACTTTTCAAAACTAAAAATATATAAAGACACAATTAGAGTGAAGAAGCAACACCATCTGACCAAAAGTATAGAAGAATTAGAACATTCAATAAATCAGAATCAGTTCTGGGATATGTGGAATAATCTGAGCACGGCAAAACCACAAGACCTACCAATACAAGATGGAAAAATTTGGACAAATCATTTTGAAAACTTATATAAAGAAATCCCATCAAACCAACTCAATGACAACTATAATCGGATCAAACAAAATCTACAAACTTATGAAGAGACAATTAAACAATCAAAATCCACTTGATTTCCCAATCACACATGAAGAATTGGCAAACAAACTCAAAAACCAAAAAGGTAAGAAATCTTGTGGTCCTGACAGCATTCTAGGTGAGATGCTGAAACACAGCACACCGGAGCTGCAGGCGGCCGTGCTCAAACTATTCAACACTGTACTTAGTTCAGGCTGTTTTCCTGACATCTGGAGCCAAGGACTCATTACCCCAATCCATAAGAGTGGAAATAAATTGGATCCTAATAATTTCAGAGGCATTTGTGTGAGCAGTAAGCTGGGGAAGTTATTTAGCAGTATTTTAAACAATAGAATTGTAAGCTTCCTTAACGAACACAATGTCCTGAGCTCGAGTCAGATTGGCTTCATTCCAAATCACAGAACTACTGACCACATTTACACCCTACACACCCTAATCAATAAACACGTAAAACAAACCAAAAACGGAAAAATATTTGCATGCTTTGTCGATTTCAAAAAAGCATTTGATTCTATTTGGCACAACGGATTATATTATAAACTTTTACAAAGTGGTGTAGGGGGTAAAGTCTATGACATTATAAAATCAATGTATTCGAACAACAAATGTGCAATACGAATTGGCAACAAACATACAGAATTCTTCACCCAGAAAAGAGGAGTGCGGCAGGGCTGTAGCCTGAGTCCAACGCTGTTCAACATCTACATTAATGAACTAGCGGTGCAGTTGGAGCAGTCTACAGGTCCGGGACTCACTCTACTACAGGACAGGAGCATCAAGCTCCTGCTGTACGCAGACGACCTGGTGCTGCTGTCACCCACTGCACAGGGACTACAGCAGCACCTGGACCTGCTGGAGAACTACTGCCAGAACTGGGCCCTGGCAGTCAACCTCACAAAGACCAACATTATGGTCTTTCAGAAGAAGCCCAGATGTCAGGAACACAGATACCAGTTCAGTCTAGGCAGCACCGGCCTAGAGCACACGATGCAGTACACTTACCTCGGCCTGGTCATCACTGCACACACACACACACTTACCTCGGCCTGGTCATCACTGCATCGGGGAGTTTCAGTGTGGCAGTGAATGCTCTCAAAGATAAAGCTCGAAGAGCTCTATATGCAATTAAGAAGAAATTCCAAAACACTGAATTACCGATTCCAATCTGGTGTAAAATCTTTGATAGTGTAATCCAGCCCATTGCGCTGTATGGAAGTGAGGTTTGGGGTCCACTCAGTGATCAGAGCTACACTAGATGGGACAGACATCCAACAGAAGCCCTACACACAGAATTCTGCAAAATGATATTAAAACTACAAAGGAAAACACCCAATAATGCATGTAGGGCAGAATTAGGCCGATTCCCATTTATTATTAATATGCAAAAAAGATCCCTTAAATTCTGGATGCATCTAAAATCAAGTCCCACAGAATCGCTACATTTTAAAGCATTACAAACCCAAGAACTGAACCCCGAAAAGAGTCCCCTCAGTCAGCTGGTCCTGAGACTCACTAACCCGACTAACTCTAACCAGTCTCAGACCAGCACTGCTTCTCTCACACACATCAGAATAAACCAAATTACCAAACAGTCTAAAAATACATATTTGGAACATTGGGATCAGGAAACCAAAACACAAAGTAAATTACAATTCTATCGAAATTTGAAATCTAATTATGAAATGGAAGAATATCTCCAGAGTGTGAGGGACACAAAGCAGAGACGGATCCTGAGCAAGTACAGGCTGAGTGAACACAGTCTAGGGTGTGTGTTCAGTGTAGGACAGGAGAGATCGAGACAGAAACACACTTCCTCCTTCACTGTCACAGATACAGCTCAATCAGAGACCTCTACTTAAACAAACTCACTAACTTGCTACAGGACTTTACAGCCATGCCTGAAGTAGAGCAGATACAGATCTTACTAGGAGAGGGACAGACCGCAGCACTGGCTGCCAGATACATGTGTGTATGCCACAGCCTGAGAGACAGCAGGTGAATGTGTGTGTAATGTGTGTGTGTGTGTGTGTCTGAACTCAGTGTGTCTCCCTACTGTCCACCACAGTGACCCTCAGGAATGTGTGTGTGTTTATGTAAAACACTGTGGTATCAAAATGTTCACAGATATTCTAATCTGTTACACTGTTCACTTGTACAATTAATTTAATTTGTACATTTAAATTTAAGTTATAATATTTGACTATTTTGATGTCTTTATAATTTTTCTATGTATTCCAAGCTTTGGCAATATTGTAATATATACAGTCATGCCAATAAAGCAATTTGAATTTAATTGAGAGAGAGAGAGAGAGAGAGAGAGAGAGAGAGAGAGAGAGAGAGAGAGAGAGAGAGAGAGAGAGAGAGAGAGAGAGAGAGAGAGAGAGAGAGAGAGAGAGAGAGAGAGAGAGAGAGAGAGAGAGAGAGAGAGAGAGAGAGAGAGAGAAAACATCACCAGCACAACATACACACTAAATATTAAGTAATGGGAGTTTAGTTTGACATGATTTATATGATAGCTTTAGCTTATATTATATTTTATATTATAAAGTAAATGTCCTGAAATCTAAATATTCATCTATATTTTCTTAAAACCGACTTTTATGACAAGTACTCATTTTTGGGTAGGCAGGCCTACTAGTCACTATTCCATTTACTATTTTTATTATTGTCTATATTATCCTGCAATTGATATTACATTGTATTTGCTATTATTATTATTATATTATACCACTTGCGATTATCAATCTATTATAGTTATGCTGTTAAATTATTGTACTATTCACTAGTCACTATTTAAAGTATTATTTTTTTATTGTCTATATTCTGTCATTGATATTTCAGTATCCGTCACTCTTCAGAAGAGGTTTAAAGTCCAGGTTCAGAAAGTAAAAGTCCTCCTCAGTGTTTTGGTCCAATCACCTGGATTTGCTAATTAGGACAGTTTTTCTGCCAGGAGATGAGTTCATGGGTGGATTAAACATATGGCAGGATTTTTACTTTACACCTCTGCTCTTCAGTGCCGAGCCCGAACGAGGAAAGATGAATAAGAAGCTAATTTTAGCAGTCAGAAACTGTGCTCTTTGCCATCGCGGCTATTTAACTGCAGCAAAAGAGCAAATGCCGAGGCTCGGAGTCAGACCAGCGAGTACCACCGTATGTACACAGAGACATTTCATAAATTATAGGATTCCTATAATTTATGAAATGTCTCAGTGTACATACGGTGGTACTCGCCGCTCTGACTCCGAGCCTGAATGACCGGCATTTGCCCTTTTGCTGCAGTTAAATAGCCGCGATGGCAAAATGCACGGGCTGTTTCTCATTAATCTTTAATAGTATGCATTTTATGTACTGATTATATTTATGTTTAGACTTTTCCTTCTAAAATGTTTCTTTGTTGGTGGCAAGAAAACTGATTTGTTGTCTACAACATGGAGTTAACCTCCGTGAATCACTCACAAACATTACTAGGCAACCAGTACTGGGAACGCCTACTAAAGACCTCACCGCCAGACACTGGCAACATGCAGCGACAAAGTCGTTTGTAGTGTGAATGCACCTTTATGGGTCTTTGCCCTAAAAAATCTTTGAAGACCCCCGTATTAACTGATTCTGACAGCATTTCATGCGATTTCAAACACAGATGCAAAGATCAAACTTCCCTTCTGTCATGATCTGATAATCAGTCTCATCCACACTTTACCAGGAGGTTTCAAACTTTTCGATAACAAGAATCCCCATATACAATGATCCCATCATGATCCTAAAATACTTTATATGAGCAACATTACATAGTGTTGTTATAAACACATATCATGTGTCTTTCAAAACTAAATGTACTAAATGGCTTTTATATTGCACTGGAGTCCATTGCACTTTTATATTGCGTTTTATATTGCACCTTCTATCCTCTCGGGGGCCCTGGAGCACAGTCTGAAAACCTGTGTGCTTTACAATAATAATTCAGAAAATAAACACACCAATAAAATGACAACTCTATTATAGTTTAGTCATTGTATTCATCATGTTTTCATTTCATTTGTTGCAAAAGCAGCAAGGTAAATATCATTAAAGTCTTAAACCAAAAGATTATACTCACTATATACAACTACTTTGAAGGTCTTGTTTGTGGTTCCTCTGCTGCTGATGATCTGTAGTTTATAAACTCCAATGTGTTCAGTTCTTATGCCTGTGATGGTCAGAGATCCAGTCTTCACATCCAGCTTCAGTCTGCCTCTGAATCTCACATCATCATCATGTGTCTCTCCGGTCCCTCCTCTGTTTTCAGCGATGAGAATGCCTTTATCTCCAAACCTCCACTGTATCAGATCATCTTTCTGTATTTCAGTTTCAGGGTTTAGAGTGACTGATTCTCCCTCCACCACTGATTTCAGCCTCTCTTCATTAGTGACAGCAGAACATAGAAACAGATAAACACAAAGAAATGTTGCCATCAGATCAAGAGTGTGCATGTGAACATCACAGCTTGAAACTACTACATAAATATCATTCAGATGGACATGATTTGCTGTCTTCTCACACAGAAAATTCATATTACTGTCTCAGTTCCAGTTTGCTAAACACTTGATCTGAGAAGTGCTGATCTAAATAAAAGCTGGAGGAAGTACTTGTGGATGCAGGTAAGCAACAAAATGGGTTTTAGCTGAATTTGACAAGCTGTAAAGCTAAATAAAAGAGAGAGATTCAGATGAATATCCTCATGTTATGACCCTGTTCTGTCTCCATATTTTGAGCTGAAGATGCTAGATCATGTCACACACACACACACACACACACACACACACACACACATTTGTTTCACTGTCTAATTCAATGGGGAATTGTGAAACTGTAATTTTACATTTTTGATCACTGAACTGATTTAATTCCTTGTGTTTACAGATGCCTGTAGTGTAGGGTCATAACACTTTGAAGCAAATTGTGAAGCTGTGTGCAAAAAGGGGCACCAGCGGTTGTTTTGTTTGAGGAAACGGTCTTATTTTAACATTGACAAAAACATGATGGTCTTATTCTATCGTGCTTTTATTGAATCAATTTTATCTTTTTCTCTGGTGTCATGGTTTGGAAATCTATCCTTAAAGAATAGAAACTCCCTAAATCAAATTGTTAAGTGGTCTAGTAAGCTGATTGGTGTGTCACAGTTTAGTCCAGTGTCCCTGTACACCAGACAGTTACAGTGGATAACTGGCTCAATTTTAAATGATGATGCCCATCCTCTGCACAGGGAATTTCAGCTTCTTCCCTCCAGACGAAGGTATATAGTCCCAAAGTGCAGAACAAAGCGGTATAAAAATAGCTTTGTTCCAGCAGCCATCAATCAGAGGAACAAAATGCACAGATGACACAGAAGCTATGTTTTATTTATTTTTATTTATTTTATCCATTTTATTTTATTGTTGTCAAATGTGTATTGTCTGTGTTTGTCTTAAAAAATTGTGTGGATAACTATAAAGGACAAATAAACAAATAAAGGAACCTGAACCTGTAATAGAGTTAAAGCTGTTCACCACTTGAGAACTGTGGTTCCCTTTCGTTGTCACTCCAAGTTACGTCGGATGACGACGAATGGGAGTTTCGCTTAGAAAGCCTATCGACTTCAAATATTACAAAACGAGCCAATGGCAAGGGAAATACAATGGGTCTGCGGAATTTGCATGGTGCAACTCCACCTCACCTCGTGGGTATAAAAGGAGGACGCCGGCAACATGCAGATATGTTTTCACTTCGAAACCAAATGTATACTTCACTCCACAAGCCATCTCTATCAACTATCAGTTCTACGAGACGAGTGACTCTCCTGTGTTGGTGTGACGGCGTTCTCCAGCGAGTGCACATTGCCTGCTGTATTTCCACTGTAAGCCTCTCTGAGCCTCTCTTTCCCTTGGCAAGCCACCTTGCCACCCCTGGGGTTGATATATTCCACCTGCAGCTGGACACCCCAGTGTTCTCCATATGCATCCCTCTGGGTCATATGTGTATTCTCTAAGCCCCCCCTCCCCCTACCAGACACTCGGTAGAAAGTATGATTAAGTTACAGCAATAAAGTTCAGCAAGATAAAGTTTTATGCGAAACCATAGACCTTTATCTACAGATCAAGTATAATAATAGTAACATTGAATCATCTGGGAGAGAGTTTCATCGTGTTGACTGTCGTAACCGAACGCGACGCGGTGTTTGAATGCTGAATGAAGAATGATTGAGTCACAGCCGGAGTCAATTCACCTTTGTTTGGCCTTCCCAGGGACGTTGTGCTTAGAGATCAATGGTTACAGTTTATGTTTAACTCGGTTCCAGAAAAATATAATCCTCATTTAAAACTATGTGCAGCACATTTTTTCCGAGGACAGCTTCCTTGAGGTGTTACAGTACTTTTTGTATTTCTTTGCAACAGATGTTTTCAAACTCCGTTGGCATTTTGTCACAGTTACCACATGTACACCTATAAAACATATATTACTAATCAAAACTCGTGCACACGTGTAACTAAGGTAGGAATAAACAATGGACTTATTTTAAAAATTCAACAACACCATCGTTAATTCGACAGACGGACAAAACCATATACCACAAGCTTTTATAACAGTTTGTAACATTTAACATTACAATTTAACCAATTAAAAGTATGACAACTACTAAATAAACAGCTTACCACTGTGAAACATCCTGCAAAAGTCGTGTTTGAACAGGTTCTTCTAATCGATTCTCTTCATCTATGTTCTCCGGGTCTGATTCAGGCTCAGATTGATATGGTAATATGTTTGAGATTTTTACAATATCAATCAGCGCATGCATCTCCAATTTATGGTAAGAGGCGTGACCTTTCCGGGCAACGTGCGATAAGCTGCTGTCCAATCACAACACAGGAACCACTGGCACAATCAGAACTCGTTACGTATTTCTGAAGGAGGGACTTCATAGAACAAGGAAGTCATCGGCCCGTTTTTTGGACAGTGAAAACAGCGGTATACAGATAAGTAAATTGTGTGAAAAATACTGTGTTTTTTTAGACGCGAAACATGAACACATGTTATATTGCACACTGTAAACACAATCAAAGCTTCATAAAACCACGAAGAACGGGATCTTTAAAAGGTTGCAAAGGAAATATGAAGATGACATGTCAGTGTCACACAATGTTATTTTTATTGCCTTAAAATTACTGACAAATGCAAGTTGTCTTCACTGAATGACTGAGTAATTCATAAAGTAGACTGTGTTCCATAATATTTGGGAAAGCAGCATTTTGATGAGAAAATGCCATTCAAGTGTCATACAATGTAAACATTTAAGACTATCAGCTTGTGAGTGTGAGGTACAAGTTAACACGAGCACAGCAGCGCATTGCTATAATCAAAAACCAAACATATCAAACAGAACTCGAGTAACTCGATAAAAAAATTACTTTTGCAGTTACAAATTATGAAATCACTTATTTTTACTTTTACAATGATACCAACAATCACATAGTGAGATCGTTGTCTTGTAATGGACATGTTGCACATGTTTGCTGAATTGACAAATCTGTGGCGATCGTTCACAGCTGGAGTAAAGCTCAAGAAATCTCCAGTTAACAGTGACAGTCTCAGCCTCAGGCGTCACTCCCACAGAACGTTGGCTAAACGTCTGATGCATATGGTACACTTAACTGGAAACACTTCAGGAATGTCGAAGTCGTCATCTGATTGGTTGAATTTTATCGGATTTCTGGGGGGCGCGAGTGTCGCCTTTATTTTCGGTCCGCCGGGAAACAAAGCGCAGACGTGTGATTGCGGAAGAAAAACTGTTGTGTTTACATGAGTGACAATGAGCATTTATCAAGATCAGCTAAACGTAGGATTCTCAAAAGTATGCGAGGTTCACGGCATAGACTCTTTAAGAGATGTCCAGGAGTTTTGTTTGAGGCACTTAGTGGAGACAAAAAGAGATATTTTAGCCTGTTTGCCGACGGGATTTGGGAAGAGTATTATTTTCCAAGCCTGGCCGACCCTTTGTCAGCATTTAGAAGGATTCCCAGCAGATCCAATTTTTAGGGGCCAAGCACCGAAGGTGCAGAGGCACCTATTGTATCTGTTGGTTTTCTTATTATTATTATTATTCCGTGAATGGGAGTCTATGGCAGCCCTATGAACCGTAAGTAGGAAAATGATGAAATTTGGCACACTTGTAGTGATGCTAGTGAATAGTAATTGGACCAATTTTTGACCCTCTAGGACCAACTCTATAGCGCCACCAGCAGTTCAAAAATTCAACATTGAAATGGTTATAACTTTTGAACCCTTTGATCTAGAGACATGAAACTTAGTACACCTGATTCCACTCATCATGCTGATCACAACCAATACCTTACATTAAGACCCCACCCATTACAGTAGTGGCCATTTTGAAATGTACAGTATTCAGTTATTTCGCTACTCCTCCTTCAAATTTTGTCCAATTTTCTCCAAACATGCACTCAAATGATCTTCAGACTGAGCCGCATAAAAGTACTGTTCCCGATTTTTTTGTTATACTGGAAAAAAAAAGTTATAATGTCGCAAACTTAACAAGGTCCACCCAAAATTGGCTAAGAGGCTGTATCTCGGCCAAAGTTTGATCAATCGAAACGAAAATTGGTACACTTCATCGGAAGCATGTTCTGAGGTCCCATACCAAAGTTGGGAATAGCGCCACCTACGGGTCATGAGATATGACAAATTGATATTTTGGCCAATAACTTTTGAACAGTTTGTCAGAAATTCATAATTGTGGTATCTATGGATTCCTTGCATCATGCCGAATCCGTGGATATTGATTTTGCCATGATGGGATGTACCACGTGTCCGCCATTTTGAATTTTGTCATAATTTGCAATATCTTTTAAACTATTTGAAATTTCCTCACCACATTTGGTATGGATCATCATTAGCATGGCCCGAAGGTACATGAGAAGTTTGATCACAGCGCCACCTAGTGTTCCAGAGATATCATTGTTTTTTGAAAAAACGCTTATAACTTTTGCTATCATTGCTTGAAATTTGATTTCTTTAGGTCAATATATTCCTTGGCTTATGCCGATTTCAACGATATCTCATATGCTATTTTCCAACAATGTGACTGGCCGCCATATTGGAGCGAATGTAAAACAGTTTTTTCGCTACTCCTCCTTCAAAATTTGTCCAAAATTGTCCAAAATTTGCTCAAATGATCTTCGGACCGAGCCGCACAGAAGTACTGTTCCCGATTTTTTTGCTATACTGAAAAAAAAAAAGTTATGATGTCGCAAATTTAACAAGGTCGACCCAACATTGGTTCAGATGCTGTAACTTGTGAACAGTTTGTCACAAAATCATAAAATTGGTGTCTATCGATTCCGTGCATCATGTCGAATCCGATGATATCTATTTTGCCAGGATTGGATGTACCACGTCATAAGCTAAATTAGCATTAAGCTAGCTTAGCATGCTAATCTGGTTAACATGTCATGGAACTTTTTTGTGAACTCATTCTCACACTGAACCCTCTCCTCTGCTGTTTTGAAATTCACGTCCTCTGAGTGGCGCAATCAGCTAAACCATGCATCTCGAATCCAGAACCATTCTGGTCGTGGGTTCGAGTCCCATGTGGAACGACTTTAAAATTGTGTATAAAGTTGTCATTTCAATTCCTTCCGGCTCTGCTCTGCTGTTGGTGCTTAAATGCTCGCTGAGCTTCATTTACATGTATATTCAATTTGTGCTGTTTTTGTTCTTGCGGCTCTGCACTGCTATTGGTGCTTAAATGCTTGATGCGCTGCTGTACTTGCAGTACTTGCTGTACTTGCTGTGCTTGCTGTGCTTGCTGTACTTTTTGTACTTGCTGTACTTGCTGTGCTTGCTGTACTTGCAGTTTGCAGTACTTGTTCTGCTTGCAGTGCCAAGCCTTTGAACTTTGCTGTACTTGTTCTAATTGCGGTGCCAAGCCTTTGAACTTTGCTGTACTTGTTCTAATTGCGGTGCCTTGCAGGGCTTGGCCCCGTGTTGCTGCTTGCAGCTATATTACTAGTTGTGTAGTTGTGTGTCCCCTCCTATCTATTATGGAAGATCAAGTGAAGTACCTAACTGCGAAGGGGATATCAGCCGCGTTTGAGGCAAACATGAAACAACAGACGCTGACATCGCAGCTGGCCGATTCAGTATTGTGTTCGGTTCTCCAGAATTGCTTGTGGGTGTTAAAAAGTGGAGAGATATGCTTCAAGCAGACGCCATTGTTGTTATACGTGCACGAACAGATCAATGACTTACTGCTTGTTTTCTTCTCCTTCTTTGATTTTCTATGCTGACTGACTTGTTGCACGCCGGTCTGTTGTTGTGGGGACATTTCCACGCCCCGAAACGTGACGCTGAACGAAACGAACTGTAATTGGTTGTTTGACATGTCGGTCAAACGGCCTTATGGGCGGGCTTTGGCCAAAGAAAGCTGCTATGAATTCCAGACCTTTAGCCGTCAGTCTGAAGGTCTGGCTACGCGAGACTAACAGTGACATGGAAACCAGTTAAACCGTAACACCTGTTAATCATCTTTAGCTTCAGCGCATGCGGTTCCAACATTAAAAACTAGGATTGGGACTGTCATAACATTATAATGAGAACACTAGTGTAATAAAACAATAGACATAGGCTACTAAATTAAAAAATATATAAAAAAATAAAAATGCAGAATTTATGTGAGGGTTATGTTTAGGGGACAGAAAAACCATTACGCCAATGGAAAGTCCTCATAATGAGAGCTGCACAGGTGTGTGTGTGTGTGTGTGTGTGTGTATGTGTGTACACAGTACATGAGTCAAGAGTACTGCTAAAAATACATTTCCGGTGACATGCAAATTAAACATGTAACACTAATAACTCAAGTTCAAACATATACACTATTTCTTGCAGATACATTATTTAGTATTTTTTCATGCTTTGGCTTTGATTGGAACTATTTTCATTGATAGAGCAAAACACAAAGTCAGTCATCATCTATATTTAAAAAAAAAATAGAAAAAGAACTACTTACCATATATAGTAACAACAAATGTCAAGTTTGTGGTTCCTCTGCTGCTGGTGATCTGTAGTTCATATTCTCCAGTATGTTCACTTGTCGTGTTTGTGATGGTCAGAGATCCAGTCTTCACATTCAGCTTCAGTCTGTCTATGAATCTCTCATCAACATCATCATAATGTGTCTTCACAGCCCCTCTTCTGATTTCAGCTATGAGAACGCCTACAAACTTCCACTGTATCAGATCATCTTTCTGTATTTCAGTTTGAGGGTTTAGGATCACATTCTTTCCCTCTTTCTCTGATATGTTCCTCACTTCATTAGTGACTGCAGCACATAGAAACAGAGAAACACAAAGAAATGTTTTCATTAGTGTGAGCATGTGAACATCAGAGTTAGAAATTACTACACAAATATCATTCAGATAATGGTATATCAGTTTGAAATGGAGTAAGACACAAAACATCATATTACTGTCTCTCAGTGTCACTGTAATGTGTAACAGGACCCTGAACCGACAGGTGATGTATCCTGACTTCTTTACACATGATTTTATTATTTAAGTGGTCACTTAGTAGCCTGACTACGTCAGACTTCCTACTTCCGCTAATTTCATTTCGCTCCTGTACTCAGTCTGAGATAGCAGCCTATCTTTCTGTTTTCCACCGGCCTGAAAACAGCCGGGCCAATCAACGAACAGAGGGCGGGCTGAAAGCCGTGACGTAGTCGGTAAGCGCCGTGTTTAAGATTAGGTCAGGGAAATCGAAAACGACCGCTGATATGGAGACGCGGATGCAATTCGCTCTGTTGTGGAGAATATTCCCGGCATTAGCAAACTGAAGCCCGAACACGAAGAGTGTGTATTAAACATTTTGAATGGAGGTGATGTTGTGGCCCTACTCCCTTTGGGAAAAGTTTAATTTATCAACTATTACCGATCGTCAGCGAGAAACTGGGGAGCCTTTTGACAGGTCAGTGTAGCTTTTCTTTTCCAGGTCTTAAATACCGTAAAACTTCAAATAATAGCCCGGGCTTTTATTTGCCCAAATCGTCGAACTGCACCGGCTTGTACTTGAGATAGGCGTCTAACTTATATGAGACAGGCCTTTATAGTTGAGATGTTGTTCATTGAGATGTTGTTCCTAGAGTCTATAATCTCTAAAAATCTCCAAATGCTCCACGTGAAACCGCGGTCTTCCGACCTCTTACTATCTTGTCGATTGATTTTTATGAATATGCGCGAGGGAGAGAGAGCAAGACAGCGCTCGTGTTGTTTGTAGACGTGGGAGTGCGCGCGCGCGGCCGGGGCTCTCTCTCTCTCTCTCTCTCTCTCTCTCTCTCTCTCTCTCTCTCTCTCTCTCTCTCTCTCTCTGCTCGTTTGTGCCCTGTCAAGCGCAGCAGTCATTCTATTACATCACTCACAGATCAAAAAAGTCGTTTACAGCCATGTTCACTCGGGTATTTCGCTCGCATCATCAAGTGTTTACAGTGGAAGTTCGATCATAGATTTGAGTTCGATGCATGATGTCTGTGGTTCGATGCGGCTGTGTCGGAGCATAACATACGTCATAAACAAACTTATCTGATTGGCTTACGGGTAACCAATGATTTTAAACTTCAGTACGCGCCCCCTAGCGAGAGAGAAAACACTTCTCTATTATGCTATCCCAGACTCTGTGTACGAAGCAAAGTGAAGTAGCAGAGTCTGGTATTACCAGGCTAGTCACTTAGTGCAGGTAAGAAGAACTGATTTGTTAATATATGATCCTGCAGTGTTTGGGTCCCTATTTGAGACATTCAGTGGATCATCTCAAAACTAACATCACACTCATAACACTCCATCAGTAAGTTGGCTAGCGATGGAGCAGCTAAAATAGAATTTTTAGTATTGGAATAAAGTTATAGTAATGTGTGATGTTTGGGGATGCTGCACACTTCAGTGTGACTGTGCAGTGCTCTGTTCTGCCTGTAGTATACACTACACATTCATGAGATGCTGTTTTCTGTCGCATAATTTATATCCACAGTACGGTTATACTTAGTTAACATTTTTTTCACATTCACATAATTTCAAGGATTTTAATAATTATACAAATGGAATCATTTTATAATAATGGGATAAAACAAGGATTAAACAGCTTTTCACCAGATACGGAATGAGGAACATGGGCACCATTTCCATCTGATTTAAGATAAGATGAGCCATATGATCTGGCTCACTAAAAAGAGCCGGAAAATTTGAATCACTTTGGTGCTTCAATCAGTGTTTCACACAACACATTCCACTCAAACCACATCCCATAATGATCATGTGTTAGGCAGAGCTTCACTGCAGTCTGAGATGCATTCAGGTCGGACAGCATTTCCATAATTTCAGTGATCGACCACAAAACGTTTGAGATCAATTTCCACCTGTATTCAGCACAGAACACTTAAAGTGGATGTTAATACCAGGTGTCAAATGGGTCATAAAGAACTACTTTCAAATGACACTCTGAAATGCTGATTCCTTCAGAAACAAAACATATGCTTGTCTTCTCGAGTGAGACATTAAATCATTCATTCAACTGATTTGTTCAAAACACTGATTGATTCAGGAACAAAAAAGAAGCTGTCTTTACGAGTGAGACATTAAATAAATAACTCTGTAGATTCCTTCATAAACACGGATTCATTCAGGAATGAAACACTGCTACTGTCTGTTACTTGGAGACGCCTAACTTCTGTGGCTTCGTTTTCATTGGTGGAGCAAAAACAGACAGTACTTCTTATTGAAAAGCAATATCACACTCGGAATTGTGCTGTTGTTCTGATTATTTAGACTTGGAATCTGTATGTTTATTTTGCTGGAAGCTAGTTATTTTACTTTATACAGTTTTAAATATGGATAATTTTTCTTACACAAATACATCTCTTCAGAAGGCCTTTGTTAACCCCCCAGAACCGTGTATATACTTTTATGATGAATGGATGCACTTTTTTAAACTTCAAATTGATGGTTGCAATCCACTGCGATTAAAGCCTGAAGCGTCAGGGTGTTTATTAATATGAGTCTGATTGTATTCGTCTAAAAGAAGAATGTCATATACACCTAGGATGACTTGAGGGTGAATAAATCATGGGCTAATTGTCATTTTAAAGTCAACGACTCTTTTAAACTGTCGTAAATCTCGAATGCTTTAGCACAGACTTAAGTTTGATCTCTTTTCAAAGATGACATTTGGCAGATTATTGCTGAAGTGAAAAAGTTTTAAAAAGTTAAACTTAAATTAACAGAATTGTTATGAAAAATGAACAAAAATACTATTTTAAATTTTTATGATATATATATATATATTTCAAAATCCCATAAAACTGCAAGAAAATCAAAGCAATAAATCTAAACAAGTTGTGTTCCAAATTTGAGCTTGATATCTCAAAAAAATGTACTAGATAAAATTTGTCTCCCGTTCATTTTCAATGCGCTCATCTTTGACCGCGAGGAGCACACGCAGTGCTCAATTTGAGCCGGATCCTGCTTCGGAAAATATCAGTTTTGTGATTTTTTGCATTCCGGCATTGCTTTTAAACGATCCAGCATTAACAAGTGCATTACATGGTGACGGTGCGTGCAAACTGACTGAAGCGTTATGGCGTTCTGATCGGTTCTTCAATATAACTTTGCAACATGCACTCGTCTCAATTAACGTCTAACTTAACGTCTTATTTTTTTATTCTGCCATTTATTCCATTCAATTTAAGGCACAGACGAGGCGTAGGGATGTAAATCACATGTGGCAGAGAAATGTCGAGTCAGACATATTTTGGAAAGACGCAGCAAAAGACACGTTTTATCTAATGTTTATGGTATATACACTACTGTTCAAACTTTTATGTTAGATTTGTGAAATATTGTTACAATTTGTAATAGTTTTCTATGTTATTATACTTTAAAAATGTAATTAATTCATTTTTGTGACTGTCTTCAGTGTCACACGATCCTTCAGAAATCACTCTAATATGAAGATTTGCTGCTCAAGAAACATATGATTATTAATAATGTTGAAAAGGGTTGTACTGCTATTTTGATTTAAAGAGTGACGCATTTTTTTCAGGATTCTTTTATAAATAGAAAGTTATTCCTCTATTGCAAAATATTCTCTGTTTTTGTTTAAGGGCTCGTATTTTGATGTGTACTGAATCACTTCACATGTTTTCTCATCCGTTCCTTTTTGTTTCAGTGGCTCCTGATCACAGTCCTCCACTAGTTTCTAGTTTAGTTGATCAGTATCCAGTGCTTGAATAGCTCTCTGATTCAGTCTGTTGTGGTCAGGCGATATCTTTAGTATATTTACAAATCTGTCCCGTTTATGGGTTTTCTCTCTCATTTAGGATTGTCTGGTTTACCTTCATCCGGTTTGATTCACTAAATGCTGCGGTAAGATCCTTGCCTCTGCTCCATTCATTCTGCACTCCAGAACCAGATCGTGAAAATTAAAAATGTATTTACTGTCACCTTTGATTAATGTAATGCATCCTTGCTGAATAAAAGTGTTAATTTTTCTTCTTTTTTTTTAATCAAACTTTTGAATGGTGATGGTGGCTATAAAGAAACACCATGAGGATTCAATGGTAACATCACATATGTCTCTTGCTAATCCTAATTTGTTCAAAAAGTTAATAGATCAACAGTTGAGTGCATCTTTCAACCAATTAATTAACAAACTATTGAGCACTGTGCTATTTATTGTGTTTACAAGCAATACATTTGTTACTGCATAACTTCATTCAGTGTTCATAATAGAATAGTTTTCAGTTCTTTTGAGGCTGGATATTTGTCACCTATGGTATCAATTTACAGTAGAATCAATATTAGATTCTGGTATCGTACCAAAGCCAAAATTGCAGTACAGAGCCAACCCTATTCTCTTGCTATATCAGCTGTAATACTTACACTTTCTTTCTAGTTCAGAGATCTGTCGGCGATGGTAAATCACACCAGCAGCAGCAGCAGCAGCAGACACCAGCAGCAGAACAACAACTATTCCTGCTACAGCACCTGAAGACAGACCTGGTGCTGTAATGATAAAGAGAGACAGACATTAGTGTGAATGTGTCTGATCTATAACACACACTATAAACATCAGCACTATATAACCTGAGTGTAGATCTGATACTGTAATGATAAAGAGAGACAGACATTAGTGTGAATGTGTCTGATCTATAACACACACTATAAACATCAGCACTATATAACCTGAGTGTAGATCTGATACTGTAATGATAAAGAGAGACAGACATTAGTGTGAATGTGTCTGATCTATAACACACACTATACACATCAGCACTATATAACCTGAGTGTAGATCTGATACTGTAATGATAAAGACAGACATTAGTGTGAATGTGTCTGATCTATAACACACACTATAAACATCAGCACTATATAACCTGAGTGTAGATCTGATACTGTAATGATAAAGACAGACATTAGTGTGAATGTGTCTGATCTATAACACACACTATAAACATCAGCACTATATAACCTGAGTGTAGATCTGATACTGTAATGATAAAGACAGACATTAGTGTGAATGTGTCTGATCTATAACACACACTATAAACATCAGCACTATATAACCTGAGTGTAGATCTGATACTGTAATGATAAAGACAGACATTAGTGTGAGTGTGTCTGATCTATAACACACACTATAAACATCAGCACTATATAACCTGAGTGAAGATCTGATACTGTAATGATAAAGACAGACATTAGTGTGAATGTGTCTGATCTATAACACACACTATAAACATCAGCACTATATAACCTGAGTGTAGATCTGATACTGTAATGATAAAGACATTAGTGTGAATGTGTCTGATCTATAACACACACTATAAACATCAGCACTATATAACCTGAGTGTAGATCTGATACTGTAATGATAAAGACAGACATTAGTGTGAGTGTGTCTGATCTATAACACACACTATAAACATCAGCACTATATAACCTGAGTGTAGATCTGATACTGTAATGATAAAGACAGACATTAGTGTGAGTGTGTCTGATCTATAACACACACTATAAACATCAGCACTATATAACCTGAGTGTAGATCTGATACTGTAATGATAAAGACAGACATTAGTGTGAGTGTGTCTGATCTATAACACACACTATAAACATCAGCACTATATAACCTGAGTGTAGATCTGATACTGTAATGATAAAGACAGACATTAGTGTGAGTGTGTCTGATCTATAACACACACTATAAACATCAGCACTATATAACCTGAGTGTAGATCTGATACTGTAATGATAAAGACAGACATTAGTGTGAGTGTGTCTGATCTATAACACACACTATAAACATCAGCACTATATAACCTGAGTGTAGATCTGATACTGTAATGATAAAGACAGACATTAGTGTGAATGTGTCTGATCTATAACACACACTATAAACATCAGCACTATATAACCTGAGTGTAGATCTGATACTGTAATGATAAAGACTGTCATTAGTGTGAGTGTGTCTGATCTATAACACACACTATAAACATCAGCACTATATAACCTGAGTGTAGATCTGATACTGTAATGATAAAGACAGACATTAGTGTGAGTGTGTCTGATCTATAACACACACTATAAACATCAGCACTATATAACCTGAGTGTAGATCTGATACTGTAATGATAAAGACTGTCATTAGTGTGAGTGTGTCTGATCTATAACACACACTATAAACATCAGCACTATATAACCTGAGTGTAGATCTGATACTGTAATGATAAAGACTGTCATTAGTGTGAATGTGTCTGATCTATAACACACACTATAAACATCAGCACTATATAACCTGAGTGTAGATCTGATACTGTAATGATAAAGACAGACATTAGTGTGAGTGTGTCTGATCTATAACACACACTATAAACATCAGCACTATATAACCTGAGTGTAGATCTGATACTGTAATGATAAAGACAGACATTAGTGTGAGTGTGTCTGATCTATAACACACACTATAAACATCAGCACTATATAACCTGAGAGTAGATCTGATACTGTAATGATAAACACAGACATTAGTGTGAATGTGTCTGATCTATAACACACACTATAAACATAAATATTTAAAAAAAATATTTAGTGAGTAAATATATATGCCAATGACTGTGATAATTACATATAAACATTAAAATTACATTTAATGTTAATTATAATGTCATCTGAATTATTTATAGACAACTGATAAAAAAATCCTTCATAAGACTTGAGTTACTCACCACTGACAGTAACAATGAATCTCTTGTATAATGTATGTTTGTTGCTGCTGATCTTCACTGTATAAAATCCAGAGTCTGTGGTTCTGGTGTTTGTGATGGTCAGAGATCCAGTCTGATGATCCAGCTGCAGTCTGTCTCTGAATCTCTCATCAGTGTCATGTAATGGTGGGCTCTTTGCCTCTATATAATGTTTAGCTATGAGTTTTCCTTCATCTCCAAACCTCCACACTATCAGCTCATCTCCGTGTGTTTCAGTAACATCAGTCTGAAGAATGACAGAGTTTCCCTCCATCACTGACACTGTCTTCATTTCAGCTTCACCAGCATGAACAACAGATGGAGACTCTGCAAGAAACAGATTCACAGACACACAGATTAAACATGTTGAACACTGTGACTGGCACTAGAATATCAGTTTATCTTATGGTTAATACACAAGGCATATGCAGATTGATAAAGGTAATCAGTTTAGCATGTACAACAGTTACTTTTGGTTGACTAATTTAATGATGTGTCATTTCATATAAGAGCACAGGAACATTTCACTATTTGAAACACTACAATTGTATGTGTTCAGTAGATAGAATTACAATTTATAATTCTATACAATTGATCCTGCTTTGAATTATTTCAAAACTATTATCAATGGAATCAAACTAAAAATATCTGACCAAATTGTGTGTAAAATGTAAGTCAATCAATATGGATTTATTTCTAAAACTATAGCATATCTTAGCAGTATCACACTCGACATCATGCTGCTGTTCAGTCATGTGATCATATGCGGCCCAATCACAGCTGTGATGATATTCAGAACAACAGCATGACTGTGATTTTGTGAAACTACAATTCTGTAAGACTGTTGAAGACATAATTAATATTTGCTAGTGAAATCTCAGCTTAATTCAGTTTAATTAATAAAACAAAACAAAAACATAAAAACATCTAACTATCGATAATAAAAGTATTCTCACCAGAGACAGTGACATTGAAAGTCATACGTGAGGACCCAGACTTGAGGTCGATCTGTACTTTATAGAGTCCAGAGTGTTTGGTTCTCATGTTCTTGATGGTCAGAGATCCAGTCTGATCCAGCTGCAGTTTCCCTCTAAATATGTCAGTGTGATTGGGATATGAGATATCCTTTCTATTAATTTGAGCGATAGTGGAACCTTTATCTCCAAACCTCCACAGAATCAGAATTATTCCCTGTGTTTCAGTAACATCAGTGTTTAGAGTGACAGATTCTCCCTCCATCACTGACACTGGCTTCACTTCATCTGCTTCAGCAACAAACACTCCTGTAGAACAAACAGAAACAGTTTCTCAGAGATTAAACTCATGTGACACTGCTAGAGATGTTAGAGAACAGATTTAAGCATTTCAGATCAGGCTTGCACAATAAGCACACTTTGACCAATTAAAGGGCCCCTATTATGCTCATTTACAGGTTCATAGTTTGGTTTATGGAGTCTACCAGAACATTTACTTCATTTACATTTTAAAAACCTCTCTCTTTTATTTATAAGGTTATAATATGGTTTATTGTTTGTATCTTTTCCTTCTGAAAAGAAAATCTGCTCTGCTCGGTCAGTCAGTCCGAGTCTGTTGTGATTTGTGACAACAGTTGATGAAAGTTAGGGTTTATCAGCTCGTTTTTCTTGACTGTCATTGTCGGACTCAAGCTCAAACTGACGCCATAGTTAGCATTACAGGGTCATTCCGTTCCAAATCAGCCAAATATCAGAAGCTTCGACTACATTTATTGGATTTTTTGTTGTTTTTTTTCCTGAAGAAAGACGAAGATAAATCGTGACTGAAGACAAAATATTAAATGTCATGAATGTATATTTACTGAGTAATCCACTATTTTTTTATGACTATGACAATTTTCACCTGAGTTTCTGAGACAAATTACAGATAATAGTAAAAATAACTTTAAAAAGATGGCAGCATCATTTTATTTTTTTACACAGAGACTGGTAGGTCTGTTAGTGAAATATGTTGACTTTAGCAATCTTTGTTGCATTACATACCAACAGAGACAATTTAAAAAAGGGGAGAAGCACTTTCATGGGTTTCCCTTTTCCGAGGTTTGCATGCCTGTAACTAATACTTCCTTTTAGATTTTGGATCTTACACTTTTCTTTTGTAATCTTCATTTTACAGGCTCTGTATGGATAAATCCCAGAAATATGGAGATCTTAATGTGGTTTAGTGAGTTAATTGGTATATTGTACACATTTCCAATGGTCAGAATTAAATGTGGGACACGCAACAGCTAATACTTTTTTTCTTTTAACGCTTGTATGGTGTTCGGGTCTGTATGGTGTTCGCTTGTATGGTAGCGGATTACATTATTTTGCATCACTTGCAGTCTGTTTTTAAGTTTAACTGATAATCCACAGTACCAAGCAGAACATGCATAATCAAAATGATATTGAATCAGTGATACAACCAGTAATTTCTTTATAGAAAAATCTAGATGCCTTGTTCTGCGATACAGGAATTTCAGTTTACCGGCACACTTGGATAATATTTTGTAAGCATTATATTTACAGGTTAATGACTGCTCTAATGTTAACCCCAGGTATGTGACACTTTTCTGAGACACTATTTCAGTGCCATTACAGGTGACCTTAAGAACATTTGTTCTAGACAACTTCCTTTTTGTTCCAAATAAAATGGACTCAGCTTTTCCCAGATGTATTGAAAGCCTGTTGTCTATAAGCCACTTGCTAACACTATTTAATTAATTACCTAGAGTCTTCTCAATCTCGCTGATA
This sequence comes from Rhinichthys klamathensis goyatoka, assembly GCF_029890125.1. Lineage (NCBI taxonomy): Eukaryota > Metazoa > Chordata > Actinopteri > Cypriniformes > Leuciscidae > Rhinichthys > Rhinichthys klamathensis. The sequence goes on along the minus strand of NW_026606910.1, from coordinate 348,207 downwards.
TCATCCCCAGAGACCAGTAATGCAGAGTCATCACATTTCACCACAGCTCTTAAACAAAACAGCTCGACATAAAAAATGATCGAGAACAAAACCCAATAAACAATAAAGCGTGATATAATATGCACGAGAGAACAGGTGAGACTTCAGATGAAACCTAAAAATATTTAATGTTGGGGAAGATCTAACAAAACACGGTAGATCGTTCCATAATCTCGACCAGCGACAGCAAAAGCACGATCACCGTTGGATTTAAGATGTAGCCTACTCGTGGGATAGTTAACAGGAGCTTAGTTGAGGACCTAATGCGCATTGTGTTAAACGCTTAGAGTAATGAACCTTTTTTTGGCACAATTTTATGAAAGCCTCAACTGCTTCAGAAATCCTCGGCTTCCCTTCACTAACTTATTGTATTTAAAGAGGAATGTCTGAAAAATAAATATTGTTGAAAACTACAAATGTGTTTCAATTCCCTCTATCAAAACAATTGCATGGAATGGATTGAAGGGTTACAAATTTATTAACTGTTTAATTTCGGTTTCCACTACAATAGTATATAGACATTCCCAAAGCTGCCTGTTCCTGTATGTCCTGATTTTACTATAGCAAGTGAGATTGTTATCAACACCATTTGTCTTGGGGGTTCCTCTCAGTGCGAGAAGGCCCTGGGATCCCTGTTCCCGGGTCACATGCTGAGCAGGTCCCAAAACCTGTATTCCTCATTTACATTTGCTTTGTTTTCACCCCAATGTAAACTCCTCCCCCTCTTAATGTATAAATTGCAAGGGAACATTTCCCTTAGTTGGATTAGATTGAGATGACTGCAGCGAAATAAAGAACTTATACCTCAAACAATCTCCTGGTCTGAACTTTGACTTTTCTACACGTGAGAAGAAAATAAGTTTCCTACAGGATCATTCTTGTCTGAGTACCAAAAATACAATTAAATGGTCAAGTTGTGGCACATTACCTTACTCTTAAAAGTGTATTTATATTGGAATCTGTTTCAGAGATATTTGGAAGAAGTAATTTTGTTCATTTTAACAGCTTTTGAAGCTACCAAGGTGGTAAAATCCTGATCATGTATTATAATAAAAAAATATAATAAAATGTGTATTTTTTCATAGACCATCATGATTGGGATTTTCATGATTAAGGACAATGTAGCATTTGTAAATTTTATAGCTGAAGTAGTGAATTGTTCAGCGGAAACTGAAAAACGGACAGAAAGAATCAGAATAATAATCAAAGCAGCTGAAAAATATCTAGAGAACGAGGATATTTCGGTGGAAATGATTAATGAGAAGTTAAAGATGCAATTGCAAACAACAAATACTCAAACAGGATGTGGTGGCTCATAATGGTGCTTTTAATATTAATGCATAATGCATTATGGGGGAGTGTTAAAACAGATAGCAATGGGCTGATTAGTGGAAGAAATGCTAGATTGGGGACAATTAGTTTGTATTAATAATGGTATTACGAGAATAGATGTGAATCAATAGATGATGAAAATCAGCTTTGGATATTACGCTAGTGTCTGAAAATCTAGAAAATGTGAATGGAATGTAAACAAAGTACTTTAGGAAGTGATCACTATCCAATATTGTGTCAAATTGGTGTGGATATTGTTCAAACCTTGGTGGAGAGAATTCCAAGGTGGAAATTTGCAGCCAATTGGGAGCTTTTTAAAGAATTGTGTAATAATAATATGAGTGAAATGGTAGATATTGAAGACATTGAAGAGTTAAGTAAGAAAATTAGTGAAGTGTTAAGAAATACGGCAGGGGAAGTAATTGGTAAAAAGAAAACTATAAGCAGAAGAAAAGCAGTCCCATGGTGGAATGAAGATTGTAGTAAGGCAGTTAGGGAAACAAAGCAATGAAGAAAGACAGAAAATCATTAGTGTTTATGATTAAATTAATTTTAAGAAAGCTCAGGCAATGGCGAGGAGAGAAGTAAGAATAGCAAAAAGAACGTTCTGGAGAGAATTCTGTAATAGAATTGGGGAAGAAATTGAAATAAATGATGTTTGGAATATGATTAGGAAGATAGGAGGGATTTTGAGAAAAAATAATATTCCAGTCTTAGTTAAAAATGTAAAAATTGCGATAAAAAACTGATAAAGCAGAGATGTTAGTGGAAGCATTTGTAAAGGTGCATAATGAAAATATCTCAGATAAAATGAGGAAATATAGGGAACAGAAAGTTAAGGAGAATGTTCACATATATAGAAAGAAGAATCAATCAGGAAGGAGGTTAGACTTAAAATTTAGTTTGTACGAGTTAAAGAGAGCACTGGTAGGGATTAAACATACTTCTCCAGGCAAGGATTATATTTGTAATGAGATGATTAAACAATTGTCAGAGTTATCATTGGTCGTGATTTTAAAACTTTTTAACAACATATGGGAGACAGGGAATATACCAGTGGAATGGAAGCATGGGGTCATAGTGCCAATAGCCAAACCAGGAAAAGACCATTCTTAGCCAATACATTATAGACCTATTGCACTGACATCAAATTTATGTAAATTTATGGAACGAATGGTTATGAACAGGTTGACTTATGAAATTGAAAGTAGAAACATTTTGTCAGAATATCAAAGTGGATTTAGAAAAGGGTGAAATACGATGGACCCAATTTTGAGTTCGGAAGCTGACATTCGAAAAGCTTGTTAATGAAACTGGAAAGTTTGGGAATTGAGGGAAAAATGTATAACTGGATTTCGATTTTCTTGTTTGGAAGATCGATTCAAGTATATAGAGTTGGGTCTGAATATTCTCGGATTCTACAAATTGATAATGGAACTCCCCAGGGAAGTGTGAGCAGCCCTATTCTTTTTAACTGAATGATTAATTACATTTTTCATATAATTGATACTGGAATAGGAAGATCATTGTATGCGGATGACGGAGCATTATAGAAAATAAAAATAAAATTTTATATTTGTAGAAAATAAAATACAAAATGCAGTGAATGAGGTGGAGAAATGGGCAAATAGCTGGGGTTTTAGGTTTTCTGTGGCAAAAACGCAAGTAATATGCTTTTCCAATAAGAAAAATATCAAATGAATATCAAAATGTATGGTCATCAGCTGGAACAAGTGAAAGTGGTGATATATCTGGGTATGTGGATGGATTATAAATTTAATTTTGAAGTTCAGGAATAAGGAATAAATGTATTAAGGTTGATTGTCAGGAGCAGATTGGGGGGCAAGCTGTCAGTCACTGAAAATAATTTATTATGCAGTGATCAGGTCAAACATAGACTATGGTAGTATGGTTTACAGTTCTGCAAACAAATCCTTACTTAAAAAGATAGAGGTAATACAAAATCAGGCTTTGCGTAGGCTATTTGTTGTGGAGCCTTTAGATCATCTCCGGTATAATCATTACTAGATGAATTGGGAGAATTGCCGCTAGAACAATGTAGGATTCAGCTGAGGATGAGGTACTGGTCTAGTGTAAAGGGACATCTGGAAAACCATCCAGTTAGACTACTTCTGAAAGATTGTTGCGAATATGAATACAAAGAAATAGCAAGTTTTGGATGGGTAGTAAGGAAGGAGGCAAACCGCTTGGGATTGATAGACCATGTAATAGCCCCCACTGTTCCTATACCGGCAATTCCCCCTTGGATGTTTCCTATGCCATTGATAGATTTACAAATACATAAAGTAATAAATAAACCAGGAAAAAACCTACCAACTGATATAGTAGTTCAATAATATATTAGTCAAGAATATTATTCTGTATTACAGATATTTACAGATGGATCAAAGGAGCCGGAGTCTGGTAGAACAGCAGTAGCAGTATACATCCCGACATTTAAAACAAAAATTTCAAAAAGAATATCTGATCATGTGTCAGTATTTACTACCGAAATATTAGCAATCATATTAGTGCTACAGTGGATCGAAGAAGTTCAACCAGCAAGAACTGTGATATGTACTGACTCAATGGTTACTCTAACTAGCCTAATAAATGGAAAATCTGAAACTCGGCAAGATTTAATATTTGAAGTGTTACAATGTCTATTTAGAACAAGGCAGTTAGGGATAGGTGTACTTCCTCTGGGTGCCAGTGCATGTGGGGGTGGATGGAAATGAGGAAGCAAACCAGCTGGCAAAGAAAGCATTAAATCATCCGCAAATAGAAATTAATGTATTTTAAAGCAAATCGGAAATAAAGAGATTGATATCAATCGAAATTAGTAAGAAATGGCAAATTATATGGAATAATGAATCTAAAGGAAGTCATCTTTATCAGATTCAGGAGTGTATTGGAAATGAGAGGAAAAGATATGGAAATAGGAAAATATATTTATTATTTTATTTTATTATTATCATTATTTCAACAGGGCTCTCAATTGTCATGCATTGAGAGTGACAGTCACTCATTTCGGTCTTTTGTCACGCACTCCCGCCACACATTGTATTTCTCACGCAGAAAAACTATTTATATATATTTAATATGCCGCAGTGCCCAAAATGTCTCTGTCCGTGTCGCTCTCACTGGAACCGGCAGGAATCAAGCGCGTCTCCTTTAGTTGAGCCTGCCACTTATCAGCCAATGAAAAAAAGAAAAGGGCTACACAATAGCCAATCAGAAAATAGCACTATTGTATCTGGGTAAGATTTAACGCAACAACCAATGAAAAAAAAGCATTTCCTGGAATTGTTCACGTGATTCTGCAATAACATCTCCCGAAAGTTTCGTTCACACACACAGAGGAAACCACTGGAGCTCCGAGCATAACTTTGAGCACAGAGTAGGTCATGATCTCCTGTTTTAATGTTACAACAAATTCACAACTTGTTTGACAAAAACAATGACAACTTGACTGCTGTTAGATAATGCTTCCCAGACAATTAGCATCAGTTTTTCACGAGTGTCTGTAAGTTAGACAACAGTTTTACAGCTGTTCACAGACAACACCTGCTCAGAACAAGTAGTCTAGGCCTTGTCATATTTTCCTTATCACACGATGACTGACATATTATCACATTATAAACATCTCTCTCTCCAAATAGGCTTAATAATTGTATTAGTAGGCTACTAAATAAATTAAAGTGTATTGCATAGTCGATGTTATTGGTCACACACACACACACGGAAATTCCATAAATACTTTGTATTTGGTTGAATTGTCAGTGCCGGGAACGAGGCAAAAACGAGGCAAAACAATCAAGAGCTCATGAAATATTATTTAAAAGATACAGGAAAATGAATAGAATCTAGTTGTTGCTTTTTAAATGTATTTATTAAGCTTATTTATTTTATTATTACTATTTTTTTCTTTTCTCTTTATTTCTTTTTCTCTTTTCCCCTCATTGATTCATTTCAATTCTTCCAAAACTAAGTGCACTCCACACTCCAGATAAGTAGGTGGTGGTAAAGCACCTTTTACGTTGGCTTGCCAATCTGCCCTAAAACAACAGAAGAAGACGCAGCCACAGCCTTAGATGAAATCAGCTGAAGATAAAAGACATTACTTACGTTTACACGACAACGATATGCTTAAAACAGAGAAGATTTTTATTTGAGTTTTCTACAGAGTTTTCTATTATCAAAACGATCATCCCCCCTTTACACGGATCCACGAAAACCACTAAAAAACCCTGTATTCTGAATGAAACACTATAGACTTAACATAAAGTTTAACGTTTTTAGTTGAAAACGGTGTCATGTAAATCTGTAAGTCGCATGAAGAATGCATTGTTGAGATTCATATGCTGATTCTTAATATTTTTCATCTTTGGGATGTACCTTCGCTAAGTGAGATATAGTAGGCTTCTGTGACATAGCCTATATAAGAATATAATTATTTGCATATTTAATTGCCCATGTTATAATTTAAGATATTTCATAATAGCATCACTATGAATTCAAATGTAATGGATTTTACTCGACACCGTTTTAACTGAAAACTATAATAAAACTAGGCTACAGTAATGTGTTCTGGCCGTTCATTTGTACGGCAACAGGGCCTGGTGGTTTGAAAACGCAAACAATAGCCGAGTTTCCACCGAAATTACCGGTGGTAATTACAATGTCTTCTATCTCAGACCCTTTAAATCGGAATAGCGTTTGTCTAGTCATTCTAGTGGTTTGTGTTATTTTCTCATCCTGCCTTGGGGAACTATTTGCAACCGGAGTCCATTATCTTTATCTAAACTAGTTTTCTCACACATACAGAATGCAAAAACTGCTTTATCCGGTTTTAATTTATTTATCCTTAAACAGGAGGGCATGTCCAAAATCATTCAAATAAATGCGATCATTTTAATAAGGCAAGTTAATGAAGTTCAGGAAGAAGACAGCAGTCGATGAACGCTGTATCGCTGTCAAAGTGAAACCGAAAGTGGTAAACAATTTACAGAAAACGAGCACTTACCGCATATTAGTAGAACAATCTGAAATAATTTGAAGGTGTACTTCATAATGTTGCAGATTTCAACAAAACCTAACTTCTAACTTATTGTTTTTAATATTCGTTGTTCGTTTCTGAACCACACCCTACCGACTGAAGGCGACGATTGTTAACCCTACAAAATACCAACAGACTCAGAGAGATTTATATATCAACTGTGTCTGACTAAATAATTTACACGATGATTTCTAACTAACTAAAGACGTAACGTTACGTTTACTTTTCCAAATTTGGAAAACTTTTGCAAACCGCAGAAGACCACAATGGCGGAGACTCTAACGGTTTTCTTCTTTACAGCGGATCGCAAACTAAAAACGAACATTACCGCCACCTGCTGTTTGGACTAGTCGATTATCTTTTTTCCTTCTTCTTCTTCTTCTGGTGTTTAATGGCGACATAAATGGTGCATTCCCGCCACCTACTGATCTGGAGTGTGGAGTATACTTGGCTTTGGAAGAAATGAGAGAGAGAAAAAAATTCAATTCTATTTATTATTCCTGTTTTATTTAAATATCTAAATATTAATTCGTGAATTCTTGATTGTCTTGACCCATTTCCTAACAATACTTTTATTGAAATTGTATCAACTCCCATCCATTGTAGCTCTTGAATTAACTCTTGTCTCTCCCATTCGTATGCAGCACATTCTAAAAGAATATGCTGCACTGTTTCTAAATCCCTGCACTTATCACAGTTTCCTGTATCATGCTTTCCTATTTTATAAAGACTATAATTCAATGCAGTGTGACCAATTCTTAACCTTGTAATAATGACATCTTTTTTCCTATTTCCATATCTTTTCCTCTCATTTCCAACCTGTTCTTGAATTTGATAAAGATGTCTTACTTTAGAGTCACTATTCCATATCTTTTGCCATCTTTTATTAATTTCAATTGATATTAATCTCTTGATTTCTGATTTACTTAGTGTTACGACTTCCCTTTTTGTCTAGGGGTGAAAGGGAACGACGAACAAAAAAAAGTGGAGAGACTTTGAGGATCTCCAGCTCTCCAGACCCAGATTCACAAAATCACCAAACAAGTTCGTTTTGAAATGGCAGGTGTGCCTTTTATTTTTACACTTTAGCCGAAGCTAGAAAATAAATAAAAAATAAAGGAACACATTACAAATAAATCCCAAAAAACAAAAGTACTACCTCGGGAGGAGGGCCCAATTCAAAAGAAAAACAAAAAATAACCTCTACCTAAAAGGGGAATAACATTAACTTACCTATACAAAACTGAAAACAAACAAAACAACAGTTCCCTTATCGAGTCGGTCTCTCGACATTACGTATGGGGAAATCCATTTTCCTCGAATCATGAAGTCTGATAGAATAACTCTTTTGCTTGCAAATAGCCAATGGCGGTCCCGCCATCACCTGATTGGCTGACACTGCTCAATATAGGTGACGGCGGGCGCCAAAAACCTCAGAATCTTTTTTCTTCACTCGAGTCTGTTTTCACCGTTGATGTACGCATTCAGAGCGGAGTATATTAAGGAGTTTTAATTCCCCTCTCGTGTTCCAGTGGATTATATTATGTCTCTTTGTCGCCCGTGTGGTGGACCCATCGAATCCCCGGACGCACACAACTTGTGTGCTGTGCCTCGGTCGGGACCAGGCAGAGGCGGCACTCGAGGGATCGGGATGTCCCGCCTGTGAGGAGCTTCCCATCAGATCCTTCGTGCAAGGCTGGCCGTTACACGTAGCGACGACCTTGTGTCTCCTGCCTCTCCCCAGTCTGCCGCGGACCGGGAGACGGCAGAGATCTCCATTCGCGGGTTCTGTTGAGGCGCTGACGTCGGCCCAAGGTCCACGCCATCCTCACGTGGCAGAGCCCGTGAGTTACTCTTGAGGCCATTTACCGCCCTCTTGAGGAAGCGCGGGAATTATCTCGTTCGATTACGACGATGACGACGCCAATGGTCCGAGTCTCCGTCTGAAGGCGCCCTCGCCTCTTTGGATGCGGAGCTTATGGCCATTCTCACTGAGGCGGTGGCAGCAGGGGCGTCACTAGGCCCTTTTTAGGGGGGCTTCAGCCCCCCTAAACTTCTGCCTAGCCCCCCTAAAAATGTGCGATTAATGTAGGCTACACAAATTCGTGTTCGTTTCAGTCTTGTTATAATCAGATTCAGCGCGTTCTTCATCTTCAATCCGCAGCGGCGCCGAGCCGAGAGCACGTCAGAAACAGAGGACAGGGTGTGTGTGTGTGTGTGTGTGTGTTCATGTGTGTGTTCACCTGAGCCTCATTGGTCTGTCACTGCTCGTCAATGTCAGAATATTTGAGATGACCAATCAAATCAAAGTAGGTGGGCTTTATGTTCACAGACGCTGAGCGCGAATTTTAACAGTGCGACTCGACGCGTACGGTCAAGTGCGAGATAAGATGTAAGTAGCTAAACGTAACATTTCATATTTTACTTTTTTAGGTCATAAATGTTAAACGAATGACAAAAAATAATCAGGCAAACTACCGGTAATATAGTTTTGTCTAATTTCGCCATTTTGAACTGAAAATAGGCCTATGTAACGTGACTCATGTAATGTAATAAAGTTTACAAGAAACATTAACAAAGCCGTTTTCATCATGTTAGGCACAAGATTAATAATGAATGTGTACATATTGAGAATATAATACAAATTGTAGCCTTTAGTAACTTAAAAAAGCTCAGCTTTAGGAGGGGAAGAGAAAGGGATGAAGAGACTGAGAAAAAAAGAAAGAGTGATGGAGATGAGAAGAGAGCAGGTATTGACAAATAATCTGCCCACTGGCACTGACATGGTTTTAAAGCTATTTCTTATCCTTTTTTTTTTTGGTCTTCAAACGTCTTGAAATGCACATATCAGAGAAATAAAAAATTTGAACCCCCTACCAACCTCAAATTTAGGACCTCTGTGATTATAAAGCCCTGTCTACGGCCCTGTATTAGGCATTAGATCAATAATAAAATTGTAGCCTATACATATTGTGAATGCATTTAATAAACTTAATTACCTTTAGTAGCTTTCAGTTAATAAACGCACCTGAGAAAATGATTCAGTTGACCCTATGTTTACTTTCTTCACTGACAGACACACATGAAAAGCCTATATCAGTCAAAGCTCAGCTGGGCAAGATAAAAACAAAGAGAAAAAGAGTGTGATGCTGATGAGGAGAGAAAAATAATCAGCTGCCCACTATCCAAGTTTTTTGGCCTTCAGAACATCTTAAAATCCACATTTGTAGATCAGAGAAATCAAAATTTTCTCGGGGAGACCCCGAACCCCCGTATTTGCCCTACCTCACATTTGGGACCACAGTTATTATAAAACCGTGCCTTTGCATCATAATGAAAATGGTTAATAGTGATCTTTAGATCCTAAACTAAAGTGTTACCTTTTTTATATATTTTTTAAAATCATATTGGGGGCTTAGCCCCCCTAAAATAAAAATCCTAGTGACGCCCCTGGGTGGCAGATATGGAGCTGGAGTGGACAGCGCCCAAGGAGCTGCCGTCGGAAAGGTGGCCTCGGCACGGGCCGTCAAGCTGAAGCGAGTTCCATGAGGAACTCACCAGATCATGGCGCTCCCCTTACTCAGCCCGAGCCCATGCACAAGGTACCCAGCTGCTACTGCAGTGGAAGGGGCAGAGAATTTGGGCTACGCTCGATTGCCTCCCGTCGAGGATGCCATCGCGGCTCGTTTAGCATATTCTCCCGGCTGGAAGACCCCCAACTGCCAGAGCCTCCCTTCCGCCAGAGGCAGTTCAGGAAGTCGCTGAAAAAAAAAAAAAAAAAAAACAGCGCTCCTGATGTGCGTGTCAGGGAGGAAAGGGCGCGGGACGTGTTCGTCGGACCCGTGCGAAGAGGGCGCCCAGAGTTCGACGAGAAGGTGTTGTTTCTGAAACCGCTGTGTTCTTTTTCAATAACAAAGTACATTACATGTCTCAGCAAAAGAGCTTCTCTCCCCAACATTATTACCCGCCTCATAGGCGAAGCCTCTCCCCCGGGAGACGCATTGCAGAGCGGAAGCTCGGGGAAACCCGAGGAGATGGCTATCTATGTCCCCGTGCATGATGCCGCGGACGAGCTATACCATTTCATATAGCAGTCAATGCTTCCCCGGTGGCTGGCGCCCAGCCCCCGCCGCAGCATTCATTGCCCTGTATCCTTCAGTGCAATGGCGATTCTGATTACTACACAGTGTGTATTCACAGTTGTTGCGCGATGCAACTGACGCTGTGTTACGTACACACCACACTGTTATGTGTAATGATTTATGCCATTATATATTGCCCTGTGTCCTTCAGTGCAATGGCTATTCTGATTACTGCAAGTACGTGTTCACAGTTGTTGCGCGATGCAACTGACGCTGTGTTACGTACACACCACACTGTTATGTGTAAGGATTTATGCCATTATATATTGCCCTGTGTCATTCAGTGCAATGGCTATTCTGATTACTGCAAGTACGTGTTCAAAGTTGTTGCGCGATGCAACTGACGCTGTGTTACGTACACACCACACTGTTATGTGTAAGGATTTATGCCATTATATATTGCCCTGTGTCATTCAGTGCAATGGCTATTCTGATTACTACACCGTAAGTATTCACAGTTGTTGCGCGATGTAACTGACGCTGCATTACGTACTCACTACACACTGTTATGTGTAATGATTTATGCCATTATATATTGCCCTGTGTCCTTCAGTGCAATGGCTATTCTGATTACTGCAAGTACGTGTTCACAGTTGTTGCGCGATGCAACTGACGCTGTGTTACGTACACACCACACTGTTATGTGTAAGGATTTATGCCATTATATATTGCCCTGTGTCATTCAGTGCAATGGCTATTCTGATTACTGCAAGTACGTGTTCAAAGTTGTTGCGCGATGCAACTGACGCTGTGTTACGTACACACCACACTGTTATGTGTAAGGATTTATGCCATTATATATTGCCCTGTGTCATTCAGTGCAATGGCTATTCTGATTACTACACCGTAAGTATTCACAGTTGTTGCGCGATGTAACTGACGCTGCATTACGTACTCACTACACACTGTTATGTGTAATGATTTATGCCATATATTGCCCTGTGTCCTTCAGTGCAATGGCTATTCTAGTTACTACGCAGTACGTATTCACAGTTGTTGCGCGATGCAACTGACGCTGTGTTTACGTACACACTGCACACTATATGAATTTGCCGTTGTATATTGCCCTGTATCCTTCAGTGCAATGGCTATTCTGATTACTACGCACAGTACGCAGTACGTATTCACAGTTGTCGCGCGATGCAACTGACGCTGTACACACTGCACACTGATATGTGTAATGATTTATGCCTTATATATTGCCCTGTGTCATTCAGTGCAAATGGCTATTCTGATTACTACGTATTCACAGTTGGTGCGCGATGCATCTGACGGTGTGTTACGTACACACCGCACTCTGTTATGTGTAATGATTTATGCCATTATACGAACTACAATGAGCAGTTGCACGCGCATGCCCGGGAAACTCATGAATATTAATGTAGGCTACTAGGCTCCGCCCACTGCTTCTACAGATGCACAAATCACTTTTGCCCCACATTTCACGGTGCACTTGGTGCAAAAGGGAGAGCGCGCGAAACTTGTCACTTGAAAGCGGAAAACAGTGTTTGAGATTCGTCGCAGCAGATTCAAGCAGCTGTAGTTGGGTACTTGTGTTTGTGCTAGAAAAATATACAAGACATTTGTGAGAAAATATTCTACAAGTGTACAACTCTCACTGGATTAATTCACATACTGATTTGCGGATGTGCAAAATTTCTCTGTGACTTCATATGTTTTGATGCAGGTGTGTAAATGCGTTTTGCACCATATTCACTGCAGCAACTGTAGCAAAAATGTGAGCGTAAGAGTTTCTTAATTTGTGATTTGTAGAATAGGATTTGTGCACCTGCAATGGAGAATTTGAGAAGGTGTAACTGTTGTGTTGTGTTTGTGGAAGATAAAAAAAAAGTCTACAAGTTTGCAACTCTTAAAACATTTCTCTCTGTGACTTCAAATTTACTGTTACACATGTGTGGCTATTCTCTACAACTACAAATTTCAATGTCACAGGCGTTCAGTAGTTTTGCACCAATAATATCTCCATAAAATAAGAGGTGAAACAGGCGTATACATTAACCCATACAATTTGTATTATGCATTTCCTGAACATGTTCTTGCTAACTTATCAAACACTTACACAGACTACTGTATAAGTGTACTGTATAAGTGTAGTGAGCGCAAGTGGAAGAAGGACAAACTGCAGGTGTCTCTTCAATTGTTAAGGGATTGTTGGCGTCATTTCCAGGAAACTGTGAAAGATGCTAAAAGAAAACATTTCTCAGATATTATTCTGGCAAATTGTCACAAGCCTCGTGTTTTGTTTAACACCATTGACTCACTTTTAAATGCCCCGCAGAATGCTTGTATGGAGGCATCCCCTGCTATGTGTGAAAATTTCCTTTGCTTTTTTATTGATAAAATCACTTCTATTAGGTCTCAAATTGCACCCTCAGCTTCAGACCCGTCAATCTCTGTCCCCTGCTCGGCTGTTTTTGATCATTTTGAGCCGGTGACTTTTTCTTTTTTAAAGGAGGTTGTTGGTCACTTGAAGCCCTCGGGTTCTCCAAATGATGCTGTCCCCCCTCGACTATTTAAGGAGGTTTTCCCCACCATAGGACCATCTGTTGTTGCAGTTATAAATAGTAGTCTTACCTCGGGTGTGGTGCCTGAAATTTTTAAACATGCAGTAGTTCAACCTCTGATTAAAAAACCTGCTCTAGATCAGTCAGTTCTTGCAAATTTCAGGCCTATTTCCAAATTGCCCTTCCTTGCAAAAATCCTGGAGAAGGTTGTGCACAGTCAATTATTGACCTTTTTGGAAGAACATAGTATACTAGAGGTTTTCCAGTCCGGTTTTAAAACCTTGCACAGCACAGAAACCGCTCTTTTAAGAGTTTTTAATGATATATTCTTAGCGACTGACTCTGGCGACTGTGTTATCCTTGTGCTGCTAGATCTAACTGCTGCATTTGACACAGTGGATCATGAAATATTGATTTCACGTTTAAGGCAGTGGGTGGGCATCAGTGGCTTAGCACTGGAGTGGTTTAGGTCATACTTAGCGGATCGAACTTTTTGTGTTAGCGTAGGTGAATTTGAATCCTCCTCTGCTCCTCTCTTGTGTGGGGTTCCACAGGGCTCAGTCCTCGGCCCTCTGCTTTTCTCTTTGTATTTGCTTCCACTTGGTTCTATACTCAGAAAGTACGGCATTTCATTCCACTGCTATGCAGATGACAGTCAGATTTATGTACCTCTTAATAAAAAAAAAAGATAACTCTGTCGGACAATTACTTAATTGTCTCGACGACATAAAGGCCTGGATGGCTCTGAACTTTTTAAATTTTAATGATAACAAAACAGAAGTGATGGTTTTTGGAGGCACCCCTGGGACCCCGCCTGCAGATATGGGCTCCTTGGTTCCCTATATTAAACCTAGCATTACAAACCTAGGAGTTAAAGTGGACCCGGAGCTTAAATTTGACAGTCAAATTAAAGCTGTTGTCAAATCAAGCTTCTTTCATTTGAGGCAGCTGGCCAAAATAAAGCCTATTCTGTCAAGACAACACTTTGAAACTGCAATCCACGCCTTTGTAACTACACGGCTGGACTATTGTAATTCACTATATGTGGGGGTTAGTGGGTCCTCCATCACCCATCTCCAGATGATACAAAATGCAGCAGCACGTCTTTTAACGGGCACACGTAAACATGAGCACATTTCCCCTATTTTAGCTTCTCTACACTGGCTGCCTATTCAATTTAGGATCCATTTTAAAATTCTGTTATTTGTTTATAAATCATTAAATGGTCTTGCCCCGCCATACCTCTCTGAGGGTACACTATTATAAACCCATCCGCGCTCTCAGGTCAGATGATCAGCTGCTCCTGACTGTGCCTAATGGTGTGTTCACACCGAACGCGAATAGAGCGTCAAATACGCGTCTATCGCGTTTAGTTAGACGCTTGAACATTCGCTCGAGTTCAAATTTTTCAACTTGCGCGGAGGACATTCGCGGCAAACGCGTCGCCCAATTCGCGTCATTCGCAACGCCCGGCGCGAATGATGCGTCTATTCGCGTCTTTGCATTGACTTCGTATGTAATCTACTCGCCCAAATAATTAAATTCGCGTTCGGTGTGAACACACCATAAAACTAAGCGTAAGCTCAGAGGGGACCGTGATTTTGCTGTGTCTGCCCCTAAACTTTGGAATGATCTGCCTTTCCATGTTAAGCAGGCTTCTTCTTTATCTGTTTTTAAGACCCATCTTAAAACCCATCTTTACTCTTTGGCTTTTGACACTTAGTAAGATGTCGACTCCATTTGTTTGATTTTATTTGTTAGTTTGAATGTTTTTTACTTTATGGTTATTAATTGTACAAATGTTTATGTTTTCTGTACAGCACTTTGGTCAACTTTGGTTGTTGTAAAGTGCTTAACAAATAAAGTTGGTATGGTATGGTACTGATCTATCTGTAAAACACAATCAGAAGAGCTATATTTTAAGTACACAATTACACATAGCCTATAGCCTACTTAATTTTTAATAAGCAGGAATAATTTCCGACTTTAAACAAATACCCATTTAAATGCTTAGGATGTTTGCGTTGTAAGACTGTTCAGGGAGACTTTAGATTTAAAAACGGTGTCTCGTTATGCTTGTTTTGTCTTGTGACATACACCTAGTGGGTGCTTTCTTCAGTTACCTTGAGGGTAACTGTAGCCTTCTGCGAGGAGCAGATGTCGTCAGGTGGTACACAACCTTCACTGGGTGTTTCGGCCCTCAACCACAACACCCTCCAGTTGGTGGGCCGGCAGTGATGGCCAAGTCACTGCCCATCTGCTCCTGGCTTCCAGCTTTCCTCCTCCCTCTTGTTCCATATCCAGCAGGAGGCACGTTCTGCCTCCTCCCCCATCCGACGTACTGCTTGTTTTTTCCTTCTTTCGTCCATGCCCAGATCTGATAGTAACCGCCAGGTTGATTTGGCAGGGAAACCTCTGCAGCCGACCTCCACTGGGAACAACCACGCCTGCCATCCCTTGTCCTTGCAGTCCTGAAGAAGGGACTGATACTTCAAGGCCTTCCTCTCATGGGCAACCTCACATCCCTCCTCCCAAGGCACCGTCAGCTCAACTAGAATTATTTTCTTGCCCTCTGTTGACCACAGGACAATGTCTGGACGGAGGGCTGTGAGCACCACCCCTGGGAATTGCAGCCTTTTTCCCACGTCCACCCTCATCTCCCAGGACCTGGCGTTTTGAAGGAGATTGGGTTTTGATGGTTTGGTTGAAAAAGGCCTTTCTCCCTCCTTGATGAAGGTGATCGCCCTCTTCAAGCCCATACCGGCAGGCCTCTTCCTACATCTTTCCTGCTCCAATATGTCAGCAAGGGACAGTAACACTTTGTCGTGACGCCACCTATACCGACCTTGAGTGAGAGCAGTTTTGCACCCTGATAGTATATGTGCCAATGTTCCCTTTTGCCCACATAGCTTGCAGTTAGGATCTTCCCTCAGCCCCCATACATGTAAATGTGCTGGCGAAGGAAGGGTGTCATAGACAGATCGCAATAGGAAGGAAATTCGGTAGGGCTCCAGCCGCCACAACTCTTGCCAGGAGATCTTGCGCTTGGGAAGGTCCCATTTTGTCCATGCGCCCTGGGATCCTTGTTCCACTGCCCTTGCCATCCGCCTTTCCTCCTCACGGGCCCGCACCTCAGCCTGAACCATCTCCTGCCTGCTCTTTACACCTGCGCTTCTCCATCGCTGGAAATGTGCACAGCCGAGTCCTCTCCGTCCGATGCAAGGGCTTCCAAGAATATCTCGCAGCCTCAGAGCACTCTCCGCCTGCTCTACAGCTGTGCTGGCTGCCCATTTGCGTCCAGACCTGGTCATAACCCCTACTTGCCTCACCAGTTCGTCTTTGGAGTCTCTGAGGCTAAGTAGGACTCTACACTTTGCCACTTTAAACTCTTCTACGATGGAGGACAGGGGAAGTTGCAGTTGTCCTGACCGAATGTAGAGGCCCACTGAGGAAAAACTTGGGGGAATCCCCAACCACCTTCTCAGGTGCTTGTTAGTCTTCCTCTCTATGCCCTCCACAGCCGTCATGGGGAACTCATAGATAGTAAAGAGCCAAAGAAGCCTGGGCAGAAGGCCATGCTGGTACAGCCAGGTCTTGAATTTACCAGGGAGCCTAGACTTGTCGATCTTCTTTAGCCATTCCTCGGTCTGCTCCACCGTGTTTTTGGCATTAGCCCGATCTGAGAGTGACCCATCGAACCACTTTCCCAAACACTTTACTGGGTTCTCTTCAATTGATGGAATGGCCTCACCCTGGACATGAAGACTGAACCTCCCTGTGGGCTTGCCCTTCCTGATCACCAGACTCCTAGACTTACTGGCCTTGAAAGTCATCCTTGCCCACGTAGCTACAGCGCCAAGGGTTTCCAAGACCCATCTTGCTTGGACGTGTGTACCAGTTGTTATTGTAATATCGTCCATAAACGCACGGAGCACTGGCTGGGAGATGCCTGACTCTAACGTGGGACCGCGTGTTACTCCTTCTGCTGCAACCAGAAGGTTCATGCCCATGACAAACAAGATAGGGGAGATGGTGCACCCAGTAGGAATCCCCTTTTGAAGATCTTGCCAGTTGGTTGTAAACTGCCCTGCTGTAAATCTAAGCTTAATCCCTCCTAGGTAGCTGGAGATCATGTCACGGATAGCCGTCGGGATATGATAGTGGTCCAGTCCTTCTTGAATGAGGTCATGTGGAACTGAACCGTAGGCATTTGCAAGGTCTAACCAGATGACTGTCAGGTCACTTTTCTTCTGCTTTGCCTCTCGGATCAGTTGGCTGATCATTGAAGTGTGCTCCAGGCACCCTGAAAAGCCTGGAACACCTCCTTTCTGTATGGAGGTGTTGATGTATTGATTCTGAATCATATAGGAGGTCAGTCTTTTTGCAAGCACGGAGAAGAATATCTTGCATTCTACACTCAGTAGAGAGATTGTCCTAAATTGGGCAATTGAGGAGGAACCTTCTTCCTTAGGAACAAAACAGCCCTCTGCTAGCTTCCAGCTTGGTGGGACCGATCCTTTTGCCCAAATCTTCCTCAGGATCCTCCACAACCTTTTGAGCAGTTGTGGACATTGCTTGTATACCTTGTATGGTATGCCACTCGGACCTGGGGCTGCTGAAGCCTTGGCTTTCTGGATAATATCCTGCACTTCCTGCCAGGTTGGCTCCTTTGTATTCAGCTCCACTGATGGTTCTTCAGGCTTCCTGATGCTATGGTTTTGTCCTAGACCCCCGCCCCTGAAGGGGTCACTGTGTGCATCTCGCAGAAACTCCTCTACCTCTGATTTTGAGCTGGATAATATGCCGGATTTTCGTTGACCAAGAAGAGTTCTAGTGAAGCTGAACGGGTCTTTGAGAAACTGCATTCGCCTCTTTGCTTTCTTTTTCCTCTGTTGCCGTAGATATTCTGCCCTCCGGAGTTTGCACATCTGATCCCGCAACTTGCTTGTTATGTCCTTAATACCCTCTCTTTCAGCTGGTGGCCCGATTTTGAACTGCTTGTTAAGGATCTTTATTTCGCTTCTTAAGCGACTAATCTCTCTTTCCCTCCTGTTTGGTTGCCGTGGTGACTGGGGCTGACTCCTCTGCTCTATTAGGCCAAATCTCTCCTTCGCCAGATTGTACGTTATGGCTGTGAGTGATTCGATCTTCCTGTGCACAGGACCGGCCAGAGTGGCTTCCAGGATACCATTGAGGTCGTCATCAAACTGCGTCCATGCCATGCTGTCAGACGATGTGGGCCACTTGATCCTCTCTCTTCTTGACGAATGGATGGGGGTAACCGAAGGGGAACTCGCTCGATCTATCCTCTGGCTCTGGGGCGGCTCAAGTGCGTAGAGATCTTCAGCACTGTGGGGTGCTGCCTGGCTGGAGCTCTCCTTCGTCTCACCAGACACTGTGTCTGCGCGCTGCACTTGGGTCACCGACCTTCCACAAGAGGACCTGCTCTGATGTATCTTAAGCCCTCTGGTGCCTTTGCATACTTTCCCGCAATGGCACTTTGTCACGTATTCCTCTCCGGTCAGCGTTGTTTGCTTTAGCTTTCTCGTTGTCTTTATTCCTGTCCTGGCCGTTATCAAAATATCCGTCCTGTTGAGTCTCTCATCCTCCCCCCCTCTCGGGAGACTCTGGGGGTATTGCTCATTTTGTTCATTCGTAGCAAGAGTGGTGCCCTCTTACGAGTGCTGCAAAGCAAGGTTGCTAGCCTTGAGTGCCCGCGCCAGACTTTCCTGGAGGTCAACTGTCTCTCCAGCGTCACCGACCTTTCTCGGTTGTCATCCAGTCTTTCCTAGAAGCCACTGGTAAACCAGAGAATACTTGTGACATACACCTAGTGGGTGCTTTCTTCAGTTACCTTGAGGGTAACTGTAGCCTTCTGCGAGGAGCAGATGTCGTCAGGTGGTACACAACCTTCACTGGGTGTTTCGGCCCTCAACCACAACACCCTCCAGTTGGTGGGCCGGCAGTGATGGCCAAGTCACTGCCCATCTGCTCCTGGCTTCCAGCTTTCCTCCTCCCTCTTGTTCCATATCCAGCAGGAGGCACGTTCTGCCTCCTCCCCCATCCGACGTACTGCTTGTTTTTTCCTTCTTTCGTCCATGCCCAGATCTGATAGTAACCGCCAGGTTGATTTGGCAGGGAAACCTCTGCAGCCGACCTCCACTGGGAACAACCACGCCTGCCATCCCTTGTCCTTGCAGTCCTGAAGAAGGGACTGATACTTCAAGGCCTTCCTCTCATGGGCAACCTCACATCCCTCCTCCCAAGGCACCGTCAGCTCAACTAGAATTATTTTCTTGCCCTCTGTTGACCACAGGACAATGTCTGGACGGAGGGCTGTGAGCACCACCCCTGGGAATTGCAGCCTTTTTCCCACGTCCACCCTCATCTCCCAGGACCTGGCGTTTTGAAGGAGATTGGGTTTTGATGGTTTGGTTGAAAAAGGCCTTTCTCCCTCCTTGATGAAGGTGATCGCCCTCTTCAAGCCCATACCGGCAGGCCTCTTCCTACATCTTTCCTGCTCCAATATGTCAGCAAGGGACAGTAACACTTTGTCGTGACGCCACCTATACCGACCTTGAGTGAGAGCAGTTTTGCACCCTGATAGTATATGTGCCAATGTTCCCTTTTGCCCACATAGCTTGCAGTTAGGATCTTCCCTCAGCCCCCATACATGTAAATGTGCTGGCGAAGGAAGGGTGTCATAGACAGATCGCAATAGGAAGGAAATTCGGTAGGGCTCCAGCCGCCACAACTCTTGCCAGGAGATCTTGCGCTTGGGAAGGTCCCATTATGCAATGTTTTCTTAGTCAAATCATACAATTTCCTTTTGATTCAACAGAACGCGTGAGCTCACTAGGGAATACCCATATGGCGGCGCGGTGGCTTCACTGTTTATGACGTCATGAGCTATCCAGTCATTCTATCAGTGGCTTTCAACAGACCGAATGGCCACCATAGCGCTTTACAGCCTCACATTCACCCATTCATTCACACATTCATTCACACATTCATTCACACATTCATACACTGACGGCGGTGTCAGCCATGCAAGGCGCCATCCAGCTCGTCGAGGGAAGCTGGGGTTAGGTGTTTTGCTCATGGACACCTCGTCAATTGGTCAGGTAACCGGGGATTGAACCACCAACCTTCCAGTTCGTAGACAACCTACATGAACCACTGAGCCACTGCCCCCCTATAGAATGCATAGCTATAGAATGTTGCATATAGAATGTATAAAGGAAGGAAATAAAACAAATTCATAAGTAAAAAAGGGGTTTAAATAATAAATCAACTGAATTCCAAGTGATCAAGGGCTAGTGCATTCCATTTAAACCTAAGCAATGACACACATCCAAGTCCACTAAATGGAAGGAAGTTAGTGAGTGAAGGTCATATACATTTTAAGTGGAATGCAGCCCTTATCAGTATGCAGAGGCTTTAACACACTTCCTGTTTCTCACCTTAAATTTGTTGCCTCGTCGCGAGATAAATCAGATTTTATCAGACATTATTTATCAGATAAATCCCCTAGGAGAACATGCATTTTTCAAACAACCCACAAGCCGACTTCCTGTTGGGTGGGTACAGAGCGCAAAAGTTGTTCAGCCAGATGAGATCTAGGCTATAAGTGTATGAATTTTGTAGGGGCGTGCGCTACAGAGGCCCATATACAACCATTTAAAAGGTGTCAATCCATTTTTATTTGATAGATCCTGCTGTCAGATTGTTTTGAAATATGTACAAATACATTTTGATTTTACACATAAAAACACCAGAGTTTTAAAATTTCTGACGTTTCAGAAAATAACAGAATGTTATTATATATATATATACTAATGAGCATTAAGCTTTATCATCAACAAGTGGTTTCTGGAGCTCTAATGGGGTGGAGGGATAGAGTAGTGGGGAGAGTTAGGGTGTGGTTAGATATTCTAGCTCCACCCATCAGGCCCAAATAACATTCGCTCCTCCCTGGACATAAGCTCCACCCGTTTGCTCTGCAGTGAGCACCACTTGAGCGCTGGTGTTTATTCACACTGACTGCAGAGTTACACACAACAGACCAGCAGCACAGTCCTTTTCAGCTCTTCTGTTGCTGTATTACCAAACGTTCATCGTTTATTATGACATTCATGTTGTTGTTTTTTTCATTTGTTTGTGTTTAAATGTAGCCTTTACAAAATAAGGAACTGTTGTTATTTAAAACCAATTCAACGAAATGCCAAATCAAATATTTGACGCATTTATATTCTTCTGTTTGTGCTTATGGAGTCTGAGTGGTAAGTATTTTATGGCTTCGTTTATGTTTATATTATCATTTGTCCACATACACATCATTCTGTTGTTTCCATTCATTTTCAAGTTTTGTCTGACAAATATACTCAAATATGTTTGGTCATTATGTTACTTTGTCATTTTTTTATCCATGACATCAAAGGGTTTAATAAAACCCTTTGATGTCATAGGTAAAAATGGTGGTGGAATGATCTGCCTAACTCAACCAGAGCTTCTGAGTCAGTAGCCACTTTCAAGAAACTACTGAAGACGTATCTTTTTCGGCAGCACTTGATTCAGTAGTACTACTAACACTTTCTCTTCTCTTCTATTTAAAAAAAAAAAAAAAAACCTGCACTAAAATTACACTGAGAGTATAGCACTTGCGTATTGTTGTCCTACTGTTAGTTTAACTGCTTCTATTGTTCTCATTTTGTAAGTCGCTTTGGATAAAAGCGTCTGCTAAATGAATAAATGTAAATGTAAATGTAATTTATTGCCATTACTTAAATGTACATTGAAATTAGTGAAGTGAAGAGTTGTTTTGCAATGATACATTTTTAATTGTTTCAAACTGACAAAAATCTGGTAAATCTCCAAATGTGGTAAACCTGAATAAATTCTGAGTGAATATTTCTGTTTGTTGTTCAGGAGTGTTTGGTGTTGATGATGCAGTGAAGTCAGTGTCAGTGACTGAGGGAGAATCTGTCACTCTAAACTCTGATCTCACTGAAATACAGACAGATGATCTGATAATGTGGAGAACTGTACACAACAGCAATCTCATAGCTACCAAAGAAAACTATAAGATAGATTTTCCTGATGTGAGATTCAGAGACAGACTGAAGCTGGATCATCAGACTGGATCTCTGACCATCATGAACACCAGAAACACAGACTCTGGACTTTATACAGTATCCAGCAGCAGATCAGAGACACCGCTCAACACATTTAATATTACCGTCTATGGTGAGTAGAGAATTACTACCCTGTTTATTTTTTATTTTTTATTTTTTATTTATATATGTGTATATATATATATATATATATTGCCATTCAAATGTTTGGGATCGGTAGGATTTTTTAAATGTTTTTAAAAGAAGTCTCTTATTAGATCAAAAATAGTAAATATTATGACAATTTAAAATAGCTGTTTTCCATTAGAATTTTAAAATGTAATTTATTCCTGTGATCAAAGCTGAATTTTCAGCATCATTACTCCAGTCTTCAGTATCACATGATCCCTCAGAATTATACTAATTTAATGCTCAGAAAACATTCATTATTATTATCAATGTTGAAACAGTTTTTAAATTAAAAATAAAAATAAAAATCAGGCTTCTTTGATGAATTGAAAGTTCTATTTAATTTATTTGAAATAGAATATTTTGTCTTTTCTGTAACTTTTGATCAATTTAATGCATCCTTGCTGAATAAACTTATTGATTTCTTTTACGGCCCAACTTTTGAACAGTAGTGTATTGTTACAAAAAAAAGAAGAAAAAAGTTATTTATAATTGTAATAATGTTTTACAATATTACTGTTTTTTGTATTTTTAATCAAATAAACAAAGCCTTGGTGAGCATAAGAGACATTTTAAAAACTTCTTAAAAATTATTAAAAAAAATATTAAAAATCTTACCGATCCCAAACTTTTGAACGGCAGTGTAAATGTTTGTGCGTGTACAGGTTGATCTTTTCAAAATTTAGAATTGTCATAATTACTGAGAATATTATAAAATTATATAAAGACAATTCTGTGTTGATAAAAATTAATTTGTACATTTATACATTCTCATAATTACATATTTTAATAATAAACATTTTTATAACATTTGTTTCTTTGCTACATTCATTAAATTAGAATGTAATGAACTGACAAATAGCACAGCATTCTATACTGAATTCTATTTATTCTGTTTCCAAGCTCGTCTGCCTGTTCCTGTCATCAGCCATTCTTCAAAAAAATCCCCAACTTCATCAAATTGTTCATTGGTGTGTTCATCAGTGTTGAATGTGAGTGATGTGACTCTCTCCTGGTACGCAGGAATGAGTGTATTGTCCAGCATCAGTGTGTGTGATCTCAGCATCAGTCTCTCTCTACCTCTGGAGATTCAGTGTCTGGATGATTCCTACAGCTGTGTGATCAACAATACCATCAGCAACCAGACCACACATCTCAACACTCAACTCTGTGGGCCATGTTCAGGTACTGTGCGGGTGCAAGGCACTACTTACTATCAGTTAACCATCAGTTTACTATAACCAGTGGTGGACGAAGTACACATACCATGTACTTGAGTAAAAGTAAAGATACTCAAGGTAAAATATTACTCAAGTAAAAGTAAAAGTGCTGCCTTTAAACATTCACTTGAGTAAAAGTACAAAAGTATTTGCCTTCAAATGTACTTAAGTATCCAAGTACTTTGATTTTTTTATGGCTATAATATATATATATATATATATATATATATATATATATATATATATATATATGTGTGTGTGTATATATTTGAATTGAATTAATTTTTTGTGTGTTTAATTTTGGAGGAAAGGGGACTGTTCCCATAAGGTATAAAACATTTACAGTATTTACTGTATATATTTTTCTCCAGCGACTATGGTCATAATTATTAACATCTTAATGTTATGATACATTCACATAAACCTGCACAACGCCATTATATATATATATATATATATATACACACACATACACATATTCACACGCGTGCGCACACACACACACACACACACACACACACACACACACATAGGCTATATATATATATATATGTGTAGCCTATGTGTGTGTGTGTGTGTGTGTGTGTGTGTGTGTGTGTGCGCGCGTGCGCACGCGTGTGAATATGTGTATGTGTGTGTGTATATATATATATATATATATATATAATGGCGTTGTTCAGGTTTATGTGAATGTATCATAACATTAAGATGTTAATAATTATGACCATAGGCGCTGGAGAAAAATATATACAGTAAATACTGTAAATGTTTTATACCTTATGGGAACAGTCCCCTTTCCTCCAAAATGAAACACACAAAAAAATTAATTCAATTCAAATATATACTTATATATATATATATATATATTCTATGTTATGGGAGCAGCCAATTTCCCTCCAAAATTAAACACAAAAACGTATTTTTTTCTGGGAGTAGCCTAGCAGAAAACGTGTTTCTGCTAGGCTACTCCCCAGAGTCATTTTAGTGGCAACGTAAGCAATGTACATTATGCGTCAATACTTACCAATAATTGCTGCAATAATAGCTGCTGCTCTCTGTCCCGCTTAAAATCATTGTCAACGCGATTTGTTTGGAACTATTGAGAGCTACACGAATAACGTGACCGCGCGGCGGCGAGATCACGGTCACAACTATCTATGTTCGCAACTCTCATGTTTTACGGCTCTGATTCGCGCTAGTAGAGACCGCCAGACAATTTCAAAACAAAGCGCGCGCGCGCTGTACTGTGATTGGTGGCTCGTTTGACTAGTTGCGTTTTTATCCACTCATAAATAAAAAGGAACGACTGATTTTGAAAATGTAGTTGAGTAAAAAGTAAGATATTTGACTTTGAAATGTAGTGGAGTTAAAGTAAAAGTCTCCCAAAATGTAAATACTTGAGTAAAGTACAGATACGCAAAAAAGCTACTTAAGTACAGTAACGAATTACATTTACTTCGTTACTGTCCACCACTGACTATAACTGATTTCATTTCCACACATAATTATTTTAATTTCCTTAAAAAAACTTTAACAGTAATTCACTTTAGAAAACTCCCTCCTAGGCTGTTGTTGGTTTGATCTTCTCCAAAATATGCACACAGCAGCCAGGGATTGGTCAGGCAACATTCAGATTATTTTTTTTACATGAGTTGACCTATAGCTGCTGAGCACAATGTTCAAGCGTAACTAAATTTGATTCACAAAGACAACAGGGCATTCTGTGTTACGGGTGTGTGCAGGCAGGCAGACGAAGACTCAGAAGATTAAGGTTCCAAAACAAAAGTTTACTTATAATCCAAACAGGTAGCAGAAATACACACACATAGGAATAAACGTGACCGGACACCGAATGACGGTAAAGGAGAAACTTAAGTATTGAATACAACCATGGTAATTAATGACATAGCTGATACACATGAACTCATAATGACCGAAACCATGACGACCATGGAGTGGAGGGAAAATGAACAAAGGAGACTAAACTAACTATACATCCATGATAACTAAACAAACTGAACACAATGGTGACATTCTGAGGACGCACACCAAATTTCATAAAATTGAGAAATGGGGGCGCTACAAATAAAAAAACATAACTGTTATATTATTTTATATTATATACACTCACAAACTAAAATATAGCCTCAAGCACCAATCGCCCCTGTCTATAGCTATCAAACTGAAACGTATGATGTGGATTTTACAGAAAAGTCCATCTTCAATGATAGTTAAACTGTAAGAATTGAGACATTAGAAAATGCCGGGCAGTCTGGTTGAGGAACGAACACTCCCTGAGAAGACAAAGAACCTTTCTTTAAATTAACACTTGACTCTCTTGAAAAGCTTGCATCCCCGAGTCAATCACCTCCCCCATGTCGTCTCTCTCACACGCTGACATCACCAGATATTCACCCAAACATCTATATGGTTTAATGTGAATAATTATCATACAGTATTATACATGTTTGGTACCATTTGAAATGTCTGGTACTGGTACAAATGTCTCATTCCCAAAGAGGTAAACCAAAAGGTAACAAAGTTTTTAAGATTTTAGAGATAACTTGCACAAAGAGGATGATGGGTCCTCCAGGCAAATAGTATTCTGCCTCCAAAAGGTGTAAAGTCTGAATGCAATTTCACATTGTTAGCAAATGTTTCCATGTGAAAAAAAGTTTCTGTCTCGGTCTGACTTAAAGAAATGCAGCGAAAAGCTCAGCCGATTTGTTATGAGATCGGCCCATTATGCTGAGAGTCTTTCAGCATGTACGTATTTCTTGAGTCAGGTACATCTTTTACTCTTTATGTCTGAGCATTTGATATTATTGTATTGATTACCTCTGAATTGATTATGAAATGGGCATGATACATTTACCTGACATAATACATTGTTACATTTGATTTTATTCTGAATTACTCTGAAATTATTTTCTCAAGTAGATTAAGTGAAGTTTTATGTTTCCGCAAATCTGCGTCCAGGGTTAAGTACATACTAGATCCCAGTTTAGATGGAGTGTGAGTCACATCTGGTGGGATTCTAGATTCCTGACTAACTGCTTGATTTTAAGTTGTTATCCAGTCGCCAATAGGGGGCTAGATAAAAACACTATTGAGATAATAGCAGTGTTTGGAGCGGCATTATCTTAATGTACTAGTCATAACTTCTGGTTATTGTTTGGGCTTTAAATAAGTTGTTATATGGGTGACTGTAGGGAGCTACATGGGTACTTTTTAACAATAGCAAGCATGCTTGCGCCATTGTTAAACTGCTTTAGCCATAACCTCTGGTTATCGATCAGACATGTCGGGTTTGTGCAAACGGCCGGCGTGAGATTCTCTAAGCGACATAGATTCCTATAGTGAACGAGTAAAATATAAAGTAAAGAGTTAAATAGAATAATCAAATGTATTGCTAAACTATTATTATGATTGACCGATAACCAATTGGCAATCTAACCTAAATTCGAGGTCGTGATAAAAGCTTAAATGGAATTAAATTACTTTGCCACGCTGAAAGACAGTAACACGCAGAGATCCTTCATCTGCTTATCGGAAACTCTCATTGGACAGATTTAGTCGGGCTTACAATAGTTAGGATTTGATAAAAACAGGTTACCGCAACACACTGCTAGCCTATCAGAAAAGCGCAATTGACTTAAAAAAATCACTACCTCTTACTGTTACATTAAAAGGGAAGTAAAAAACAAAACAAAAACCCTGTATAAAATGTTTACTGTCGTAAGTAATGTGATCATAACATGTGGTGTATGTGTGGAATCATATTCATTTCAACATTTAGATGAATCGCATGTCATAGAAAGTCAAAGGACAATTTCAAATGATCGTGAATATCACGTTGCAGCTCAAACGTTTATTTATCTGAAGCATTTATATCAAAGCTCTTTTCATTTTCATAATGAATTTCTATCATTTCTAACCTTATGCTTGCAGTTTAACACATGAGTGTTAAAAATGTGTATTATTGGGATCTAAAATATGTGAACATTTAAATATCTATTAGCATTTCACAGACTTCTGTATATACAAATTATAAAAAACTATTCTGTCAGTACACCATATACAAATAAACTAGATCAATGTTTCCATTTAATCTAATTGTGATAAATCAACATTCTTTGATAACTTTTTGCCAGCAATGTCCCTAGCTGCTGTGTGCATATTTTGGTGATGAATGGACCAACAGTATAGGAGGAATTTGAAAAAGTCATAAAAAAAAAAAAAACAACAAAAAAAAAACAGCTGAAACCAATTATTGGCTAAAATGAAATTAGAGATCATTTGTCGAGGTTGAAAAAGAGAAGGTCAACCTTAAGGTCTTCTAGCCTTTAAGGTTCTAAAGTTATGATCCAAAATTATAACACCACCTAGTGTCAGACAGGTGTGTGTGTATCTGTACACGATTGAGACCATCCTGCTGAGTTTAGGGTCTCTGTATTTTATGTGCCATGCACTTTTACCTTCGATGCTAAAACCCCTAAAGAACCATGTTTATACTTTAACATTGCTCATTTCTTCTCTCACAAGATTTTAACTGGTGCTGTGGTTTTACTGAAGCTGTGATCCGATTGGCTCTCTCTGCTCTGGTGGGCGTGGCTACTGTTGCTGTGCTGGTTTATGAATTCAGATCCAGAAGAAGTCTTCAACAGAAGAAGAGAGAGCAAACGCCATCAAACTCTGATTAATCAGATACTCAGGAAGGTGGAGATGTTCCTGAAAAACTGTAGACATTATATTACAAAAATGTAATTTTCTTCAGTTTCAATCAGATTTTCAACAGCATGCCTTACAATATACACTGACTAATCAGAAAATTAAAAGGTATCATTATTTTATATATATATATATATAAAAAAAAATTATTCTGGTGTATTTGTATTATTGTAAGATATATTGCTAAGATTCCCACACAGTGGGAAAATGATTTCAACATCTGTTGTTATTTGAATAAAAGCTTTAGGAAGATTATTATTTATTGTGCTTGCTGACAGATTGTTGGGGGTTACAAGATGAAGCTGATGGTTTTCAAAGTATTTTGTTTTATTACTATATTACAAAATAAAAGAGTATAGTAATATTATTGTCTCCGTTTCATCACTGTTGTATTAATGATAGCACATACAATGTGGTGACATCACCATGTATTGATGTTTTTAATGTGAACAGACAGTCTTTTAATTGGTGGGAATCATTTCTTTGGACTATAACTACATGTATTACTCATGTTTGTTAGAATATTTTATTTTAAATTAGTTTTTCAGCTCCAGCTCTTGTGATCCACAATGTTTTCGATGTCTCCCTATTCAACACACTTAGATGCTGATGAGTTGAAGCAAGTGTTTTAATTAGTGAGACATCTAAAACATTCTAGAAGGTGCAGAGCTGGAGTTCAGAAACAGAATTGGAAGACATGTTTAATTGCTACTCAACTTTTAAAGATGTTTGTGCTTCCTTAATGGTATAAAACAATGAAACCCCTTAAAGGTGTTTCAGAAGTTGATGTGTCTCATACAAATTTAGCAATTAGTATGAAGGTACTGGATGATGGAGGAATTGATCCCAGGAAAGGGCATCAAACATTAGCCTACATGCATGATGCCCTCTCCTGGCATAAATTCCTGTGTGACTTTCCCCAAACCAGTTAAGCACAAACCCGGCCCCAAGAGCATTATTGTTATACATTATGGATTTTTATTATCATAATTCATGTATAAAAACCCACAACAAACTTGCTTTTGAAAAAGGTGTGGTTAAAACATGAAAAATTTGTTTTAATTGTTATGCTTCTTTTAATGTCAATACATTCAAATAAGACAAATAACTTCAATGATATTCTCAAATCACTTAGATAATGACAGTGATTAATCATTTAAATCGTGTATTTTAAAGTATACCTACTCATATAATCTTTTTGTTGGTAAAACATCCATCTATTTGCTGGATAGTCCTTCTGGGGACCTTCTTGGTGTGAGGCGACAACAAATAGGCCTACTGAAAATAATCAGAACTGGATGTCAATAATGCAATTTCATAACATGAAATATTCACAAACCTTACAAGCAACCTCTTTAAATACTGAATAGAAGGAATGGGGACATTGGTCAGTAACTCTTATAAACGTAGAGGCGTGTGTAGCCAACATCGGACGCGAGCGACACATAAATACCTTATAGAATCCGTTGATGATGTCTACACTGGATTGGTAAACGCGACACGACAAATCCCCGACAGAGAACGGATGAACCGTTCTATTTCAACACTTCTGAAACAAAGGAGATTTGCGACGTTCTGTCGCGTGTAGTGTTGACAGCTTCGAGCTTTTGCTGCACTGTACGCGGTGTGTTAGTGAATACTTGGTAAAAAGTATTTACTAAAATAGGTCTATTGTAGCCTATGTGACAAAAAAAAAAATCTGTAAAAGGAGGGAGGAGTTTAATCACACTAACTGTAGTGGAGTTTCAGTAAACCGCTCCATTACAGACCGGCAGCACTGGTAACTTCAGCTCATCCAACAATTTGAACGTTCACATGTTTAATATTTCTATTGTGTTTAACTTTTCAAAATTAGGAACTGCTTTTTTTAAAAACCGTTCAGCGAAATGCCAAAGAAAATATTTGACATGTTCTGTTTGTGCTTGTGGAGTCTGAGTGGTAAGTAGATTTTTTAATGCCTTCGTTTATGTTTATTATCTTTTTCCAATAGCCTACACATCATTCTGTTATTGTTCCCACCACCCATTTTCATGTTTTATTATTAGACTAATATAGGCTACTCAAATAGCATTGTTCATTATTTAAATTTTTATTTTCCATTTACATTAATGGATTGCACACTATTGAATTATACTCTAAAATTAGTTAAGTGAAGTGATATTTTGTAATGGCACATTTTTAAATTGGTGAAAAATTGTGAAAACGCAAACTCTGTTAAACCTCTAAATTCTGAATGAATAATCAATATTTCTGTTTGTTGTTCAGGAGTGAAGTCAGTGTCAGTGACTGAGGGAGAATCTGTCACTCTAAACTCTGATACTGAAATACAGACAGATGATCTGATAATGTGGAGAACTGGACACAACAACAATCTCATAGCTACAATCAATGGAAAGGACAATAAGACAGATTTTCCTGATGAGAGATTCAGAGACAGACTGAAGCTGGATCATCAGACTGGATCTCTGACCATCATGAACATCAGAAACACAGACTCTGGACTTTATAGAGTATCCAGCACCAGATCAGAGACGCCGCTCAACACATTTAATATTACCGTCTATGGTGAGTAGAGAACTATAGCTTTTAAGAAAATAAGCACCAATTAAACCTGGAATAGCATATCAGACTCCTTATACTCCAAATAGTCTGTGATATTTCCATGATTTATTCATACATCATGTCTCACAATTCACCTCAAGGTCTTTGGTGACAGTTTCATCTGCTTGATAAACAAGTAACCTTCACTATTTGTTCTCTATCAAATTGTTTTAAAAGGCTATACATTTGGTCTTGGTTCATCTCAATGTTTTTACTCATCTACTTAAATATCTACCTCCTCATATGTTCTCTCATATTTTTTCAGCTCGTCTGCCAGTTCCTGTCATCAGCAGAGACTGTTCTGTTCTCAGACTGTACCAGAATTGTTCATTGGTGTGTTCATCAGTGTTGAATGTGTGTGATGCGACTCTCTCCTGGTACGCAGGAATGAGTGTATTGTCCAGCATCAGTGTGTGTGATCTCAGCATCAGTCTCTCTCTACCTCTGGAGGTGGAATATCAGGATAAAAACACTTACAGCTGTGTGCTGAACAATCCCATCAGCAACCAGACCACACATCTGGACATCAACACACTCTGTCACACATGTGCAGGTCTGTGGATATATACAGTATATTTACTGAACTGATTTCTCAAGTTATATAGAGTTGATATTTCATATAGTGTTTTTTTTGTAGAGCATATTGACAGGTTCATAATGTTAATGCTTCATTTTGTTTATTATAGATGAGACCTCATTGTATATAGTGCTGATCTCTGCTGCTGCATCTCTGTTGATTGTAGTTGCTGTCGGATCAGCAATCTTCTGGATCTGCAGGAAAACAGACCATGAGGGCGAGTAGAATTATTTTCTCCTGAAACGTCTGTAAAAATACATGTTTTTAAGTAAGGAATTATTGTCACTGAATGAGTAGAATATTGATATTTTCAATTGTATGAGCAAGGCAAGGAAAGCTTATTTATATAACACTTCATACACTATGGTAATTAAAAGGGCTTTACACAGAAAGGAATTAAAATAATCACAAAAAAAAAAAAAGGAAAATTTAAAAAGTTATAAAAGGAATTAAAAGGGTAAAAAGATTATACATAGATAAACTTCTCAAAACACCGGTGTATCATATTTTTCACAGCTGCTTGTTACTGTGAGATTTCCCCATGTTGATTGTACTGTGTCTGTGGTATTCTTTCGACGTACCTAAAAATATGTTTTTGTCCTTAAAACTCTCTTTTGTGCAGGACAAATGTCTTTTCATCCCAAGCCTCCATTGGTAATTCCAAAACATAATTTTATAGCTAGTGACAAAGTCATTGATATTGAGTTACTATAGAGAGAGGGAGACTGATTAAGTGTGTGTGAATGATAAGTGACTGAGTCTGCCTGGCTCGCAACAGGCTCTCTAGTGCTGGAAGTTTAAAGGCACTATATGTAAGATTCTTAGATTAAAATATCCAAAAACCACTAGGGCCATGTCCTATATTTTGTTGACTTATATACTTACATTATTCAAATGTTTCCAACAATATTTAAATCAGAGAAGTCCACAATCTTAACCAGTGTAATGGCCCATGTCATTGAGTTGCCGGTCAATGACGTCATATCCGTGGTACCCTCGATTTCCGTTTGTCCTTCTGTAGAATCCATGGAAACACCATAGACTAGGATGCTGTCCTGTTCCAGTCTCCATAGGAACCCATTGTTAAAAAAGGGATAAAGAGAGTGAATTAATTAAACAGAAACTTTTTGAACATTGTAAAAAATAAAAATGAGCGCATGGGTTAGGCTGTGCTGTTGTTGGCTGCCACAACAACAGCAGCAATAAACTGAAAAAATACCTGGGGCCATATGTATAAACCCGCTCAGGGTAAAAGTTTTGTCTTAAGTATGTCAAAATTCTAAGAATGACGTAACTTTACTCTTTTTCCCAAACTTAAGAATAAGTGTGATTCATAAAGGTTCCTAAGTGTTAAGACTAGGTCCCAGCTCCTAAATAATTTAAGAGTGCTGTAGAGGTATCCTAGTCTCGCGTAGCCAGACCTTCAGACTGACGGCAGAATGTCTGGCCTGCGTTTCCCGATAACGTTGTCTCTTAGTGAGCTACGAAGACTCTAAAGTTATAACTTAACTAAAGGTATACCATTTTTATGCATGTTCCCCGAACCATACCTTAAGAAGTTGCTTAAGATATACCTTCTTACGTGCGACGTTACCAGGTGCTGTCTAACTTTTTCAGTCCACAGTTAGCAGGCTCTTGAATAGCACTATTATGGCACTGACCACACCAAATATACAGTGGTGGCCAAAAGTGATGTGCAAAGTTTTTTTTTTTCCTTAAATGACCCTACAAGTTTGCTTAAACCATAAAATTATGAGGAAAATATTTTTATATTTATTTTTTATATTTTCAAGTCTCCTTGATTTCTACAGCTCTTTTTACAATACAGATTGTTTCAAAGCAACTTTACAGAGATTACAGGAAAATAATGCAACAAAGTAGTCTTGGCTGTACAGCCGCTCTAGAAGAAAATAGTGTCATTGTCCAGCTTAAAGGTGCCTTGTGTAATGTCTGCCAAAAATCAATTTATACTCCACATTCCATACCAGATGGGGGCAGTATACCTCCAGAAAGTGAGTTGGTCTACTCTAGAGTAACAACTGAGAAACGGCATAGTCTCTATGCTCCGCCCCTACCTTCACAACGACCCTAGAGCCATAGCCGAAGCCGAGCCAACTCCTAATAGAGGACGTTTTGACTCCAGAGGAACGTTGGTTTATGTCAAGTGATTTTTAAATATGACATCTTCAAGCTACTCCCCTTCACCTTTACCAGTGAATATGTTCATATTCGTTTTGTTCATATTACATTTTTATTGTTAGTTTAAATCACATTAATTTGACAGACAGCATTCGCTGATGTTGACCAAGCTAGCGCCATTCAGAGCTGCCAACTCTAACGAATTGACCGTGAGACACACCCAATTGACACTTTTCACACGCTCTCACGCCACACATCAATTTTGTCACGCACAGAAAAATCGCAAAGCAAAGAGGACACGGAGACCGACAGACTAGACAGAGCAGGTTAGTTATGATATAAAAAAAATCTCAGCTCTCAGATTCCGTCAATTTTATTACGCAATTCAAACAATAAATACCGTTTTGGCGCTTGTAAATGTTACACGACAGATCCCTAGCGCACGTGAACCGATCATCTCTACTAGCTAATAGTAAAAAAAACACGAACACTATTGAAAGATACAGTAGGCTACAACTTACCAAAATGTATTCCTCATACATAATATCGACCAATCATTTTTTTAATCAGCGTGCAGAGGTCAATAACATAGCTGGAGAACAAATATGTCAGATTTACCTCAGGAAAGCAACTATGTTATAACTTCCTGAAAAAACTAAACAAACATAGCTATAAAACAAACTTCTAGCGAAATACTAACAGCATCTTACTTACCAATCCAAAAGAAATGTTGCAAGTTCGGAGTCGAACCTCATTTCTTTCATGTCCATTAGTTGTCTCCAGCGATGGAAAGCAGTGCCAATGTTTATTCTGGTTCTGCTCCTTTTTTTATCTGATTTTATTTGTGATTCCGTTTTTTTCCCTGCAGCCGGTGGTTGTGGTGGTGGTAAGGGTCTCTTGCCAAGGGCTTCAGCCATTCTTCCGCTCTCTTCCCTGAAATGAAATGTAGTAGTGGGCTGTACTTTCCACACGATTGACATCAGGTTCAAGTACGCCCACAAGCTGTGCGAGTTATTCGTGTATTGCAGTTTGGCTGGTGGTTATGTTGCCCGCATACCGCCTCCCATGGCCGAAACTGGTATTACGACACCTGTCGGGCCGGGGCTAGTAATTTAGCATGCTAATTCAGGTTGATATCTCTGCAGCACTATAACTTGTCATTTTTTTAATGACATCATCGCCCTTATTTCTTCTCATTCTTTTGATGCGTGTAGCTCATTTTTTAAAATATTTTTACCTCAATTCTTACACATGGCACCTTTAAGTAAGTTCAGTGTTGATTCATTTCTACCAGATAGACTCGGGAGGCAAAATGACGTGACAAAGTATACATTTATTAACAGCCCAGCAAGCAAGTATTGTGTTATAAAGTTCTTTAGCGTAGGCCCCGTCCGTAGCTCGCAATCCGAGGGTAACGTAATCTGCATTTCATGCCTGAAGACGAAGGCAGGGGCACAGCCGCCCCCCTGGGAGGTATGAGGTATGGACAGATGAAGGACCCCCGGGAGGTATGGGAAGGGACCATCCTGGTGGTGGTGGGGAGGATGGAGGGGAATGTAGGCGTCAGCATCTGAGAAGTGTGTAAGTATCGATCTTTTATACTTCAAGTATTAGAACACGATTGGATAGATGAGAAGGTAATAAGTGACGTGACAATTTAGTCTTCCTGACATAATCTAAGCTAAAGCTTTCATTTCCATTGTAAAAAATCATTAGTTATCTATTTAGTTAATTTATCTATACAGCCACTCTGGTGAAAACAGTGATGTCATCGTCCAGCTCAGTTCAGTTCTCATATAATGGTGTCAATGCAGGCAGATTAATATTATTGTTGAATATTAAGTGACAAAAAAGGGCAAACTACAGCTACAGGTTTTAGAAAAACTAAAAAGCTCACAGGAGAAAAAAAAAACATACATTGTCTGCAACATAGTCATTTATTAATATTTCATTGTCCTCTCTTGTTTTTTTTCACGTGTTCATAATTTCTTTTGTATGACTGAAAATTATGTCTGTACAATTTGGAATGTTTCATTGTGTTATAACAAATAAACAATTGACTCCAGGCACAACTACACAATACGCTTACAAAATCTTTAACACATTTTTACTACTATTTGAATAAAGGGTGAATCTAAATCAGGCTATTTTTGTTAATCTACCCAAGTCAAACATTTGTGTAAAGGCATAATTAGAATGGAAACTCCACTTTTAAGTTTGACAGTATTTTCGTTTTCGGTCAAAATGCCTTTTGAATGGGAGTGATTTTTTAATTTTTAAAGCACTAAGGAGGCTCGAAACAACATGAAACTGTGCTGGAATTATTACCAGGGGCACTACACATGAACTCGAGCATTGACAACAGTGTTTGTCTACACAAAGTTTGCTAAAAAGAAAGGTTTGTTGAAGCTTTTTACTTTTTCTAAAACCTGTACTGTAGCTGTAGTTTGCATTTTTTTTTGTCACTTAATATTCAACAATATCATTGATCTGCCTGCATTGACACCATTGTCTCATAACTGAACTGAGCTGGACGATGACATCACTGTTTTCTCCAGAGCGGCTGTATAGAAAAAATAAATAAATAGATAACTAATGATTTTTACAATGGAAATGAATCAACACTGAACTTACTTAAAGGTAAAATATGTAACTTTTTTTCGCCACTAGGGGTCGCTAACCTCTTACAATAACAAAGGTGTATGTTTATGACGCAGTGACGAGCTGAATGATGGGACTTGTTGTCAAGCTGATGTATTTAATAATGCTTATGGAT
The DNA here is from genome assembly GCF_029890125.1 of Rhinichthys klamathensis goyatoka. NCBI lineage: Eukaryota > Metazoa > Chordata > Actinopteri > Cypriniformes > Leuciscidae > Rhinichthys > Rhinichthys klamathensis. The sequence goes on along the minus strand of NW_026606910.1, from coordinate 311,764 downwards.
GAGTGAAAACATTCATGTTTTTTAACATTACAGTAGTATGAAGCAGGTCGTGATTGCTAATAAGAGACAGATATCACACGCGAGTCCCGCGGATATAAAGGAATAAGGACATTTCATTCTACCGAACTACCAGCAAGTGCTGGATTACTCACACAGGACAGTTTATTAGACGAATTAAACTTGTGAGGTAACGCAGCGCTGTTTCACTTGGTCTAATGTTACACTATCACACTAAACAGCATTTGAGTGTGTTGAAAGTTATAATGTTATTCTATGTGTTTGTTTGTTGGCTGTATGAGACTAGCTAGCAGTGTTGTGTACTCGAGACTCGGACTCGGTCTCGAGACCATATTTTAATGGTCTCGGTCTTGTCATGGACTCACTCGTGTGCATTTTGACTCGGAATTGACATGTTCTCGAACATATTAGGACTCGGACTTATTCCCGAGTCCACTCGAGTCCCATTCAAAATATTTCATGATCATTACTGTATGTTAATATTTCTTTAAATTGTTGTTTGATTGAAACGGTACTTCCATCTATGGGTACTTCCGCCGGGACATCGAGCGTGACCTTTCAGTGATGATGTAGTTCCCTGTGTATTGAGATCTGCTCAATCCGAACATTTGTAGTTAAAAAGTATATAAATGATAATTTTTTTTAGGAAATGACCGATCGTTTCGCTAGATAATACCCTAATCCTCAGCTGGGATCGTGCACAGCCCATTGAAGCACTTCAAAGACCTTTGAAACTGCATTGATTTGGACTGCAAAACATTGGGGTCCATTGAAGTCCATTATTCGAAGAAACATCCAGAAATCCTTTTTTGAGGAAATCCAGTTTTCCTCAAAAAACTTAATTTCTCTTCCACTGAGGAAAGAAAGACATGGATATCTTGGATGGCATTGGGGTGAGCAAATTATTAGGAAATTTTCATTTTGAGGTGAACTAATCCTTTAAAGGCTAAAAGTTTTGTTACAGTTGAACATACAGGTATAGTGGTACAGTAATGTTACTTGTACTAGAAAATGTTAATAATTGTACCGGTAAATCATAATTGTAATAAAATGACCTTTACACCTACTACTATGTGGCCTTTTTACCATTACAGTGTACATGATTCCATGGTATATTTGATTTACTGTTAGAGTATGGTGCCAATTTTATTGTTACCACCAAATATTTTACTCTTGAAGATATCTTTAGGTCTGGTTTCAGACCCAACCTTAGGTTATCCAACCTCTCTGGTCTTGGTCTCGACTCTGACTCGACTCTCTCTGGTCTTGGTCTCGACTCAGACTCGACCCTCCCTGGTCTCGGTCTCGACTCGGACTCGAGTGAGCTGGTCTCGACTACAACACTGCTAGCTAGATCAACATTAGAATAACATACTGATCATATTCTAACATTTCATCATGTTGAGCTATATAACATTGTTTGGTTTTATGTACATTTGCTCACCTGTCTAATAAAGTATGTGCAAGAGCGTTGTCGGCATGAAGTCGTGACTCGTGAAGCTCTGTCAAGTCCAAGTTAGTCGCGGACGTGGAGCTCTCGGCATCTCGAAAACGGCATGCCGATATTGATCCTCATTTTAGTTCTGTTTGCACTGCTTCTCTGTTAAACCTGTTCCTCTACGTCTAGTTTGTTCCCTTTGTTCTTTGTCGGATTATTTCGTGTGTACACTCTAAAAAGTTTAACCATGATTTACTCAATTTTTTTGGTGAAACATTTTTACACTAACATAAATTGAGTAAATTTTAAAGTTGTGAAATCAATGAAATATACTGTATGAATTGAGTAAATGCAAGTAAAAAAAAAAGTAAATCTGAGTAACTGCATCTGGTACATTAACAAATAAAATTGAGTAGAAATGCTTCTTAAAAACATTTTCATAGGTTTAAAGTTACATTATCAGCTTCAAAATATGCTAATTTGACTAGAAACACCAAACTGTGACTGGTTGCTTTACTTGTCAGTCAGACAGCTCTTGGGCAGTCCTTGGCCTATGAAAGCTGCTATGGAGCCCAGACCTTCTGCCGTCAATCTAGAACTATAGTTCTAGAGATGTATTTAAAGACTTTATGCCGTGTACTTTACATTCTTCTAGTTTATGCGGATACGCACTCATTAACACAAGAAAAAAAATCATGTTTCCACGACTTTCCAAAAGTGGGTTAAATATTGGGAGATTGATTATAGATTGATTATAAGTATAGCATCATAATTGTGAATTTAAAGTTTTTAAAAATTTAAACTACTGTGCAAACGCATCACAGTCCATGAAAAGGGTCCATCAGAATCGAGCATTCATCAACCCCACGGTTAATATTAAAACAATGTAAAAGTGTTGCAGAGAAAACACAACAATAATTCTCAAACATCTTTTATTCAGTTTTTTTTTACCAGTCTGTCATTATATTGTTCAAACAGTTCAGAGTGGTGAAGAAATAACATATGCTGATCCGACATTCTACAAAAGAAAAGCTCAGAAATCGGTAAGATAAATGATTTTTTATTTGTGGGGTGTGTGTGTGTGTGTGTGTGTGTGTTATTTCAGCAGTGAGTCAGATTAAAGGAACTCTCCACTCTCACTCCACTTTTCTGGAAATAGGCTCATTTTCCAACTCCCCCAGAGTTAAACAGTTGAGTTTTACCATTTTCGAATCCATTCAGCCGATCTCCGGGTCTGGCGGTAGCACTTTTAGCATAGCTTAGCATAGATCATTGACTCTGATTAGACCAGGGGCGGAGGGGGCGGAGCGGGTGGGTGGGTGGGGGTGGTTGGGGGGGGGGGGGGGGGTTGTGGGCTAATTGGGCTTAAGCCCCGAATGTTTTGTCAAAAGCCCCGAAGCTTTTAGTTTTTAAAAAAAAACTTAAACTTTGTTTCATTTCCCCTCAGTCTTTCTGACTGGAGCGGCAAAAAATTAAACAAAAGCTCTATTACCATGCGTGGTGGCGGACTTAAATGCATCGCGCATCACTCAGCTGGTTTGCCTACTGCCAATAAAAACGAACGAAGAAGAATATAAATCTTCTTCTTCGTCGTTCTTTTACTGTCTGGTTGTCATCAGGGGCTGGCGGGCTGTTGTATGTTTCACCGGCGTCATACGGAACACTTATGCCGAGTTCAGACTGCACGATTTTCAAAATAATCGGGTCACTGTTGTTTACACACTGCATGACTATCTGGGGTAACATTCAGTTGCTGCTGTGTTCACACTGCACGATGGATCGGCGACAGGAGGTTTCGCACTGCATGACTTTACAAAAGAAAGAATCGCCGACAACTTCTGCCTGGTCTGCAAACTACGTTTCACAACCAAACAAACGCGAGAAGTGAAATAACGGAAGATCACGCGTGCGTGATACCGGTGTTCTCGCTCGACACTGAATTTGTTATTAAAAATAATACCTGTCGGCGAGCCAAAATCGGGGGTAAAATCGTGCAGTCTGAACTCGGCATAAGTGCTGTTGGCTCGCCGACAGGTTTTGAGAAATCGCCGACAAATGCCCGAAATCACAGGCAAATCGGTGCTCGTTCACGCGAGTGACAATCACGCAGTGTGAATGAGCAAAGACGCGATCTGAGAGAATCGCCGACGAGTCGCCGACGCCCGTGAGATATTTGGCATGCTAAATGTCTGGACCTGTCGGCGATTCACAATCCTGCTGTGTGAATCTGTTCTGACTGAAAACTACATCGGCGATGACCGACAGCCAATGAGAGAGCAAGATACAGGGAGGAGGAGGAGGAGTTATAGACCAGAATATCAGTATTTTAATAGATAGGCCTATATTTACAATTATATCAAACAGAAACAAAGCACAAACATTTGCATGACCAGCAGCAACAGCAGGACATTTGCAAAATTATTTATTTACCCCCAACTCTCTTTGCAAAACACAGTCCTTGCTCCCCTCGTCTTCCCAACCATTTCCTGCATAAACTGTTTATTTATTTTTTTCATTTTCGCTACAAATCAGTGCACAGACAATTTGTAGGCTATCATTTTTAATAACAAATTCAGTGTCGCGCGAGAACTCCAGTCTCACGCACGCGTGATCTTCCGTTATTTCACTTCTCGCGTTTGTTTGGTTGTGAAACGTAGTTTGCGGACCAGGCAGAAGTTGTCGGCGATTCTTTCTTTTGTAAAGTCATGCAGTGTGAAACCTCCTGTCGCCGATCCATCGTGCAGTGTGAACACAGCAGCAACTGAATGTTACCCCAGATAGTCATGCAGTGTGAAAACAACAGTGACCCGATTATTTTGAAAATCGTGCAGTCTGAACTCGGCATAACACTTCACCGGCAGGAGAGAGATTCAGAAGCAGCGTCAGACGTGACCAGTATAGTCAAACAAATAAAAGTACCGTAACATAATATATGGTCATGGTGTTTATCATACTGTGCAATTTCCCAAAGAAATATAATATAATTTTAGTAAATGTTCTTCTGTTGGCCTGATATTCAATTCAGAGTTTTGAAGAGCACATTTACTTGGCACTGCAGCATTTGCTGTTTGCTAGTAGAGCACCATAAGTTATTATGGCATGGATTCTGATGTAACGTTAGCAAATTTGTCAGCTAAGCACAAACTAAACAGAACTGAACTTAAGATTAGTAATGATGTTTACACCAAATTCCAATTTTACCCATGTAGGCCAACTTAAAAATAGTCAGATAATGGTTGCCTGCTTTTAGTTGCCAGGGGTGAAAATGGAGTCATCCTTAACATTCTTGGTGTTTTGGATTCACTACAGCTGGAGAACAATTAAATACAAAATAGGTTGTAGGCTCTACTGGGTGATTTTTTTTTTTTTAAACTATCTATCAGCATTTTTTTAGTAACTATCATCATTTTCCTAGGTAGTGTATAGATTTTTAGGCATTCTATTATCTCAAACAGCCTGAAAAATAGTGCATTTAGCTGACGTAAATGGGAAAATAATCTCCCCGGGGGAGTATGCCCCCGGACCCCCCTAGGTTTGGGCTAAGCCCCGAATGTTTACATCGTCTGGCTCCGTCCCTGGATTAGACCGTCAGCATCTCTCTCATAAAAATGACCAAAGAGTTTCAACATTTTTCCTATATAAAACTTGCCTCTTTTGTAGTTACATCATGAAGACCGACGGAAAATGAAAAGTTGCGATTTTCTAGGACAATATGACTAGGAACTATACTCTCATTCCTGCGTAATAATCAAGGAACTGTGCTGCCGTACCAACAGGCGCAATGATATGCACCAATTGAGGGAACCATGTGTTTTGAAAATGTAATCCTATGACAACAAACGAGGGAGAAACACAGAAGAACATTTAAAAGATTTAATAATATTTTCACTACATTTATGAGCACTACATACTGTTTCAGTTAAACACGTCAGTTTAAGAGAAAGAATAAAGACATAGTTATTTTTTTACATTAGTGTTTTCTGTCTATTAGAATAATTCGTTATGTAGTTGCGTTTATGATAAAACGTACGGCAAATAACGATCCTTATTTGCACATATATATTTCATTTGAACAAGACATGATGAAATATGCGGACATACACGGTTCTGGTTCATGTTTAGAGCACTGGAGTATATGAAATATGTCCTTAAAGTGCCCCTATATTATGTTTTTTTTTATTATATATATTCCCTTGCATGCAATGTGTAATATCTCTGTTTTTGAATGTTAATGTTCTGCAAAGTTGTAAAGTCAAAAGTGCACCATATATAAAGTTATTGTCTTTAAAAAAAAAAATCGACTCTGAACCGCCTATACGAGTCGTTTTGTTTTGAATCCTACTGATTTGCGGTTCTACGTCACTAGAAGATACATTTGCATAACGCCCGCACGTTGTCTACCTGCAAACAACTTGACATCATTTACTGAAGACTGATTCTCAAATCTTGAAGTTCACTGTGGGATTGCAAATGCTTGCTCTTGAAAGACGAGTCATTTGGACGAGCTTGCTCCTCGCAGTGTAGATCAATCTCCTGTGGGAGGTCCTAACAGTTTTCGATTGTATGTAGCCCTTTTGTCTTCATGTATAAAGTTCTGTCACACAAATAGAACTTTGGGTTAAGATTCTTTGAAGGCCAACATCCCTGCTGAAGAACTGCTACACTACAAATCTTCAATAAATTCTTCTCCCCACACAAACTCTGGTCAAACTTAATTATTTTATGTATTAAATAAATAAATCTAATACATTGGCGAGCCACGCCAAACAATCGCTCGGCCAAATACAGCAAAATCTAACAACGTGATACAAATGATACTGTCTCATGGATAATGCCTCAATTATATTTTATTCATACTACAACACAGTTATTGGATTGAATGAGCTCTTTGTCATGAATAAATGCAGAAACTGTTGACGTCAGCTCGTTCATCTTGCCGGCATTGACGTCAGAATCTGTGACGTTGCTTCGACTTTGCTTTTCAAACTGGAAGTATACAATTGCTCTAAAAAAGGCATTTCCATTTATGGATTAATTACTGGAGTTTGTTTAGTGTTTTCAATTATGTGCAGCCTGTACATATCTGTTCACATCTCAAATAATGTGTTTTGGGGTTTCATGGCCCTTTAAGTGTGAAAAGCACTAAAATGTTTTTAGTAGTGGTGGGCCGTTATTGGCTTTAACGTGCTGCGTTAACGTGAGACTCTTATCGGGCGATAAAAAAAAATATCGTCGTTAATCTATTCTCAAAGTTGGGTTGGGAGCTGGTCTATATGATGACTTTCACCTTGATATTTTAGCGCAGATGTATAGCCGAATTGCACTGTAGGGGGCATTTAATACCAATATATTGAAACGTCTGTTTATCCATACTCCCTTAATAAAGGAGTCCAGACATTAGAAAAATATCAGTCTATGCGTTTTATATTTAATATGAGGGAAATAGGCCTACACATCCGTAACGGACCAGACACAAAAAAACTTTAACTTTTAGGTGGCAAAAGTACAAAAAGTAATACTACCCACCGGATGAAGAAGGGTTTGCTCTTCACAGAACATAAAATATTCATTTTGTCTTATTTTTCGTGACGCATTTATGAGGGAAAAACAATGTTACGTGACAGTTCCCCGTTGCGGACGTGAGCGCTCTGAAAGCGGCACTGAAAGACTGCTTTAAAGGGGTGATGAACTGAGAAATCAAATTTCCCTTGAGCTTTTGACATTTAAGAGGTCATCATAAGAACATCCTGTAAGTTTCAGAACTGAAAACGTCCTTGTTAGTCCAATAAAAGCTTTTATTGACACCAGGCTCAGCAAACGACTCGTTTTTCAAAGTGGGGAACTATGACGACAAATAGGATAAAACACCACCCCCGCAGAAGAAGATCAACGCCTACTTCAACACGGCCGGTTTAGCCCCGCCCACCGATTCGCGCATTACACGCATAGCTAAATAACACAGGCCTACCTCGTGATGACAAACCGGATCGAGCTATCCACTCACAGCAGTGGGCGTTTACTTCCAAGTCTTCAATGCGAGACGCCCATAAAAACCGAGCGTTTTTGAGCTCATAACTGTAGAAAATAGCCTATTACTTATTCATTTTGATATTTTTGAATGTAAAAACCAAGCGAACGTCATAAGTTGACCTCAGACAACCAAAGCCAGTTCATGACCCCTTTAAAACTTTCACAGAGACATCAAACATAAAGCCTTTCATTAAGGTGAATTTCGTTTTGTATTAATTGTATCTTAATTTTAATCAATGTTTCATCAACCAATTGCCTGGATTTAATAAATAAGAAGTAAATATAGCAGACAATAGATAATCACGACACGGAGGCGCCGGCGCGTGAACTGGAGCTCGTCTTGTGAGTCATAAATGAACCGAAACTCAGCGTATAAGGCCTACTTGCCTCAGGAGTACAGTGGGTGGCGTGAGGTGCGAATGTATAATGTAGAGAATAGTTACGAAAATGGAGAGAAAAATTGGGCGCATTAAAAAGAAAAGAACGAGATAGTCTTTGTGTTTTATTTAACATAAGCTTACTTGGCTCAACAAGTGACACATTGTTACATAGCCTATGCATTCATCAGATATTTTACGTTTTTTTTTTTTTTACGGTTTTAATTTTAAAATGACTTGGTAGCAGAGGGCCGTACTGTACTGAGAGTCTAGCTCCGTCCCTGCCCATTTTACAAACTACCTGCGAGGTTATTTATTTGGGTAGCACACATATTCTGAATGCTTTAGCCAGAATTCAAATGAGCCATTTTAATCTAGATTATTCTAGATTAATTCCAAAATTACAGTGAGATTAATCTAGATTAAAAAAATTAATCTATGCCCACCACTAGTTTTTAGTCTGTCTAAAAATTGGTCAGTAATGTTCTAGATAACTACATCTGTGATGTAAATAAGTGTTTGTGTTTTCTTTCAGAGAGTTCAAGAGGAGGAAGATGTGGTGTATGCAGGAGTCGCCATGAGACACTGATCAAACTGATTCTGTTGAGAGGCTGCCAACTTTCTAGAACCCAAATGGTAGATGGTCTGCTTTAACCTCGCACACGAGCAGATCTGTTTCCTTGCTAGAGAAGCATTTTTTCCGCTTGCACATTCCGTCATGTAAATAGCAAATCCGCCATGGTGCGAGCGCACCTGTCTTTTAAAGGGAATGGGAGATGAGTCTCTGATTGGTTTATTGCACGTTATGCCCAAAACACACCCATTACTCATTAAGATAATAGACAACCCATTTAGACCATGCGCCTGGTGGGGTGCGCCAGCCATTTTCTTCGTCGTTAAACTAGCAAAAGTGGATTTGGACACGACCTAAGTGCACGTGCGCCCTGCACTTTAGACCCCCTGCACTTTAGACCATGCGCTTAGATCCTTAAAATAGGGCCCAAGATCTTTATTCTGGTCACATATATATGTGGCAGCTTGCGATCAGGAGTTTACTACAAGGCCAGTTATGGCACTAAACCGACTACGCCACCCCGGAAATTGGCCGGGGACCCACAGATAATTTGCAAAGACACACAGATTCGTAGTGGCTGAGTCAGGTATCAGACAAGGATAATCGCTTCACAGATTTTATTCTTACAATAAAATGCAACTGGTATCTTTTAATATGCAAACAGTAAAAGGAACGCATCAATCATAAAACACGTTACACAGACAGACACACACACACACACACACACACACACACACACACTACCACTTCAGAACTGGGGGATTCATCTTGCCTGTCCAATAAACACAGCAACTACTCGTGCTCTCACCACACAACACCAAATCACCCGCTGTGAACACTGCAGACCGAAAGCCGAACCACCACCACACACAGAGGACTCTGGCTAATACTGGAATCCCAATTCTGAGCAGAAGAGAAAGCAGTATGAGACACAACCAAACAAATACACATTCCACGTAATGGTCTGTCAATTAAACACTCATCACATGTTGCCAGAAAGAATCAGTGTGTCACAATATTCACTGGCTGACACTGGTGAACTCTTGTCAGCACAACACAATACTCAAAACACATTTACAAGCAACATCCACACAGTGACATAATATTCACAATGAAACACAGTAGTAGCGACAAAACTAGTAGCTTCTCACCACTGTACTCAGGTCTGAATGTCAATTCTATTAAAGACTAAATTTAGAAGCGGCACCAAAGGCTGTGAACGCACTATCGATCCGGTCGTCAAGGAGACCCTCGTTCGCTAAAAATGAGACAATCAAACAATTAGAATAAATATACAGTACAGATTGGCAACAAAGGCGTCGTCACGGTCGTCAAGGAGACCCTCGTGCGCTGGAATGAGATCGTCCAACAGTTAGAATAAATATACAGTACAGATTGGCAACAAATGCGTCGTTACGGTCGTCAAGGAGACCCTCGTTCGCTGAAATGAGATCGTCAGGTAGTTAGAGTGAAAGGTACAGATCGACGGTCATGCCTCGTTCCAATAAAAGGCAGAGGAATGGTCGAAGACAGCTTGCAGAGGAGAATACAACTCAGTTCGGAAGCGCTCCAGTTCGAATGACTACCGGATGCAGGTAATCCTCACAGGGCCATCAAATGGGTCGCATAAAGCCTAACAGCGCCCACAAAGCCTGCTGCAACACCTCCTGGCCCCCGTGTCACTGTAAAAATATAATACACATTTCAATTTAAGAAATCACCGTCTCGTGAACCTAACGTTAAAATAAGCTTAACATACCTGCATATGGTAACTCGCCCCGCCCAGTGCACTTGATGGCGTGCCAATTATGGCCTCACATTAATAAATACTAGTTCGACGGGTCTAAAGTACTCCTCAGCCACACACTGTAAATCACATGAGTGTCAAATTACCCTTCCACACCAAACATTCATAATGAGACTTGACACCAGTAGCTCTTACCTCCTGGACATAAACACGGCGCACAAGAAATGACGTCACTCCCAGGACCCAGAAAGACGCGCTTAATGATGTCAACCTCATCTCCTTTTATGTCCCTTGAACGTGCCGTATCCGCCCCTAATCACTATAAGGATTGATCGCATCACCACATATATTTGGATTGTACCTTTACATCATTTTTTTTTAACAGACTTTTATCTAGAAAATATTAGACTTTACTATGCCATTCATTGTAATATAAATATATACAAACATATTACTTTTTATATAAAAAAAATATATATAAATGAAGAAAATCATGAAAAAAGTAAAAGTTGAAAACACACTGTTAAAGGGGTCATATAATGGTACATGCACTTTTACAAGTTGATTGTACTGAAATGTGTGTTGGCAGTGCCTGTACACAACCATCATATAATGATAAAAATCCATCCAGTGTTTTTGTTTTAATCTCCTTATATGTTTTCCCCTGCCTCAAATTGAGCCGTTCGTTTTTGTGACGTCAATAAAACGGACGCCCCTCCCACGATTGTTGATTGACAGGAGTCAGCACAGGAGTTTCAACACAGACCCGCCCTCGCTCGTCCTGTCAATCGGCGCGGTCATTGTTGATATGCTGGAGCACTGTCTATGAGCAGAATGGCGTCTAAGCGATAGTGGTGTTCTGTTCTTGGGTGTAATAACGAACACAGAAGTCATTTTAATGTTCCCAAATCCGAACCGCTGAAGACGCAGTGGCTGAGTTTGTTTTCGAAGGGAATATTCCACACGAGCAACGTCAATGCTTTCATGTTTGCGCGAATCATTTCACGACGTTCTCAATATAATTCATAATCCCACGTTTATACTGAACAATTTCTATGGCTCTGTGAACAATGCGTTATGGTTATTGTGTTATTGTGTTACAAACGGTGTATGCGCAGAACAGAGAGGCGGAGTGAGCGCAGCTCATGATCATTTAAAGTCATATGCACTGAAACGGCGTGCTGAAAACAGAGCTGTTTTTGACCAGGTAAAATAAGTGTTTTCTTACAATACTAATGAGAATTTTTAATTAAAGTATATTACAAAGTTTTAATTTAGACCCTAAAGAATCATATTAGCTTGTACAAAAATGGCATTATATGACCCCTTTAAAGAGGCTATATGCGTTTTTCTGAAATTTAAACTCGCGACTGACAATTGTGGCCAAAAAACAGAACTGCTCTTAATTTCTGCTCGCTCTCGCAGCGCGCGCTCGTACGTGCACACTTCACAAGTCATCTGCTGCAAGGAGGTTAACATTATGTTTACAGAGGTAAGAACAGTCAAATACATATATTGTTTGAGATAAGTGTTCTCTTATCAAAACGTCAAACGTGTAGCTGACAAACTACACAAAAAATTAATACATTAAATAAATAAATAAACCCATTTCGCCATTGGCCTACACGCTGATGAAGGGCGCACAGCCCGAAACTTTCGTAGAATATTAAAAACCCAAATCTGAGCACTGTCCTTGACCACTTATTATACACAAGTAGCTTACTATCACCAAGTATGAAAGACACATACATAATACTATTTAGCAACATTTATTGACTACATGTCTTATTACGTGAAATAAAATGCATCACACTTTACATCTTCATTTACCTCTTATTTTGTGTTAAGATATAGAAACAACAAACAATATAATGTAGCTTTACATGGCTATATAATAAACAATGCATCAGTTTTATATAGCGCTTTTCTAGACACCCAAAAAGACTTTACATTACTGATGCACTATTCTGCGTCTCTGATCACTATGAAGCGGCGGCAGCGCGGGCGGGAGGGGGGGGCGGAGAAGGAGAGAGAGAACCCTCGAGGGAGTCATTCCGGCGAGCGTTTGCATCAGAAACGACGGCAGTGCGGCTCATGAGCGGCAGCGGAACGCGCAGTCTGTGAGAGTAGTGATGGGCAGATCGAGGCTTCGTGAAGCAATGAAACAGTTGAATCAAATGGTTCATATTGTTTCGAGGCTTCGAATCAATCTGACACCCGTCTCCACGGTGACACCTAGTGGTCACTTGCAGGTGTTGATCTGAAACAACCTTGACAAGCCATGAATTTTTTTTTTATTTTTTATTTTTTTGTACTTTTCTAATATGTGAATCTTGTAACCTATAGACTCCTCATTGTGCATAATGTTATTTTGGTCCTGCAAAATGAATATTAATAAAATAAATCAAGCCACAATGTCTCACTTTTTTACATATTTTTATTTACTTAGCCTACTTCTTTTTTTACAGATAATTACTCCAGCCTTTGAAAAAATCCTCTCACAAGGGACACTTGTTGCTGGCATGCAAAGATATTTTTTAGCTAATACATACAAACGAGGAAAGATTACTGCTCTCTCTTTCCAGTAAGTTAGTGGATCATGAGTTCTGGGCAAATACGCATCATTGATGTATTTTTTCACTTCCACTGTGGCATCAGCTTTAGCATTGTGTATCATCTGGGTTTGATGATACGAGTATCAAAAAGTTCCCATAAACTGTCCTGTGTTTCTACTGGATGATGTATTGTTGCAGGCGAGCTGCCGATCACAATACACACATCTCACTTTATTTGGGGTTTCTAAATAGAAATGCTCCCACACCACAGATGTACGGCATCTCTTCTGGGGAGCCTCCATTTTATCTATCTATCCAAATCTATCTAGATATGTATCTCTAATCTATCTATGTAATTAGATATGTATAATATGTATCTATAATCTATCAATGTATTTATATTATGTAGCCTTTCTTTAATCTATCTGTATCTATCTATCTATTAATCTAGCTGTCTATATATATGTATATCTATGTATCTATTAATGTGTCACTATACTCTGTGTCTCTAGCCTATCAGTCAATGTGTTGTGTACATTTAAGCCTAAATATAACTAAACAAATCGCACTATAAATGTCACTATCACCAAAAATCCGCTATCTCAAAATCAAACTCCTCTCACAAAAACCCACGAGGTCAATATGCGTTGATTTCACTATACAGATGTGCGATTGTGTGGTCTGTTGTTCCCGACCGTGTCAATCAAACGCTGATTCGGCGGATCACACCTGATGAAACACTAATGCTGCGTCCCAATTCGCCTACTTATACTACGCCCTAAAAGTATGTACTCTTTTTGTGAAGAAAAAGTACATACTTTTGAGTGTGTAGCAAAAAGGCAAGCTTTGGGACATACTACTTCCTCAAGATCTGTCGCGTGCATCCTATCACCGCAAACTGCCCTGTCAATCATCTTGTCACAGTTAAAATCCTCCATTCAATCTAATATAACTTGTTACCATTTCGGAGAGAATTGTTGTCGCACGTTCATCTGCCAGTCATGGGCCTTTCATGCGGAGACTCTCCTCATGTGTTTGGAATTTGAATATAATAATGCATTTAAAAGTCAATGGCTACGTATCTTTGCAAAAGTTCACAATGCTGCTGCAGATGCAATATAATGTGGACAACATTGAATAAATACATTTTCGTCAGGTTAGATACTGATAATTAATCACTCAAACCCCTTTATCTAATGCTGCGTTCCAGGCAGGTTTTTGAGCACGTAAATCACGACTTCAAACCACGACTCACGACTTTGTAGCGTTCCAGGCCAGTCACGCCAAACTACCTGAGCGCAATATACATACTTATTTTTTCAGACACATAACATTGTATTACATAATCGTGTGTGTATATACATACTTATTGTTTCAGACACATAACATTGTAATACATTATCGTGTGTTTATTATTATCATTATTATTATATTATTATTAATTTGACTGCAACGTTATATTGTCCTAAAGTGTATTCTCACTGTGTACCGCCTGCAGAAACACTGCATCCGTAGGGGCTGCCATTGTTGTTTTGTATGGTTTTGCGGGCTATGTGACGTCAGAACTCGTAACTGGGAGTACATCGATCTAGTACGAGTTCACGGGTGGGAAGTCACGGGTTTGACTGCCGTTCCAGTGCACTTTCACAGGTATAAGGTTGGAAAAACACGGGTTACAGGTTGCCTGGAACGCGGCATTAACCTCTCTACATAACCGTCGGACTCGCGCGTCCTCCATGTCTGTAGTTTTTGAACACTTTTCATTCGTGTTTGTAGTTCTAACCGAATCCTAGTCCAACGCGCAATGGGTTGTGGGCAATATCAGCCGTTAGAGTGCGCATCGATCTGCACTTCGGATTCTGACCGGATATAGTAGACCATCCGGGTCTCTTTGGGACACTCATTTCAACATACTACGATTTGGGACGTACTAATTCTATTTTCGAATACTGTTTAGGACGGATAGTATGCGAATTGGGACGCAGCATAAGTGAAACACTTCGAGGCTTCGTTTGGCCATAGTCACGTGACATGGGTGTTTTGAATCACGCTTCGAATCAGTGTTTCGAAACATCTGCGCTTCGGGATCTCGCAAAGCTTCGAACGACTGTTTCGCGGCAGCCATCCCTATGTGAGAGGAGGCGGAGAAGGCGAGAGCGAGGCTCGAGGTAGGGATTCCGGCGAGCGCGTCGCGGTGGCCACAGGCGCCGGCGGCCTTTGAGAACGGCGCTTATTTTGCGCGGTCCTGCAAAGGGCGGAGTGACAGCTTGAGAGTTGAACACTTCGAGCCGAGCCCGCAGGGTCGTGTTGTAGTTACTGTTGGTGTCCGAGTTGTCCTGGGTCTCTTCTGTGTATTCGCAAAATCCATTGCACTACTTGCTGACTTAGCGGTAGGGTGGCAGAGTGATCTGAAACGTTTAACATGAACGCGCTTGACGTCACATCCGCAGACAGCGCGGGAAATATCCGACCCGACAGAAAATAGGAAAAACAGGATACAGGCTTATAGGTGCACCCACTGTGAGCGGACAAGGTGTCAGTATGCTCATCAGGAGATGTTTGAGTCATAAATGGTAAAATAAAAAGGCTATTGTTACGTTTATTTTGGGGGAAAAGTTGCATATAGTCCCTTTAAACAGTTCTGACCAGATGTTGACCACTATAGTGGAAAATGAAAAACTAAGAAAACAATCAACTTATCTACAGTCACTCTCACAGTTGCAAAAATAAATGTGAACTTTAGTCAGTTCTTCAGTTTTTTTTTCAACTCTGCTCTTAAGGCTGGTTCACACGGGACGATTTTAAAATTGTCGGCCGATTTTCCAAACCTGAGAGACCCCACACACGGCGATAAAAAATCACGGGTCTAACAGTTTTGGTCGTACAGTGTGTGGTGCGCAGCCACAATGCAAAATCAACACATCACACACGAACCGATTTGACGGCTTGCAATCCGCCATGATAGAAAAGAAGAAGAAGAAGAAGAACCGATTTGACTCCCGAGCATACCCAGGTCAGACGGAAAATCTCGCAAAATCCCTTGAGATCAAACGTGACTTCAGAGTAAACAATCATGGCGGACGAGTCACGAAGAGGATGCAGTGGCGATAGTTTGTAGTTTGTTTTTAACCGAAAAAAAAAAACCGCTGCGTGCTCGTTTGTCCCCGGGGGACACCACACACGAGGAGAAATCGGGCCAAAAAAATCCAACATGTTGGATATCCCCGATTTGAGATCGGAGCCGTCCTGGCGTCCTTCCGAGCAGACGAGAAAATCATTGTTTGATTTAGTTCGATTTTGTTCCAGTGTTTCCTCTACTCTCCACAAACCATAATGAAACTCCACAGAGCAACTAAACCATCAACATCAGCTGCATCAGTCACTGAATCACTGCATCAAATCCTTTTCAGCAAGAGATGAGTTTAATATGACAATTTGAATACTTTACATCAACAGTTTTGTGTAAGTGATCAAATGAGAGCAAATGAGAGAAGAGCTGTTATTGCAGAGACACTTTAACCTCTAAACGCACTGCGGTTTAATGCGCTTCTGCTAAAATAAATGCTGATAAGCAGTTCTTCATGAAAATGAAGCTGTCAGGAGCTAAAAATGTCAACAAGCTGCAGTTAACTCTGCTTTTTTACATGTGAACATGAGAGAGAGATGAAGTGTGAAAACGAGCAGAAACTGACCAGTGGATAGTTTGTTTTTAATAGTGACCAATGATGTTTGAATAAGCTTCTTTTAAGCCTTTTTGAAGATTATAGTACTATATTGTTAAAAAATAAAGAACACTAAACCAGGGGTGTTCAATCCTGCTTCTGTAGGACCACTTTCCTGCAGAGTTTAGCTCCAACATACCTGCCTGGAAGTTTCTAGTGATCCTAAGGACCTTAATTAGCTAGATCATCAGTGTTTAATTAGGTAATAGCTAAACTCCTTAATAGTGGTCCTCTAGGAGCAGAATTGGACATCCCTTGTCTAAACTATCATCTGTGTTCGTATTGTTTTGCAAACATTTGAGAAGACCGAAGAAATGACTAAATTCTGATTAATCAATTTGACTCTTTTCCACAGTGTTACCATTTTAAACATGATTTATGTGCATTTTGTTCCACTTGTAACTGATTTTTGATGTGTTTGTGATCCTGAATGTCACTCTGAATGACTAAAGGTCAAACATCACACACAGAGAGTTTCATCTTGGGAGACTAAACTGATTCTTATCGAGATTTAAGAGAAATATACATGTCAATATACAACTCTTTGCCCCTCTTTTTTTGTGTGTGTGTGTGTCAGCCAGAGCCAGCATTTTTTATGATTTTTCTGAAAACTTTCATGACCCCCAGAATATTTTGGTGTATCTGAACATACAATATACAAAAATAAAGATAAGAGGCTCTGCTTTCAATTTTTTATTGTTATTATTTAATGCATTCCTTGTTTATTAAAACTTGCATGTGGATAAGTTTAAAAAAAAAAGTTAAATTTTAAACAAAAAGCTGAGAAAATTGCGTTATCAAAGACTACATTTGGATCATATTCAGATAGATGTTCAAAACAAATGTCAAGCGCAAATGTCGGGGCATGTCAAAACTTCTCCAGCACCGCAAATTGGGCTGAAGGCACATTACGGCTCTTCGTGCATTGTGTAATGTCAATTGCAAAGCTTTGCCGTTCAGGGCTAAGCGTCTCGGGGACAGCCTCCATGGACAGGTAGCCCCCCCCAGCCCAGTCTTCAGTAATGATATATGCAGGGAAGCTGAAGACAGAAGACGCGGGTTATCACAAAACACTAGGCTAAATTCAAAAAGCAAGCAAACAGGCAGTGCAAACACATCTCAACATAACAGAGAGTGGACAAAGAGTTAAAGGAGTAGTTCACTTTTTAAAAAACTTTTGCTGATAATTTACTCACCCCCATGTCATCCAAGATGTCCATGTCTTTCTTTCTTCAGTCGAAAAGAAATTAATGTTTTTGATGAAAACATTCCAGGATTTTTCTCCATATAATGGACTTCAATGGTAGCCAAACGGTTCAAGGTCTAAATGACCGTTTCAGTTCAGCTTCAAAGGGCTTTAAACGATACCAGACGATGAATAAGGGTCTTATCTAGAGAAACGATCTGTCATTTCAAAAATAAATAAAAAAAGTTAATGTTTTATAGGCACAAATGCTCGCCTTGCGAACTCTCCTGTTCAAACTCGTTCATCAAAATGAACAAATCTTTTTTCGAGTCATTGACTCGCAAAAAGATTTGTTCATTTTGATGAACGAGTTCGAACAGGAGAGTTCGCAAGGCAAGCATTTAGACCTTGAACCGTTTGGTGCCCAGCAAAGTGCATTATATGGAGAAAAATCCTGGAATGTTTTCATCAAAAACATTAATTTCTTTTCGACTGAAGAAAGAAAGACATGGACATCTTGGATGACATGGGGGTGAGTAAATTATCAGCAAAAGTTTTTTAAAAAGTGAACTAATCCTTTAAGGCAAGGGTGAGGCTTAAATAACAAACTGAAACAATATAATAAATACCACACAGCTGAAACAAATTAACTAATGATGACGGTAACCATGGAAACTGAACAAAGGCGGGACACTGAACAAAGGAATATGAAACTCAGACATCAACAAAACAGGGAAACAGATCAAAAACCAAACTAAAACCAAACATAACTCTGAGCCCCTTGTTGTGGCAAAAACAATAATTAAGCGAACAGCATCACTGCGTACGAGACATCAGGATTCACATTGTATTTTAAAAGTATTTATTCTTGCAAGAATGTTCCCAGTCCATCCACAGTCCAGCTGCAGGCGGAGTGAGACTCAGAGCAGGAGTTTGCTGGCAGTCTTATGGTGCGTTCTATTATTTATCCGTCTCGGAGATCCGAATCGGAAGACAGACGTTGCGTAGCAACACGCCCCCTTTCCTCGGATTTCTCCTCTCGGACGTCGGACAACCGTGAGGACACAGAGCAAGAATTCCGTTTCGGAATTCAAGATGGCTGCGCCCTGTGTGACTTGTAAGTATTAATTGTTTTCATTGTTTTTGAACCGCTTTGGTATTTTAAATGACGATTATAATCACTCGTATTACTGCGTCCCCTGTAGGTATGGGAATCGGTTGTTGTGAGTGCAATTACTACGTTGCTAGCGTTGCTAACAGAAGATTAACATGAAAAACATGAAATAAAGTGAACATTTTCAAGTTCAAGTTCTTCTCCTCTGTGTTCTGTGAGGTGAAGCACATACTTATTTTGGAGCGCCTGGTACTCGGCCAGTGCTACCATTACAACGGGTGGCGTCCATTTTTTTCTCCGACTCGGACGCGCAAAACATAATAGAACGCTTGAAGTGTGGACGTGACGTCATATCCGAGGTCCGAGTCGGTTCGTTGGCTATAATAGAACGCACCATTAGGCCCCGTTTACACGAGAACGATTCCGGGTGAAAACGTAAAAATATTTTATCGGATGTGCCTTTCGTTTACACGGCAACGGCGTTTTGGGGGCTTAAAAACGCAAAAAAGTGAAACCACCCTCCAGAGTGGAAATCTTAAAAACGCTCCACCGTCGCGTTCCCGTCTAAACGGTAAAAACGCAAATCTGCTCATAGTGGCTCTCGTCGCGTACGCGTTTACGTCACATGCATGCGCCAGTACAGGAAAATAACAACCAACATGTCAGATTATTTCCATACGTCGGACCTTCAAGTTGCCCTAGCAGCTCTGAAAAACATACAAGAGTCTTTTCAGCAGTTGTACAAAATATTCTAAGATATTGGTGTTGTTGTGTGGCAGTGCTTCACATTGCCACCTAGCCGCCTGGAGTGCATACTACATCGAATTTCACACACTTTTGCGTCACCGTATGCACGCGGATTTCCCAACCATAACGCTCGTCTAAACGCAGAATAAAAAGTGATAACGCAACGCCACTTTTGCGTTTTCTCTTCAGATCGTTTCCGTGTAAACATAGCCTTATAGTGTTCTTTTTCAAAGCTATCTCTTGTCATTCACTTGTTTAGACAAGAGGAAACAAAGGAACTTTATGACTATCCCCAAGACCAGGGGGTCTTCTCACCTCTGAAGTCAGAGGTCGCTGCCCAACCACCTCCTGAGTGTCTCACACAACCTTCCAGCTGTATAAACATAACAACAGAAAACAGAGTCTGTTTCCCATACTCGGATCACAGATAAGGAATAAAAATCAATGAAAATATAAAAAATTCCATTACACCCTAAAGGTTTTAAAGTACTTTATTAAAATGTATGTGATGATCAAACTCTAGAAACGCCCCTGGTCCCAAGCATACCTCAACTTCCAACAAGGTTTGGTTGCAGAAGTCCTGGAAGATTGGCCATCACAGTCACCTGACTTGAACCCCATAGAAAATCTCTGGTGGGATTTAAAGAAGGCAGTTGCAGCACGCAAACCCAAGAATATTACTGAACTGGAGGCCATTGCTAATGAGGAATGGGTTTAAATTCCTCAGAAACGTTGCCAGAAGCAGCTGTCTGGTTATACATCTCGTTTGCAGCAGGTCATAACAGCAAAAGGTGTTTTACTAAGTACTAAAGATGCTTGCCCTGAAGGGACTGAATAATTTTGAGACTGCAGAAGTCATTAAAAGTTGCATTTTCAGTTGAATTTGGGGAAACCACTTGAAACAGTTGTTGTGTAGAGCTATTTCATCTACTTTTGTTTGATGTGTTCATTCAAACAGTTGAAAGTCTGTAAATGTTGCCAATAAACCTGATTTGCAATGGGGGTTGAATAATTATGATTACAACTGTATATATACTATAACTTATTTCCTTTGTGTGTCACTGCCATCTTGCTTTGAAGAAAAAAAGGGGCATGGATTCACATTGTAACATAGCAGTCAGGCAAAGGAGCAGGCAAGAGTGCAAGTGCAGTTTAGTTTAATTTTAATAATCCACAAGATAAACAAACATTGGGTAGCCAGAGTAAACCAGGAAACAAAGGATAGGAACATGTTACAGCAAAACTGATAACCATGACTGACAACCAAGCGTGCCACACAAGCCATGAAAAGTGAAGCCAAAGCGTCTCGATCGTCCCCCAGTGACTGGTCCTAGTATAGGTCATAAACCCCGCCTCCCCATGTAATTCAACGGGATGTGAGACCAACTAAACTTTACCACTGTTTGCCGTGGTAATCTTTAATCAAAGTCTGAAAAGTTACTTCCGGTCTGGAATGGCGTTCCTTTCTGATGACGTCAGTTTAACGGCTTGGGTTGAAAGCACTTAACCCCTCCCCTCAAGCCGTTAGTCTGCTATGAGCAGAGATGGAGAGGAGGTGCGCTAAAGTAAAACCCTGCCCTCGGTTCAATATTCCATTTCACTTGGAAATACATCACAACACTGGAGAAAAGTCATTTGCAACTTCCGGTTCACACGGACTATAAAATAAGTTTATTTAATTGAAGCGGTGGTGTGATGTCATGATTGACAGCTGTGATTGACAGGTTCTCTGAGCGAAGTAGTCACTGAAGCACCAACAGACTTTTTTTCGGGATCTTCGGAGGACTGAGGAGATTGGAGCTTTAAATTTAATATCTAAATTTCTATAATTAATTAAAAAAGTTTAGAAGCGCGTGCTTGCGATTGATTCTGTGAGAGTGAGGGCGGGGCCTTGATTTTGCGGCTTTACTTCCTGCTCACTACTGCGCATTCTCTGGTCCCGAGATCGCTACTGCGCAGACTCAGATACCAAGATGTCAGCGCCATATCGGGATACTGGCGGCTTCACTTCTCACCAATGGAAGAGAGCGAAGGGGCGTCGTCCATCTTTTTTTACAGTCTATGCTGACATCCAACCAGAGAATCACAAGGGTATTTATACAGAAGGGGAAACAACTTTAACAAGATTATAAGGGGGAGTGGTTAATCGACATGGAAACTAAGGAGAGTAATACCTTGTCCAAATACCCTTGCGGTCTTTGCACTTGACCACTTGTCCACTTGTCTACTTGCATAACATATTTCCTCTATTTGGCCTAAGTGTTCAAGTAGGCATAAAGACGGCAAGTTTGTGTAGAACTTTTGATTACCCGATGGGACACACTTATAGTCCTGCAAAAAAAAGCAAGTGTTTAAGGAGCTTTTATTTATAAAATGTTCAATACTTTGCATTTAAAAATAAACTTACATGTCTGATCAGTTGTCGTTATGTAACTAACAGAAGACACAAATTTAAAATTGTGGTGCTTCTAATTAGCCGATGTGGTGCTTCTAATTAGTGATAAAAACAGTTTCAAATGTTGTACAAAATAGGCTACATATACCATACTCATCTTTGCACCAATAAAATGTGCAACACTTTGTGTTTTTACACATTTATATGTATTTAATTATTAATTTAAATTACAGTGGAATGTTTTCCTTGACAGCTCGCGATTACGGGGCACATGAGTTCCTGAACATAATGCATGATGGGATACGCTTAGCCTCGAATACTGCTCCGAAGGGGTATTCAAGATAATGTGGGTTTAGTGTGCATTGCACTTTGGCATTTTAAGACATGGGACAGTCTTGCGCTAGTCAGTCTTCCTGCCACGTGCACGCGCTCTCAAGTTGCCAAGACCCCAAGTGTAAGCCTATTTGGACAAGGCATTAGAGAAACAAGGGCCGTTTCTTAATACCAAGTACACAAACTTCGGACTTGGGTCCTTGATAGTTCGGACTTGCCAAGTTCAACTCAGGACGAACTCTCGAGGACGAGAGGATGAAGTCCGCGCTTACGAAAAAGAAGTTTATTCAAGTGTGCCATTAGTATACTTCTTTTAAACTAAAAATAAGAAAGTATACTTTCAGTCTACATTTTATGTACTTCTCAGAAATATACTTTATGTACTTCTCAGAAATATACTTCAAATTGCACTTAAGTATACTTGACTTATACTGACAGAAAAGTCTAAGTATATTTGTCCTATACTTGTTGAACGAGATATACTTAAAAGTATAATTAAGTATTCTAAGTATTCTTGGCTTGTACTTGTCTTTATTATTTTGATTGAGTAGCTTATTAAATACTTTTTTAAAAACATAATATTACACACCGTCTTATAAACTAACATGTTCAAGTTTATATAGTAACTGTCATGATTCTGCCCTCGTGTCCTTGATTTTCTCTTGTCTTGAGGCAGGATCATGACAGAATCATGTTTTGTGTGCAAGCACATGGTCTTGTGTTTTGTGCCATGTGCTTGTGTTGTCTCGTTACGTCACCCCGCCCCCTTGTTATCCTCGTCTCGTCATTATTGTCTAGTCAAGTTTCACCTGTCCTTGTCTAGTCAGCTTCACCTGTCTTTGTCATTAGTGTCTCCCTATTTAATCCCCTTGTGTTTGCTGTCCTGTGTCGGTACATCTTTGCACTTTGCATGTTAATCTCTGTGAGTGTTTCATCTGTATCCAGTTTAATGAGAATTGTGAGTTTGTTTCCTGTCAAGTCAGAGTCTTAATTTGTCATGTTGTCTTAGTCAAGGTATACTATTTCCAG
Source organism: Rhinichthys klamathensis goyatoka (assembly GCF_029890125.1). Lineage (NCBI taxonomy): Eukaryota > Metazoa > Chordata > Actinopteri > Cypriniformes > Leuciscidae > Rhinichthys > Rhinichthys klamathensis. Next base: position 288,499 of record NW_026606910.1, on the reverse strand, counting down.
TCCTGTTTTGCCCCCTTGTGGGTTTTGTTTTCTGTTTTGTGTCGTAATAAACCTTGAGTGTCTGCATATCGTCTGCGTTTGGGTTCTCTCCTTCAACTTCATGACAGTAACAAGCTTTCGGGTGGAATAGCTTATAGAGTAAATAAAATAAGCATGGAACTGAACCTGATCTTGTACACAGCGATAATAATTACCCTTACGAAAAATAAGTTTATTCAAGTGTTCTATTAGTATACTTCTTTTCAACTAAAAATAAGAAAGAATACTTTCAGTCAACATGTTATATACTTCTCAAAAATATACTTTATGTACTTCTCAGAAATATACTTAAAATTACACTTAAGTGTACTTGACTTATACTGAGAGAAAAGTAAGAAATTTCCAAAGATACATGTTAAGAAGTTTGTAAGAATGTTCCTAAGTGCAATTCTTGAAAAATTCTTAAGTTCTCAAATATTTTCTTAAGAAAATGAATGGCTACTTGTACTCAATCTTTTGACCGAGATATGCGTATAAAAGTATAATTAAGTATTCAAAGTATACTTGGCTTGTAGTGGGTTAACTCTTTTGACCGAGTAGCCTATTAAATATACTCTTTTTTTCACGTAGTTTTTCATATACAGTCTTATGAAACTTATAATGTTTGAAAATATTGATATAAAACAGATATGTTTGGGACTTCCGGTTTGGGTGAGCATATGAAAGCAGCGTTGTCTCAGGCTCCCGCAGCGGTAACTTTGAAAACTTACTTTTTCCTTAAAACCCCAACCAACTGAGCGTAGACGAATTAGCATTAGAACCTTGAACACCATAGAGAAATGTCAAAATCATCAAAAGCGTCAAAAAAGACTGAAGCAGACGCCTCTCCTACGAGCAGCAGCACAGTGCTAGCTGGCATAGCTAGTATGCTAGAAGACCACAGAGCTAGTATTGCAGCCGACTTCAAAGCAACATTCGCTGCTCTGGAATTGAGACTTGACAAAATGCAGACAACGATAACAGAACATGGACAGCGAATGGACTCATTGGAATCCCACGCTGAGCTGCAAGCCCAACGAATTCAAGCACTGGAGGAGAGGTGTGTCGCATTAGCAGATAACAACGCTAAACTAACAGCAAAGACTATCGATCTGGAGAGCCGCAGCCGCAGAAATAATATTAGAATAATCGGCCTCCCAGAATCAATCGAGGGACCCAGGCCCACAAGCTTTTTCGCCGAACTTTTGGCTGAAGTACTGGGCGACCAGATCCTTCAGTCTCCTCCTGAATTGGACCGAGCGCACAGAACGCTCACCGCTAAACCACAACCCGGCTCACGGCCCAGACCGGTTATACTTCGCCTGCATCACTATCAGACCAAGGAGCTGATCATTCGGGAGGCTCGTAAGAGACGTGGGAAACTTCAGTACCAAGGGACACCAATCCAGATCTTTGAAGACTACACACCAGAAATCGCCGGGGAACGAGCTAAATATCGAGCAGTGATGGCCGATCTTTACAACCTCGCTCTTCGACCAGCACTTCTCTTCCCGGCCCGATTACAGATTACTCTGGAGAGCGGAGCGAAGAAGAGATTCTCAACCCCCGAGGAAGCCACCATATTCGCGGCCAAATACAAACAGGCCCCGATGCCCGACTAGCTTGACTGCTATTTTACCCGCGGCTAATATGGACCATGTTCATCTAGATGGCTCCCTGACAGGAGGAGCTGTTTTCGTATTGGTAAGTCTTAAATTAAGACGAAAACCTGCTGAGCCTTAGCGACCATCATTTTTTACAAGGACGATATACTCAGTGAGTTAACGTTAATGTGTCTATCTCAAAGAGATTTAAGGACTGGTTGGACTCTGTGGGGCCTAAGTTTGATGTTTACCTTTAACTGCTATGCTGGACTAGCCCTGTATCTAGTTCGGCGGGTTCAGAAGCTGGTGTTGTGTGTTACAATCCACTTAATTCTAATTTGAAATTAATTAAAGAAAATAATAGCGTGTACTATTTTATTTCATATTTAAGTTAGAAGGTTGTTAAGCTAATATATGGTTACAAACGATTATTATGATGGAAGGGGTACTAAATCTGCAGTTCACTCGATCTTAATCCTAAGAGATTAATACCCTGTGTTTAATTTTTACTTTACATTTGCCTTTTTATTTTAATTTATTTCTTACATTTTTTTATTTACCACTTTGTTATTTCTGAATCTCTTTTGGTATTCAGACTATCTTGAAATCTATTCACACTATATAAGCGTCATGAAAAATGTGTTTAAGGTTCAAGTTAATTACTTTAGGGGTCCCAACTAGCTCTTTAAAGCTGCAGGAGCTGGGACAAATAAAGGAAAGAGGAAAGACGACACAGAAAGGGAAGTATGACTACTTGGGTTTAGTTTTGATGAATGGGACAGGGGAGAAGGGATGGGGAAGGATGTATTCACTTGACTTTTATTTTGAATTTTGTGCTATGTGTGTACTCATTTTACATTGGGCTGTTTCTGTACAGAAGATCCCACTCGCTGTTTGCTGCTTACTCCTTGAGACTGACTTGAAAATCTTACCACGAGACGCTGAAACATGGCTAGTGTAACCAAAGGAGGTGCCGTTGGCGGATGGGCTGTGAGGATTAGCTCACTAAATACTGGTGGGCTAAACGCTGCAATCAAACGCACAAAAGTTATGACACATATCAAAAACCTAAATGCGGACATAATGTTTCTTCAGGAGACGCACTTATGCAACTCTGACCATAGAAAATTAAATAGACCTTGGATTGACCAAACGTTTCACTCACAATTCAATGTAAAAACAAGGGGCACGGCTATATTAATTCGGAAAAATGTCCATTTCACCTCAGATAAAGTAATGACAGATTCAAACGGTCGCTCTGTTATTGTTACGGGTACGTTATATGAAAAGCAGGTTATTCTGGTATCCGTCTATGCTCCTAATTGGGACGACCATAACTTTGTGAGTTCATTGTTTGCTACCTTTCCAAATTTAGATTCTCACCTTCTGATAATGGGAGGAGACATGAACTGTGTGATCGATGCAACATTGGACAGGTCTAGTCTACGATCAACCACGGCCATGAAAATGTCCCAGGCGTTTTCCACGTTTATGAATCAATATGGATTGGTGGATCCATGGCGTATTTCACATCCTTCTGTAAGACAATACTCTTTTTTTCTCCCATGCACATCGTTCATTCTCGCGCATAGACTATTTCTTGATAGATAAAAAGCTTATTCCAGCAATCGTCTCCACCCAGTACTTACCCATAACAGTGTCGGATCATGCCACGGTGGTCTTGGACCTTCATTTTAGTATGAAGCCAAAGAGATTCAGACATTGGAGGCTAGACCCTCTCTCGCTGGCAGATGCCAACTTTTGCAAACATATTTCTGAATCGATTACTTTCTTCTGTGAAACTAATAAGAATGTTGAAACCTCCCCGTCCACATTATGGGACACTCTCAAAGCCTACATAAGGGGTCAAATTATCTCTTTCACATCACATACGAATAAATTGCGCAGATCTCGGCAGAAGGAGCTGGAGGAAGCTATTGCGGATCTAGATAATTCGCTCTCGTCCGCAAATTCACCGGATTTATATAAAGAAAGAATAAGACTTCAAACGGAACTTGATCTCCTTCTCACTTCTGAGGCTGAACAGCTTCTCCTTCGCTCTCGGGGGTTGGTGTATGAACATAGGGACAAAGCTGGACGCCTTTTGGCTCATCAGCTGAAGGCAAAAGCAGCATCAAATCAAATTACTCAGATAACCGATGAGTCAGACTTAATAACCTCTGACCCGGACCGAATAAATGACACTTTTAGATCATTCTTTTCCCAACTATATGCATCAGAGTCCCTCACAGATGAAAACCAACTAAATAACTTTTTTGAAAAATTGGACTTACCTAAAGTTTCACCCGAGGACAATCTGAGACTAGACGCCGCTCTCACTCTCTCAGAAATTAAAGAAGCGATTCAGTCAATGAACAGTGGCAAATCCCCAGGCCCCGACGGATACCCGGTCGAGTTCTATAAAAAATTCTCAGATCAGTTAGCCCCACTATTACTTGAAATGTTTGACCACTCATTTAATCGAGGCACCTTGCCGCTCACTCTTATGCAAGCTTCCATCTCCCTAATTTATAAGAGGGGTAAAGACCCACTGAACTGCGCTTCTTATCGACCAATATCACTCCTCCCGGTAGATGTTAAAATACTCGCAAAAATCTTAGCTAGGCGAATGGAATCTGTCATGCCCAAGATCATTTCAGGGGACCAGACGGGATTTATAGGGGGAAGACACTCATACTCCAACATAAGAAGGCTTCTCGGCGTCATACTCTCTCCATCTTCCTCTAATGTCCCAGAGGTAATAATATCTCTCGACGCTGAGAAGGCCTTCGACAGGGTGGAGTGGGCCTATCTCCTCTTTTCCCTGAAACAGTTTGGTTTTAATACTAACTTAATTTCATGGGTCAGTTTGCTCTACTCCTCTCCTTACGCTTCAGTGTGCACAAACAACCAACGTTCTACTCCGTTTCCACTCTTTCGGGGAACACGACAGGGGTGCCCGCTATCCCCGTTATTATTTGCGTTAGCGATTGAACCATTATCAGCTGCTCTAAAAATGGAGGAGGGACTTGGGGGGATTGAAAGATGGAGTATAAGACATCAAGTCTCATTATATGCAGATGATCTGCTTCTCTATGTAAGTGACCCTTTGGCAAGCATCCCACGTATCCTGACCTTGTTGAATTCTTTTGGTCGTCTGTCGGGATATAAGCTAAATATTTCTAAAAGCGAATACTTCCCAATTAACCAATTAGCTGTAGCCATATCGCCATCAACTATACCCTTTAAAATAGCCAACACAGGATTTAAATACCTTGGCATTACAGTTACACGATCCTTGCGAACAATGCGAGAGCAAAATCTGACTTCACTAACAACGACGGTCAAGTCCGATTTACAAAGATGGAATTACCTTCCGTTGTCCTTGGCCGGTAGGATACAAATTATAAAAATGAATGTGTTACCAAGATACTTGTACGTTTTTCAATGTCTGCCCATCTTCCTTCCCAAGTCCTTTTTCACAGCTATAAATGACACTATTTAATCATTCATCTGGGCTGGTAAACGGCCAAGGGCAAGTCGTACACTGCTGTGTAGGGACAGATCGGCTGGGGGACTGGGTCTACCCAATCTAATGGGTTACTACTGGGCAGCCAATGTGCATAAGATAATATCCTGGTTTACTTCCCCTCAATCCAGTTGGTGCCAGAGTGAGTCAGCCTCCTGCTCCTCGTCGCTGCTAGCTTTAACATGTAGCACCTTGCCCTTCTCCCTGTCAAACTTTACCTCTAATCCGGTTGTTGTCGGAACTCTAAAAATTTGGACGCAAATAAGACGCCACTTCGGATGGCTCACCCCCCCTCTAGCAACTCCAATTTGCAACAATCACCTGTTCATTCCAGCAAAGACTGACTCACGATTCTTAGTTTTAGAAAACAAAGGGCTGCGTAGTTTGAGAGACCTGTACATTGATGGTATATTTGCAAGCTTTAACCAATTAATTTCTACCTTCAATCTACATAAATCAGACTTTTTCCGGTACTTCCAGTTGCGGGACTTTGCGAAAACACACGCCACGTCATTCCCACAGATACCAACACCCAGCGGGATGGACCTGGCTCTCAAGGCTAAAACCCTGTCATCTCCTTTTTTTATAATTTACTGTCCTCAGCCAGTGAATCTATTTTGCATAAGAACAAGATGAACTGGGAGTCAGAACTCCAATTTAATCTCTCTGAGAATTTCTGGGAGGGAGCCATAGGGGCTGTTAACTCGTCATCCAGCTGCGCGAGACTGTCACTAATACAATTTAAAGTCTTCCACAGGTTACACTATAGTAAGGACAAACTATCAAAGCTCTATCCAGACAAATTTGATGAGAATTGTAGTAGATGCATGCAGGCTCCATGCAATCTTACCCACATGTTTTGGGCATGCCCCAAGTTGTCTGAATTCTGGCGACAATTCTTTAAAACAATGTCGGATATATTAGGCATAACTTTAACCCCAACCCCACATATCGCTATTTTCGGCAAGCCCCCGGACGGCCTCCGTACCACAGCCATTCAAAATAATGTAATTGCCTTCGCCTCTCTTATTGCTCGCAAGAGAATTTTGTTATTGTGGAAGTCTCCTCAACCACCATTGATCAAAGTCTGGCTACACGACATTTTAGGTCTTCTGAAACTGGAGAAGATCAAATTCACACTTAGGGGGTCATCTGGTAGGTTCTATACTCAGTGGAGACCACTACTTAACTATTTAGATAAGCTGCCAGCTCAGGAAGTCTCTTTGTAAAGTCCCACTGTATGGTTATAAATGTTCTATTCCCTCTGATACGGTCCGCCAGCGGCAGATAATCTGTTCACCCCAAAACATTCCAACATAACAGATTACAACAGATAACTTGCTTTGGTGACTGAGGAGTGAGCAGCAATTGATTGATATTTACTTTGTACAGTTAATGTTTAGCACTAGCACCTTACATTGGTATTTTGAATTATTACTGTGTAAGTATAGGTGTATATAATTGAATGTATGTGTACATATATTTATATATATATATATTTTTTTTTTTTCAAGTGGATCATTCTTCGGGGGGGGGGGGGAGTGGGGGGAGTGGGAGGCGGGGTGTTGTTCATTTAAGTTTATAAAAAAGAAAAGACATTGTATTCCTGTATGCACTTTATGTCGGTTTCTTGTACTTGATAAATAAAAGCTATAAAAAAAAAACAGATATGTTTCTAATTCTGCATATCTGAATTTTTGTGTTGGCTAGTCCACTGGTAGTATACATTGGAATTTATTTTAATTCTACTTTACTCTTTCCCCACCATTGACTGAATTTTCCAGCTATCCATGTTTTCACTGTTATACTGTAGGGGGCGCTGTGACATCTTCTAGTTCTGAATCTCCGGTTCAAAACATAGGAGAAGAAGAAGCTGAACCAAGTGATAGAAGATTGCTCACTCTAATGTAAAATAATGTGAACATCAAACATTAAAGGGCATATTGCAGGTTAGAGGACCCAACGAGTCAATATATAGAAAAATAATGTAGGAACTAGATTTTCTTTCAAATATACTTATAAATACGCTACAGATGCTTCTGGAGTCGTTTTTGTGAGAAAATTTTACTTCCGCGTCTGAAAATGGGCGTGGCGGGCGTGACGTAACGGGCGGGAGAGCGGTCGATTCAAACAACAGGAAAACAGTGGATCGCAATGACATTACGGACGCCGTGACATCGGCGTTCGTAGATCGACTGGTAAAAGCTGTATTTCAAAGATGGCTTCTGCCTGTATACGCGAAGTTGACTGTATGTTTAAAATATCTTCTTATTAAACTGTCTGTACACTCACAAAGTTCTCAATGCTTCGGTTTGAAGGTAGGGACCCTCATTATGCTACCGTGTTAGTGTGGGTCTATTTTCAGCCTTGTTAGTGGTATTAAGAAGCGATTTTTATTTGTCATTACACTATGCCCAATATACTAGCGTTATACTAGCTTTATAGGCTAAACTGTTTTTAGAGATAAAACTATTTACATTCGATAATCATGAAAACAAATCTCAGATAACGGTTGACTAGGTAACAATGTGTAATTAGACCAAAGGTTCATTTTGCGCCGGAGTTCTCCATTAAGCCTATGAGGAGACGCGAGTGAACTCTCGGCCAATGAGAGTCTGACCTGGTCTCATTGCGTCAAAGCCCGCCGAAACGGGCGTGGTCAGAGAGTATAAAACTGGCATCCTAGGCTGTAAACTCTGATTTTCATCTCTTCAGCGAGGCTACACGCATCTGCTGATCCTGAGAGAAGCCGCCGTCGTCGAAAAGGCAACTTTAGCGAGCATCTGGGAGACTGAGGAAGCCGGCCGTCTTCGCCACCTTCAGCCGTCCTGCGAGCTAGCGCCATCCGACGGATTTGTATCCTTTTTACAAAAAGCTTCCTGTACTTATTTGTATCTAAAAGAGCAGAGCGTCTTTTTAAAGATGTCTCGTGAATCTTCCTGCGGTTCTTGCCGCGCTCCCCTCAAGATTGGAGACCGCCACGTCATCTGCGCTTTCTGCCTCGGATTGGAGCACGCCGAGCTCGCCCTCGCCGATGGCGGCTGCGATCTCTGCGAGGACATGCCGTTGTCGGCCCTGCGGGCTCGACTTCAGGCCACTAAAGTTGCTTCCGCGCCACCTCTGACTTCGCCGCGGAATAAGAAACGCCGCTCTCAGAGGCCGCCGGAACCCCAGCTAGAAGCGTTCATTCCGCCGGAGCCTGTCGCCTCCCGCTCTCCTTCTCCGCCGCTTCCGGACATACAGTTGCCACCGAGTGGCCGCTCTGTTGCCTCCGATGACGCCGTGGACATTAAGGAAACCTGTTCGCTTCTCGCTTCAGACAGTGAGGAATGGTCCGGTTCTCACGCCTCCTCGGCCCGAGAATCCTCCGGGACCTGCGCTGGAATCGAGGAGGAATTAGTGCGCCTCCTCTCACAGGCCGTCGAATGCCTCGGGCTCGATTGGTCCCCTCCCCCCGAGCAGACCATCAACCGTATGGACGGCAGCTACTTCCGCCAGCGCTCGACTCCCGCCACTAAACGGGCCGCGCCCTTCCTGCCTGAACTGCACGCGGAACTCACGAAGTCCTGGAACGCCCCGCTCTCTGCTAGCACTCGCTCTGACTCTTCCACCCCGCTTCGCGTTGTGGACGGAGCCGCAGAAAAGGGCTATCTCTCCATTCCCCCTGTAGAGGACCTGGTCGCCGCACATTTATGCCCGCCTTCCACGAGATGGCGCTCATCACCTGTGCTTCCCTCTAAAGCCTGCAGAGCGACTTCAAGCTTTCACGCCCGCGCTTACTCAGCCGCCGGCCAAGCAGCCTCTGCACTTCACTCCATGTCCGTCCTTCAAATACTACAGGGTGACTTACTTCGTGAATGGGACGAGAGCGGAAAAAATCCCCCCACAGTCGCGGATTTGAGGAGCGCCACGGACATTGCCCTTCGCGCTACAAAATCTGCTGCTCAAGCCCTGGGGAAATGCATGGCCGCCATTTGTGTGTCTGAAAGACATTTGTGGCTCACACTCGCCGACATGGGAGATTCTGAGCGTGCCGCCTTTCTCAACGCCCCGCTCTCCCCATCCGGCCTCTTCGGATCTGCTGTCACGGGTATCGTTGACCGATTTTCCGAAGTGCAGAAAGCCTCCCAGGCCATGAATCTCTTTCTGCCTCGTCGCGGTAGCTCCTCTGCAGGCCGCTCACGTGACCAGCCTCCTGCACGAGCCCCACTCCAGCGCCCAGCTCAGCACAGTAAGACTTCTCAGCGACGCCAGGGCGGCCGCCCTCGTTCTCGCTCTGACGGCCTAGGATCGCACTGAAACCTGATCACTCGAAGTCTGCCTAGCACAGCTGAGAAAAAGACGGCGCTCTCCCGCCGCGGCCGGACCGCCGTCATAGTTTCGCCCTCTGTTAGTCCCCGCTCACGCGGCTACTACAGCAGTGTACCCCGCCATTACCAAGCCGGTCCCCCTTCCCGCTTGCATGAGCACAAACGCCGTTTTCACGGCGACCCAGAGAAATCTCAAAAAGAGCATAAAAGCCTCCTGTGTAGAAAATGTGCCCACAACACTGTGTTCACTCATACACAAAAGCACTTCAGTTCCCGTGTTTCTCACAGAGCCCACTCTCATAAAGCGGTTCCAACCCGCTCGAGTTTCAGATTGCATAAGCGCACCCACGAGCCCGTGTGCGCGTCCCACCTCTGCTCACTCTGTTACACGGCCCATAAACTCCTCTCTGAGTGTAAGTCCCGCTGTCATAAACACTATGAGCGCGCCCGCGCAGCCCGCTATGTGCAGCAACGGGGACCATGTAGCCATTCACCCTCTAGCGTTACGCTTCAAAGCGTGGGAAGCTATTCTGGGAATTTCCCAGTGGGTGCTAAACACAATAAGGCTAGGCTATCGCTTACAGTTTCACCGCCGCCCTCCACGTTTCCGAGCGCGGCTAGAAACTATTGTGAACCCAGAAGCAGTGACACTGCTCCGTTCAGAGATAGCAAAACTATTGTGCAAAAGGGCTATAGAGAGAGTTCCTCTATCTATGAGCGAGTCTGGGTTTTACGGCCGTTATTTTCTGGTTCCAAGAAAGACGGCGGCCTCAGACCAATCTTAGACCTCAGATGTCTGAACAAAGTTCTCATGAAGAAACCGTTCAAAATGCTCACTATCAGAAAACTCCTCGCGCATGTGCGCCAGGGGGACTGGTTCATTTCACTAGATCTGAAAGATGCTTACTTTCAGATTCAGATAAATCCCCTTCACAGGCCATTCTTACGTTTCGCCTTCGAAGGCCAGGTTTATCAATACACCGTCCTTCCGTTCGGCTTATCCCTAGCACCCCGTACGTTTACGAAGTGCATGGATGCGACGCTCGCCCCCCTGCGGAGTCAGGGGCTGCGAATACTGAACTATTTGGACGACTGGCTGATTTTGGCACAATCACAGAGAGAGCTACTGTCTCATCGTACAGTTCTCCTCAACCATCTGAAAGCTTTGGACCTCTCTGTCAACTGGACAAAGAGCGCACTACAACCCAGTCAGACTATCTCCTTCTTGGGTATAGAGCTAGACTCGGTCACGATGACGGCTCGTCTGTCAACACAGCGCGCGCGCCGTGTTCAGCGTCTCGCCGCATCTTTTCAGATGAACAGACTCACACCTCTGAAAACTTTTCAGAAAGCGTTGGGTTACATGGCCTCAGCCTCCGCGGTGCTCCAGCTGGGGTTACTGCGCATGCGCCCACTTCAGCTCTGGTTGAAGAGCCGTGTGTCTCACCGTGCGTGGACCACGGGCCGCCAGCTGATAAAGGTAACGCAGACCTGTATCACAGCTCTGCAGCCATGGACTGTGGCAGAATGGTTTCAGCGGGGCGTTTCCATGGGGACCTTTTCTCGTCGAAAAGTCATCTCGACAGACGCATCCAACACGGGTTGGGGTGCGGTCTGCGAGGGCTCACCGGCCTTCGGCCCCTGGTCAGCTCAGGAGAGCCTCCTCCACATAAACTGTTTGGAGATGCTGGCGGTCGAGAACGGGCTCACGCGCTTTCTTCCGCGCATTCACGGTCACCACGTGCTGATCCGTTCGGAAAATATAGCTGTGGTCTCCTGTCTAAACCGTCAGGGCGGAGTCAGATCCAGGAATCTCTTCCGGCTGACAGAACGCATCTTAGTTTGGTCTCAGTGTCACCTGCTCTCGCTCAGAGCGACGCACGTGCCGGGCCATCTGAACGACGGTCCAGACAGTCTGTCCAGGAACCCCATTCCCCCCGGGGAATGGTCCCTGCACACTCTTACAGTCCAAAAGCTGTGGCGAATATTCGGCAGAGCAGAGGTGGACCTCTTCGCCTCAGAAGAGAACACCCACTGCCCAATATTTTTCTCAAAGAGCGAGGACGCGCTAGCCCAGACCTGGCCCAGCCGCCCGCTTTATGCATTCCCTCCGGTTTCTCTGCTACCACAGGTGCTTCAGAGAATCAGGGAAACACGCCACTCGGTGCTCCTCATAGCCCCGCGTTGGGAGGGTCAGACTTGGTTTCCGGAGCTCACTTAGCTGTCACAGACAGCCCCGTGGCCCATTCCAATCAGAGCAGATCTCCTCTCCCAAGCTCGCGGCACGATCTGGCATCCCCACCCAGAGCGCTGGGTGCTACATGCGTGGGTGATCAACAACTACCCGTTGCTTTGCCAGAAGGAGTGTTAAACACGATCATGCAGGCTAGAGCGGCTTCTACTAGAAGGCTCTATGCGTCTAAATGGTCTGTGTTCTCTAAATGGTGCACCGACAGAAACTTGGACCCACGGTCATGCGAGGTTCCTTCCTTACTAGTTTTTCTCCAAGAGATGTTGGACAAGGGCAGGTCCCCGTCCACTCTCAATGTGTATGTGGCAGCTGTCGCAGCGTTCGCTGAACCCCGGCGCGGCCAGTCACTGGGCAAAGATGGCTAGGTCATTCGCTTCCTCAGAGGAGCTAGAAGGATGAACCCCCCACGCCCCCCTTCGGTGCCGATTTGGGACCTTTCCATAGTTCTCGAAGCTATGAAAGCCCCCCCATTCGAACCGCTAAACACCGTGGACCTCAAATACCTTTCGCTCAAAACCATTTTTCTGCTCGCGCTCGCGTCAGTAAAACGTGTGGGAGACCTTCACGCGCTGTCCATTAGCGCTTCCTGTCTCGAGTTTGGGCCCAATGACTCCTTAGTCGTTCTCAAACCTAGACATGGTTATGTCCCTAAAGCGATTGGTACCCCGTTCAGGGCACAAGTTATTTCCCTATTGGCTCTGCCTGCATCCGATAGCGAATCTGACTCTAATCTCCTGTGTCCGGTCAGGGCCCTGAGATTATACATTACTCGCACTGCTCTGGTCAGACGATCCGAGCAGCTTTTTGTTTCGTTCGGCGGGCGCACCAAAGGGTTGGCCGCCTCGAAACAGACTCTATCCAGATGGATAGTTGATGCCATTGCAGCCGCATACGCATCAAAAGACCTGCCATGCCCTCTGGGCATCAGGGCTCATTCCACTAGAGGCATGGCCTCATCGTATTATACAGTTCTTCCTGTTAAAGTTAAATAGCCTAAATAGCCTATATAAAGTTATGAAACTTCACTTTGCCCTCAGCCAAAACGATTTGCCATGGAACAAACTATAGATTAATGAGACCAAAGATTGACCGTTAGATATACACAAGAGACAAGACGAATTATATCTTATGTTTTAGACTAGAGACATCAGAGCCAGCGGCAAACGTCAGAAGCACTAGCCGAGGAAAAGCTGTTCCAGTCGGGGTTAATGATCGTTGAACGCCCACTGATCGCCTGGATACATTTTTCAAATAGGCGCTATCTTTAGAAATAAACCACAGATTTGAGCTTTAAACAACTACATTCTCGACTGAAACACTCTTAGAATTACATTTTGTGGCACAATAACAGTAATATTTTGATATTACGGGGGTTCCCTTTCGAGGGAACTCGCACTGCGTCTTTGAAAACGACTCTTTGGGGACGCTCCCTTAGCGTGCGCCTCTGACATATTGTAAGGATTCAGGGCGGATCTAATCCGTGGGGAATTTGCATAAATTAATTAATAATTGGTAATTAATAATTATTCATACATGTTTGGATTAGATCAATCTTACATTGAATTTACTCTCCCTCTAAGGGAGGATCTATCATTTTACCTGCATGCATACGTGTATCCTTGCATTTTAACTACAAGTTGATTGCATAGATCACGTTTTACAGACAGGTAAAATTTAATTAGCTCAATTGTCAGATTAATATTGGGGGAATCCCACATATCATCTTACTTCATAGGATTTCAGGAAACGCAATTCTCTGGCCAGAAGAACTGGGTTTTCTGCCCTATAAACACATACTCTATAAAGTATTTTTAATTTATAAAGCCGTAGCTTGATCTATTCATTTCAGAGACCTGGAGTATGAGCAGACACAGTAACATCAATCAAAATGAATATAATGGATTTAATAAAGGCATGACTACTTATGTATTTACTACGGTTACATGGGATATATGTATTTACAAACACATAGACAACAATGAACAATACAATAAGACATCAATGAACGAGAAATGCATAAAGTTTGGACAATGGATAACGTACACGCGTGAGCGAGTAAGAGAGAGAGGAAAGGGGATGGGGAGAGAGAGAACAGAGAAATTGGGAGAATTTCATTGGCAGGAAGACATTCACCTCTCTGATAACAACACGAAACATCATCTTAAAACTTCTTAGAAGCTCTATAAAGAGATATACTTGCGCAAGTTTCTTGGTCTCTCTGTATCGCGGAAATCCTGCGCGGCCTTGTCTGGCCGCGTGCGTGAGAGGATTCCTATGTGTGTGAGGAAGCATCACGTGGGCTGCTTGGCGCGCGTGTTGAACGGAGGTTCACAGTCTTTGGGGTAACATTACCAAAGGGAAATAGTTCGGCTGAGTTCGTTTCACTTCGTAGAACGGAGGAATCACGAGGAGTTAATGTTCCATCTGTGCATGGCTGGCGAAGAAACGCGTGCTTCGCTCGGTCCGGCGCGTCACGCGGTCACGTGCGCGTGTTTCTCCTTCAAAGCGAGCGCGCGCTTGTTTAAAGGTCCCTTGTAGATGGATTTGCTGAAGAGATATGTCACAGGGTTTTCTTTTCAATCGTCGATTGGAATTAAACACAGAGACTTATCTACAACTGAAAAACACAAACTAAACTAGAAACAAATAAAAGAAAGGCGAAGAGCTCGCCCGGAGGCGAGACGTTACATCATGACACGAGGACACGGCAGGAAGAGAGCGAGCGCAGAGGAGAAGCGTCATTTATCACACTATGAGAAATCCAGCCTCTTCCTGTTGGCTTGGCCAATTAGAGGGTTGGAAGTTTACAGGCGGGACTTTGGGTTTTATTTCTCTTTGTCTTGTCAGACTGCTTGTCTAATTAAATTATGACCTGTGTTAGGAAGGGTCATTTCTACTGCAGAGATGTGTTATGCACATAATCATACCTTTTACGGTGTGTTCATACATATATCTGGCTGAGTCAAGTCAAGGGCATTTTTACGATATCAAACACGACTGTTATAGGTAAACATTTACATTAAAAATACACCTTGGGTATTTATAATTCACTTTTAAGTTACGGACAAATTATAGTCATTACAATGTGACATGGGCAAATGGACACACATAAAAACACATCGAATATATCGGGTTAAATGTCTTTTAAAGAAAAGAAGTTTCTTTCTCTTTGAACATCAAATTCCAAGTCAGTCATACAAGTGTCTCGTAACAGGAAACCACGCTCTGTCCTGAGCAGGCTTCATTTGTGGGGGGAGGTGTGTGTGTGTGTGTGTGTGTGTGTGTTTGTGTGTGTTTTTTCAAGTTCCAGGCCTTTTGGGGCTAAAGGCTTTGGGATTTTAGCACGAAGGTATTTAGTTATTCAGATTCACCCTGGCCCAGTCCTTACAATATGAATGAAACTTTTCCAATCCTGATTGGTGTTGCGTCATGACGTAACATGTGACGGCATAACCGGATGCATAAAAGTGACGCCGGCACACACACACATTAGCTTTCGCTCTTCAGCAAGCGCTCTCTGTTGTTGTACGTTCTATTTGGTGTTGTTTGTCTGTGAAAGAGTGATTTATTATGGTGAGTGAACAGTTCAAGCAATGTGTGCACCCCTGCCCTAGATACATCACGGGTGTGGACACACATCAGTTATGTGTGAACTGTTTGGGAGTGGAGCACGCCCGGGCAGCTCTAGAGGGAGCTGCTTGCGGCGACTGTGAAGCACTATCAATGAGAGTGCTGCGCTCTCGTCTGGCTTGTTTTGGTAAGCACGGCCAGGCTCGCGCTCCCCACGGTTCTGGTCCCGTGTCCGTTGAGGCGGCGCGGCGATTGAGATCGTGGGGATCGCAAAAGGATCTTGCAGATGAGAATGAGACTGCTGCGGCACTTTCTCATTCTTCATCTGAAGATCCTGAGGCTCCTGTTCGTGGTGCAGAAGCCCGCGCTGCGGCTTCTTCTGCCCATGTTCAGGGCCCGATGCTTGAGCTCTCTGCTTCCGAGGAAGTGGATGTGCTCAGCATCGAGGCAGATGACCGTGAACAAGACTCGCCGGTTCACGGTCATGCGTATGAGGAGCTTATCGAGGTTGTGACTCGTGCTGTGGCCAGACTCAACATTAGCTGGCCACAAGATGAGCAGGGAAGGCAAACTAAGAGTAAATTAGATGAGCGTTTCCTGCAGCACAGGTCACAGCCTCAGCGCCGGGGTTTACCGTTTTTCCCCGATCTCCACAAGGAGATTTCGAGATTGTGGGAAAAACCCCATTCGTCCCGTGTCTATAATCCAGCTTCAGTTGATTATAGTGATGTGTTAGGGGCAAGAGATATGGGGTATGGGAAGATGCCAAAAGTGGAGGATGCACTCGCGGGTTACCTCTCCCCTGAAGCTGCATCTTCCCTTAAAACCCGGCGCTGCCCAGTTAACCATGCAGAGATACATCTGCATTGGTTGGAAGGGCTTATATGGCGGCAGGTCGGGCTGGTTCATGTCTGCATTCAATGGCTATTTTGCAGGCATACCAGGCCGACCTCCTGAAAGACTTGGATGAGGGGGAGGGACCGACACCTGAAGATATTTCGGAACTTCGTAAGGCCACAGATCTGTCTCTCAGGGCTACTAAAGAGACGGCCCGTGCTATCGGCCGCTCTATGGCAGCTATGGTAGCCACAGAGAGACATCTGTGGCTGAATTTGTCAGGCATCAAGGAGAAGGATAAATCGTTTCTCCTTGATGCGCCGCTTTCGTCTTCTGGCCTGTTCGGTGACGCAGTTACAACTGTCATCGACAGGTTCCAGGAGATGAAGAAACAATCTGCGGCATTTCAGCAGTTCCTCCCCCGTCGATCTAGACCCAAGTCAAGTAGGGTGGGGCAAAGAGATCAGCCCCAGCCGTCATCCAGCTCCTCATACCGCCAAGAGCAGAGAGAGAGTGTTTCCTCTAGAGCCCCTCCCCCGGGAGCTTGGCAACCGAGGATGTTCTCGCAGCGGAGCCCTCAGGGAATCGATGTGAGTTTCCCGCCGTCTCTGACGCTTCGGGCCGCATCAATTTCCAGCGAACGCACACCGTGCCGTTCGTGTCAAAAAATAGAAATAGAGCATCAATTATGGTCACAAAAACCGTATCGACTAAATCCTGCCGGTCTCTCGCTTCAGGAGGTCGAGAACAGTGCTCGGAAAACACCCGAGGCCAGCCTCGAGAGGCTGGTTCCCTTAGTAGATTTTGTAGAGGCATGGTATCATCTTCCCAACATATCTGCATGGGTCCTGCGTATAATAAAATCAGGATACAGACTGCAGTTCGGTCACCAACTGCCCCCCCCCCCCCAAGTTCTCTGGGGTGGTGCACACTGCAGTGGATCCAGAACAGGCTCAGGTGATGGAACAAGAAGTGCAATCTCTGCTGATGAAGGAGGCCATAGAACGTGTTCCTCTTTCAGACAGGGAGTCCGGGTTTTACAGCCGGTACTTTATAATTCCAAAAAAGGATGGAGGGCTGAGGCCTATTTTAGATCTAAGGCATTTGAACCGGTCTCTGAGGGGGTTCAGGTTCAAGATGCTCACTATTCCCATCATCGTGAATCAAATCAGATCCGAGGACTGGTTTGTCACGATTGATCTAAAAGCAGTGGTGGATCTAGAAAATTTTACATGGGTGGGCAAAGGGGTGGCAAGAGGTCTTGGCAGGGTGGCAGGGGTAGACGGTGGGAATCCCTTACAAACACAAAAACACAGTAGTTAGTTTAATCATGCCCTTACACACTACAAAGGTTTTTAGGGTAACACTTTACTTGAAGGGGTGTGCATAAGACTAACATGACACCTTCATAATCATGACATGACACATGTTATGAATATGAAGGAAGTTTTATGCATGTTTATGACAACTGTCATTAAGTGTCGTTCGCTCACTTATGACATTTTTAATGCAAATATGACATTGTTTGAGATGTCTTTGTTATGACACCTTGACATATATAATACATCAATACATCATAACCTGTCAGTGTCATGACAACTTGACATTACTAAGACAACACAACCTGTCATAAACATGACATAGCAGATTAATTGTCAAACTTAAGAAACCACTTTATGGTTAACATTACATTAAACTGTCAGGTGGTTGGTTTTGACATTGGCTGTCATGAAGCCATTATAACTTTTTAATGACAAATTCAATTTGTACCACTATAGTTGAGGTCACGAAAAATATTCATGACACAGTTATAATGGCCTCATGACAGCCAATGTCAAAACCAACCACATGACAGTTTAACTTAATTTAATGTCAAGTTGTCATGACAAAGACACTAGGTTGTGATGTTATGGTTATGTCAAGATGTCATAACAAAGACATCTTAAACAATGTCATATTTGCATTCAAAATGTCATTATTGAGCGAAAGACACTTAATGACAGTTGTCATAAACATGCATAAACCCTACTTCATATTCATGACATGTGTCATGTCACGATTATGAAGGTGTCATGTCAGTCTTATGCACACCCCTTCAAGTAAAGTGTTACCAAGTATAAAAAGCTAAATGAAAATATAAAAAAAGTACAATAATTGTGTCCAAGGACTTTTAATGGTTAGGCTCCAGCTACTTTCTTCAACTACTCTTGCCTGCAAAAGTCAATATGTGAAAACCTCTGGTTATCCTTGTATTACATTACACTGTAGGGCCATGTAGCTAATAAGTAGCCTATATAACAAATATAAAATCAGAAAGATTTATCACATACACACAGACCAGTTATGTTTAGAGAGTACTTAATATAATAATCCTAATTGTATTTGTTATTTCCCCAGTTGTAAGACTGGTTTCATTGCTGTGATACCTGAGAGGAATTGGATTTGCTTAACTAATCAAATGATCGATCTCCTAACTGGCACTGTATTGTGTGTTGTAACGTAACGTTGGCGTAACGGCGACCATCAGTAAACGTTTTGGATATAAACAATTTATATTCTTTATTAAGCTGTTCTTGTCTTTACTAAAATCAAAATTAGGCTAATCAAAGGGAAGAGTGCTCTTACAAATCACGAGGGAGCGATTTGACCGCTGATTTTGGCTAACGTAACAGACTCGCTGTTTTTGCTGATACTGAATCGTCTTTAGCATACAATACATTCATTACAAATGTAACTTTAAGTTAAACGTGTGTTTAACTACACCTGGGGAAACTCACTTCACCTTCAGAGGCTCTGGGGCAGCTCAGTCTCTCCAGTTGGGTTGCAGGGCCAGCTCACCGCAGCAGACTCGCTGTGTGTGTGAGCCAGACTGAGCGAACGCCGCTCTGCACGTTTGAATCAGGGACGTAGGCTACTAATTGAGGGGCAGGGGGGAGGGGCTTTAATAAAAATTAAATTGTTCACTTTTGGTAAATGTATCGTTTAGTTCACTGTTTTGAGAAGCTTGCGGGTTGTTTTTACAAGTAGCCTACATTTTTTGGATCATCAAAGTTAGGGGGGCAGCTGGGGGGGTTCTAGAGTGGGGGGGGGCACCTGCCCCCCTTTGCCCCCCTGTAGATCCGCCCCTGTCTAAAAGACGCTTATTTTCATGTTTCCATCCTTCCATGTCACAGGAGGTTCCTGAGGTTCGCTTTCGGGGGCGAAGCTTACCAATATCGGGTTCTTCCGTTCGGCCTAGCACTCTCTCCCCGCACGTTCACCAAGTGTATGGATGCAGCGCTAGCTCCATTGAGACTTCAGGGCATCCGCATACTGAATTATATCGAACACTGGCTCATTCTGGCCCAGTCTCGAGAAATGGCAGTTCGGCATCGAGATATCGTCCTTGGCCACATTCAGAACTTGGGGTTGAGACTCAACACAAAGAAGAGTGTGTTGGAACCAGCTCAGAGCACAACGTTTCTGGGCGTGGTGTGGAATTCGGCTACGATGCGGGCACAAATGTCTCCCGCGCGTATCGAGTCCATTCTGACAATGGTGTCCGGGATAAAGCTAGGCCAGGCCATCACTGTAAAGCGATTTCAAAGACTGCTGGGCCTCATGGCAGCGGCATCCAACATTATTCCTTTGGGTCTTCTTCACATGAGGCCCATTCAGTGGTGGCTGAAAGCCAAGGGGTTTCATCAGATTATCCTTTGGTCCCAAGGGAAACTATTGTTTATCAGAGCAATGTACGTTCCGGGGGTTCAGAATCAGGGAGCAGACATCCTGTCGAGGCAGGGGCTGAGGCCCGGGGAATGGAGACTTCACCCAGATGTGGTGAAGTTGATATGGGAGAGGTTTGGACCAATGGAAGTGGATCTGTTTGCGTCTCGAGAGACGTCCCATTGTCCACTTTGGTTCTCCCTCACACATCCAGCCCCACTGGGGTTGGATGCCATGGTACAGGCCTGGCCGAGTCCTGGAGAGGGTCCGTCAGGAGGGCATCAGTCTTCTTCTGGTTGCCCCAATGTGGCCGGCCCAAGTATGGTTTTCAGACATAATTTCACTCCTGATAGCTCTGCCGTGGCAGATTCCTCTGAGGAGGGATCTGTTGTCTCAGGCGGAGGGCACAATATTCCACCCTCTCCCAGAGCTGTGGAAACTGTGGGTCTGGCCCCTGAGGGGGTTCAGTACCTGAATGCTGGTCTATCAGCCGGGGTGGTTGAAACCATACTTAGCTCTAGGGCTCCGTCTACTACGAGATTATATGGCCTCAAGTGGAATGTGTAGTTTCCACTTGGTGTAGAGAACATGAGTTAGATCCAGTTAACTGCCCGGTGGCTTCAGTTCTGGAGTTTCTTCAAGATCGTTTCTCTGCGAGTCTCTCCCCTTCCACACTTAAGGTGTACGTGGCTGCCATTGCGGCTTTCCATGCACCAATGAGTGATGCTGGGGAGGCACCAGCTGGTCATTCGTTTCCTCCGTGTTACATGGAGGATGAGACCGACAACCAGGTCCAGGGTTCCTGCCTGGGACCTGGCGGTGGTTCTCGAAGGGTTATCCCTGGCCCCCTTCGAACCCCTTCAGTCAGCTTCGCCCAAGGACCTGACGTTCAAAATGGCTTTTCTCTTAGCTATTACCTCTCTAAAGAGGGTGGGAGATCTTCAAGCCCTGGCAGTGACACCAGCACGCTTGGAGTTTGCCCCTGGCGGAGTTAAAGCCATTCTGCACCCGAGACCTGGCTATGTGCCTAAGGTGCCTTCTAACACGGCACGGTCTACGGTCCTGCAGACATTTCATCCTCCACCTCATGTGTCGGCAGAAGAAGAGAGGCTCCATTTGCTCTGCCCTGTCAGAGCTTTGAGCGTTTACCTCGAGAGGTCCTCTTCTTGGAGGAGGTCGGACCAACTGTTAGTGTGTTTTGGGTCACCTAAGAAGGGGCTCCCTGCTTCAAAACAAACCATTAGTAATTGGATTGTTCAGGATGTTGCCTCGGCCTACAAGGTGCGCAATTTGCCTTCACCTTTGGCCATAAGGGCTCATTCAACTAGAGGCATGGCGTCCTCTAGGGCTCTCTTATCGGTAGTGCCCTCTCCAGGACATCTGTGAGGCAGCCGGTTGGGCTACCCCGCACACTTTTATCAGGTTTTATAGTCTGCACCTCCCTAGTACGCCTGGCGCACGTGTGCTCTCGTCCTAGCTGAGTGCCTGAGATCAGTTTCACTCTAGGGCAGGCCTTTCTTCGATGCGTGGCCTAGTGGGCATTCGTTCCCCAAAGAGTTGTTTTCAACGACGCAGTGCGAGTTCCCTTCTCAGGGAACAAGGGTTATAGTCATAACCCGAGACGTTTTCTCCTCTGCTACTGACGCTTGCTGATTGGTGCGAGATGCATTCTGGGATACCTGTCTGTCTCAAGTCCGCACAAGTCACTGATTGCATCCTCACATTCAATATGTATTTTTAATGCCTTTTATATATTTTGTCTTTGAGCATGTGATGCTTTGTATTGATTATCCTTAAAGTGCCTGATTATATAATTTACATAATATGTAATACCTTTACTTTAAGTCTGCAACTTATCGTTCAATAAGAATACAAAAATATAGATAGATAGATAGATAGATAGATAGATAGATAGATAGATAGATAGATAGATAGATAGATAGATAGATAGATAGATAGATAGATAGATAGATAGATAGATAGACAGATAGATTGTTTGATTGATAGAAGTGAAAAATTTAAAACTAAAATATACACTGTATTTTTTTATTATTTAAAGGAGCATTTACATTTGATAAAATGAATTAGGCTAATAGCCTAATCACTTAAATGACATTCATTTATGAATGCAACTTCCTCAAAGGATTTCTTTTAATATATTGCCTACAGTCGTTTAAGAACATCTCCACTTTCCTGAGTATCTGATTAATCAGAGTTTGATGGCGTTTGCTCGCTCTTCTTCTGTTGAAGACTTCTGGATCTGAATTCATAAACCAGCACAGCAACAGTAGCCACGCCCACCAGAGCAGAGAGAGCCAATCGGATCACAGCTTCAGTAAAACCACAACAGTGGATATAGTCTTCAGAGAGAAGAAATAAAGAACTTAGAAATATGATTCACTTAGTTTGTAGAAAAAAATATACATCTGCTGACAAACCTGAACTTGTTTTGCAGAGTTGAGTGATGTCCAGATGTGTGGTCTGGTTGCTGATAGGATTGTTCAGCACACAGCTGTAGGACTCATCCAGACACTGAATCTCCAGAAGTAGAGAGAGACTGATGCTGAGATCACACACACTGATGCTGGACAATACACTGTTTCCTTTGTACCAGGAGAGAGTCACATAACTCACATCCACCACTGAACACACAAATGAACAATTCTGGTACAGTCTGAGAACGGAACAGTCTCTGCTGATGACAGGAACTGGCAGATGAGCTGGAAAATATTGGAGAATAAATGTAATTCAGTAAATAAGAGTTCTGTGGTATTTGTTGGTTCATTGATACTTAACATTGATTTCAATTATAATTTTTTTTTATAAAATGTTGATTATTAAAGAATTACAAGAATGCAACATTGCTCAAACGAATCTGAGTATAATGACAGAATAACTAAGTTGTTGTAGGGGGCTAAACGAAACTACTGTTTAAATAATGGTAAGAATGGGTCACCTATTAAATGCTATTGGCCATAACCTCTGACTAATGATCGGACTGGCGAGTTTGTGACGTGGGATCCGCGTAAAAAAGCACGGCCTGCGTGAGACCCTAAGCGACATAAGTAACCGAATGAACGAGAACAATAAGAGCAAAGAGTTAAACAGAATAATCAAATGTGTAGTTAAACTATTATACAAATGACAAATAATCAATTGGCATTCTAACCTAAATGAGGGGTTGTGACAAAAATGGAGTCTGATAAAAGTAAATTGAAGTTAAAATACTTTGCCACACTGAAACCGTCATTGGGCCGATTGGGCAGGCCTGTTGTTTTACATTAATGGCAACATTAATAGCACAGACAGCTGCAGGTTTATTAGGCTGCTGTCACTTTAAGACTGAATGCACGGATCTAATAAACTGACACGCATTCAATTCCTTTCCCAACTGTTTATGTGCACTTTAGATGTAACTAACTGTGTTTATGAGAATACTCGCCATATTGTAGTGTGTTTTTGACCACAGCCCAAAGTAGGTTGCCTGTTCTTTGCTTGTTTCTGTTTCAGTCCATCTCAAAAGCACGTGCACAGAAAGCTACCTGAGGAACAGAGTGAATTCTCTTTCACAGCTTAATATTCAGCTCCATAACTCTTTTAAATATCAAGCACATCCTATAGTGGACAGTATTTTACTACAGTCAGGTTACATGATTAGACTGATTTTGACATTAAGGAGGGTGAAAGCACACCTCTTTAAATGAAAGGAATGTGGCAATGCTTAAGTCATTTATTTGTATTATTTTCATTAAATTATTTTAACTTGTTAAATATGTTTAATTAATCGCATGCATTAATGCGTATACACCCTGTTTTCAGAGGATTGTACATGCAACTGTTCAGATCCGATTTGTGTGTCCATGCAGCTCTTTAGTTTTCCAGAATATCTGCATTGGTTTCTATGGCAATGACATTACACTAGTAAACATACGCCAAAAACAACAACAACAACCGCAGCATGGATCTTATTTCCTTGTTTTTATTTACTCAAATAGCTAGAGAAACCAGAGTTAAAAGCCACAAGTTTTTTTTTTCTTATTCATCTTAACTCATTCGTCACCATTGCGTGGCTTCATTTGTCATGTGGAAACGCGAAAACGAAAAAATAAATTTCTGTATATTTCTTTATTATTCATAATTTTTTATTATTTTATGCTTTAAATGTGTAAATAAAATAAAATTCATGGCTCTGGACATTGTTTATTTTTGTAATGGTATCTGAGTGTTTGCAAGGTTGATAGGCTACATTTAAACTATATACTTTTGTGTAGTTTAATGTAACAGTGCGTAGTGTTGCTGTCCTGTGAGGGAAAAAGTAGGCTACTTCACATTTGTACATGAATACTTAACGCAGTATGAAGTTCCTTACATTCCCCCACTGGTTATTTTGAAAATTAACAAAATGTAGGTCTATTGTCACAATATTAACAAATTGTTACTAATTTACATGTCCGGTCCCCTCAGTTTTCTGATTGCTTAAAAAAAAAAAAAAAAAGACTTTAGGAGGCAAAATATTTTTTTGGTGATTATGTGAATTACACTGCGCAAACCAAAGTAATAGGCTAGGCTACTACCCACCGGATGAATAAGGGTTGGCTCTCAGTCTCCACAGTACATAAAATATTCATTGTATTTTATTTTATTTTTCGTGTTCGCATTTATGAGGAAAAAAACAATGTTACGGACGTGTTCTCCGTTACAGACATGAC
This sequence comes from Rhinichthys klamathensis goyatoka, assembly GCF_029890125.1. NCBI lineage: Eukaryota > Metazoa > Chordata > Actinopteri > Cypriniformes > Leuciscidae > Rhinichthys > Rhinichthys klamathensis. Next base: position 263,966 of record NW_026606910.1, on the reverse strand, counting down.
CGCTCTGAAAGCAGCAAAAAAATGCTTTAAAACTGTCACAGAGACATCAAACAGAAAGCACAAAACCTTTCTTTAACCTGAATTTCGTTTTGTATTAATTGTATCTTAATTTTAATCAATGTTTCATCAACCAATTGCCTGGATTTAATAAATAAGAAGTAAATATAGCAGACGATAGATAGGAAACGGAGGAGCCGGCGTGTGAACTGGAGCTCGTCTCATAAATTAACCGAAACTCAGCGTATAAGGTAGCCTACTTGCCTCACATGTCTACTTTTAAACAGAACAATTCAAAACGAAAGAAAACAGACTACAGACTGCTCTCTGCTTATGTAATCCTTATGAAATGTGCATTTCTCTCTGGCACGTTCACTACTGAAGATCGCGAGTCAGCATCGTCAACTTCATCTTAGCCGACAAAGAAAACACTTGTTTATTAATAAACAATTACAATATCTCCTTGCTATATTTTACATATTCATAATCATACTTTTGCCGGTTCTTTGTGACAGCTTTTAGGTGCTTTATTGGCAGCGCCACCCTTACATGTCGCCACCGCATCACCGCACCCACCAGAATAGACCTGTATATAAAATATATATATATTTTATAGCCTATATGTATAATAATCTATTATCTAATGAAATAATATATTATTTCATTTCCTATATATATTTCTATATTATGGTAATTTAAAAATACAAAAACAAACAAACAAAAAAAAACAGGATTTTGTTTTTAAATGTTTAATGGCATCTTTTTGCTATGTATCATGAATGAAGGCCAGTATCACCAGTGCCAATACTGATAGGCCTACTTATGTCTCTACTAAATTGATTTTTTGACAGATTTTTAGCCATTAATTATAGCCATTCAACATTGCAGTATCATATTGTTTTTGTTATTTTTGACCCACATAATGTAAACAGTTCTGTTATTTAGGTAGGTGTAACATTAATATTCAGGTAGGAAATACAGAAACTGAATAAAATAATTAAATGTAAAACAGCGCAGTCTTCTCTGTATAAATTAAAATAAAATATATTAATATTAATATAATACAACATTCATAACACACACACACACACACACACACACACACACACACACACACACACACACACACAAACGTTTGTTTTTGTGATATATGAGGACATTCCATAGGCGTAATGATTTTTATACTGGACAAACTGTATATTCTATCCCCCTACACTGCCCCTATCCCTAAACCTACCCATCACAGGAGACATGCTGCATTTTTACATTTAAAAAAAAACATTGTTTTTTATGTTTTTTAAGCTATTTGAAATATGAGGACTCATGCAATGTCCTCATATATCACGTGTAAGTTGTAATACCAGTGTAATATGCATGTCATTATACACATTTGTGTCCTCATATATCACAAAAACAAACACACACACACACACACACACACACACACACACACACACACACACACACACACACACACACACACACACACACACACACACACACACACACACAGCCACAAAGTATACAGTATATAAACTTGGTAGTAATTCTCTACTCACCATAGACGGTAAGATTGAATGTGTTGAGCGGTGTCTCTGATCTGGTGCTGGATACTGTATAAAGTCCAGAGTCAGTGTTTCTGGTGTTCGTGATGGTCAGAGATCCAGTCTGATGATCCAGCTTCAGTCTGTCTCTGAATCTCTCATCAGGAAAATCTGTCTTATTGTCCTTTCCATTGATTGTAGCTATGAGATTGTTGTTGTGTCCAGTTCTCCACATTATCAGATCATCTGTCTGTATTTCAGTATCAGAGTTTAGAGTGACAGATTCTCCCTCAGTCACTGACACTGACTTCACTGCATCATCAACACCAAACACTCCTGAACAACAAACAGAAATATTCACTCAGAATTTGGAGGTTTAACAGATTTTTTTTTTCATTTTCATTTTGAAACAATTTTCTTCATTCTGCACAGTAGTAGTTGAGTAGGTTTATTCTGATACATTTAAAAAAATAGTATATTTAAATGTATTAAATAGGCAAAATGAATGATGGAAACATTTAAGAACAGAATAATGTGCAGGCAAACAAACGATAAAGAGAACTGAAGGCATAAAAATACTTACCAGCCAGACTCCAGGAGAACAAACAGAAGTAAATAATCAAATCAAACATTTTCTTCAGTATAGTTGTCTAAGTGGTTACACAACAGAAATATTATAATAATCAGTCCTGGCACTCTTGAAAAAGTCAAACGTGTTGCCGGTCTGTTGTAAAGTGATTTAGTGAAACTGCAGTCAGTGTGAATAAACACCTCCTGTAGCACCGCCCACACGGACAGACCCTTTACAAAAATTATTTAAGTATAGGAACAGTTAATACTGATTTATGTCCTGCCGACTTTTAAATAATTTTACACCATTTTCTTTATCAAAATGGAATTAATCTATTATTTCATTCATTTATTTGTTTCGTGATTGAAACATTCAATTTATGGGGACAAAAATCCCACAATAATGAGTTCCTGATTTTACACTGAAAACATGATGTAGTTAAGCAATATCAGGAGCGCTATTTTGTCTGATTATCAGCATGATTGTAAATGTGACGTGATTTTGATTTTATAACAGATTGATAAGTTAATAGTAGCCTTAATCAACCTTTGTAGACACATATTGTCGTTTTTTTCTCATTCAATGAAAACAAAGCTCAAAACAAAGCAACAGCAGAACCACAGCAAATGCTATTTCACACAAACTCCATTTCTGAAAATCAGTTTTCATCAAAGGAGAAGCTTAAAGATCCCCTTGCACTTTTCCAACAAAATAAAATCACTATGGATTAACTTTCAAAAGCAAAATGAATTATTTATAATAATATATATTATAATAATATAATTAAGTTTTTTTAATGAGTTCTCTGTTCTTCACATTCTTCTTATTGTAGATCATTGTCATCGTGAGAAGTCATGTACACTTTCTGAAGGGAGGAGTTTATTCACACTGACTGCAGAGTTCCATTAAACCACTTCACAGTCCAGCAGATTCCATTCGCTGTGTTACAAAGCGTTCAACATTTTTGAGACCCGTGTCAGGACCCGATTATTATCACAGTTCTGTTGTGAAACTGCTTTGCGAACTGTTGAAGAAAATGTTTATTTTCATCTTTTTGTGCTGGAGTCCGACTGGTAAGTATTTTTATGTCTTCGCATCTGTTTATATTGCAATTTGTTGACAAACATAATTCAGTTATTTAATATTTCCATCATTAATTTTGCCTCCTATATTTTCTAGTTGTATCAAACTAATTTACTAAAATACTTTTGTGTTCATGCTGCGGTCCCTTTCAATGAGCATACATTGAAATTAGTGCAGAGAGAATAATTATTTTTTTTAAATGTTTAAAACTTTTATTGAGTGAATATTTCTGTTTGTTGTTCAGGAGTGTTTGGTGTTGATGCAGTGAAGTCAGTGTCAGTGACTGAGGGAGAATCTGTCACTCTAAACTCTAGTCTTACTGAAATACAGACAGATGATCTGATAATGTGGAGAACTGGACACAACAACAATCTCATAGCTACCAAAGAAAACTATAAGATAGATTTTCCTGATGTGAGATTCAGAGATAGACTGAAGCTGGATCATCAGACTGGATCTCTGACCATCATGAACATCAGAAACACTGACTCTGGACTTTATACAGTATCCAGCAGCAGATCAGAGACGCCGCTCAACACATTTAATATTACCGTCTATGGTGAGTTAAAAGACATAATTACTATACTAACAAAATCGGATGAAAATCTAGTTTGTCTTTGTACAAAGTTGTATTTGTTCTTGAAAATAAAAATAGTTCTATAAAACATCAAATTATATATTGTGCTTGATCTTGTAAAGGAAATTATATTTCACACAATTTTACAATACATTTTAATGTAATAATTTTTGCGTGATACTAATACATCAATTGCATTTACAAATAAAATATATCTCTTACTTAGTGTTAATTATATTTATTCTGTTTTCAAGCTCGTCTGCCTGTTCCTGTCATCAGCCATTCTTCAAAAAAATCCCCAACTTCATCAAATTGTTCATTGGTGTGTTCATCAGTGTTGAATGTGAGTGATGTGACTCTCTCCTGGTACGCAGGAATGAGTGTATTGTCCAGCATCAGTGTGTGTGATCTCAGCATCAGTCTCTCTCTACCTCTGGAGATTGAGTGTCTGGATGATTCCTACAGCTGTGTGATCAACAATACCATCAGCAACCAGACCACACATCTCAACACTGAACTCTGTCGGCCATGTTCAGGTACATCTGTGATGATATTTATTATTTATTATTATTTATTTTGTGTTTATATACACATTCACTCACACTAATGACTCTCTCCTTCTCCTCCAGACTCAGTGTCTCTGATAGTGCTGATCTCTTCTTCTGCTGCTGCTGCTGGATCTCTGATGATTGTTACTGCAGTTGGGATCTTCTGCTTCTACAGGAAACACAGAAAAACAGACAGAGAAGGCAAGTATTATATATATATTAAAATAATGTAAAGCAGTGCTCAAACATCATTTCATTGAGTGTTTTGTTTCTGTAATTATAAAACAGTTCAGACCCGTGATAGAGAGATCACTTACGCTGATCCGACATTCTACAAAAGACATAAATCGGTAAGAGAATTTATTTCTGTGTATGGTGTGTCTGAATTATTGTAGCAGCGAGTCTAGACAGATATTTATAAAAGCAGTAGATGTATTTTAGTGTCCCTTTGTCTTCTGCTCTGATTTGTGTATTTTGTAGAGTCACAGATTTAGATTTAGATTTAGATTTAGGAGAGAGCGGGGCACAACCTATAACGCTTTTTTTTACTTTCTCCATTTGTATAAATCTACTTAGGGTTCAGAGTTTTTTTTCTTTTTTCTCCAAATTAAGTTCACACATGTGTGGTACAAATATGTTGTCTTGTACTTCTTATTATGCCTAAAGAATGGAATTGAAATGTGTAACATGTAAGGGGCACATTGTAACCGTTCACATGACCATATGACAGCTTAAAATGTTATCTGATCTAATCAAACAATTATCCAACACAAACTAAAATATTTTGTCAATAAAAGACAATTATTATTATTTTTTTAAATAAAATAATAGCATTTCTTAAGAAATTAAAAAATGTAACTATATTGGAACATGACAATGAACACACTGCAAAACACATCTATACAGCATGTCCAAACAATGCAGGCAAATAGATGAAAAAAAATAGTGATAAAAACACAGAGCTGAACACAACACAGCATCTCAGAACAGGAGACAAATAGCATGAGTAACTGTATGATAGGGGTGTCCGAAGTCGGTCCTGGAGAGTTTAGCCCCAGCTTGCCTCAACATAGTCTGAAAGTTTCTAGTATGCTAAGAGCTTGATTAGCAAGTTTTAACACAGTGTACACAGGTTAATGTATTCTGCTGATTAGATCAGGATTAAAATAACTATCTCAACTGTTAAAAAACATATAAGTTTAAAATAATATCAGATTTGTCTAATATTAAATAAACACAAAAACAGAGATGAGATAAATAACTTAAACAATAATTTTACTTTTGTTATCGTTAAATATATGTTCAGTGACAGGGGAGAGCGGGGCACAACCTAACACATTTTGGTTTTGGCTCAATTATTAAAAAAATAATTAAGATAGATTCATCTTTTTTTATATACAAGCAACATACACATCTCTGCTAATGAACATTTTAAGTTTTTTTTTTTTCTAGGACCTACCTTTTTCGTACAGCTGCACTGAAAGTGACAGAAGTGCAAATGTTACAACTTACCCCATATGCGGGGTTAACAGTAAAAGACAAAGGGGTTAGTTGTAACACTTGTGTGTAACACACATAATTCAGAACTATATTATCTGTATAGTTTGATATTGTTTGTGCATCTGTATTCGCTAGTTGCATAACAACGGAAATAGAATTTCTGGTTTGTCTGTGGTGGGCTTGATCACTTCCGGTCACTGCTTCCGTCAATGGCACTCGCTTACTTAACCGACCTTTCAGCATAGTGTAAAAAAAACACGAGTCTTTTTGGTATTAAAACAGGTGTTGTACCGAATTCCGACTCGCGGACAAATCTCACGCCCCTTCGCGTGCACGCGCCTCTCACATAAATACGCGCTGAAGCGAGTTTGAATGCACTTCCTTTGCCATATGCGTTTATCGATTGATTTTTCTCACAGCAAGCACCAGATCCTGCATGAAAGCTTTGTCTACACTTACATAAATTAACAGAAAGTGAACTAGTGTGGATAAAAGATGCAAACAAACAAAAACGTATGGCAGATCGATACGAAGCTATAAACTTCGACGGGTAAAGCTACCATAATAAAGCTACCAGCTGTCAAAACATAACTGTTAATTTCCCATAATTTAACTGAATGTAACTTTTGTGTGTTAAACATGTGGTTCATAAGAAAATATTGTATCACTCTCCCCATTGCACAAAAATGTCATTAAAAAGAATAATATTTAACCTTTTTCATGAAGATAGGCTTTAGACATGTCTGATGAAGGGCTGGGCCCTAAACGTTACACGAGGTGAGCAACTATTAAAACTCGCTTAGGAGCATCTTCTGGTGTGCGGACTCATTGTTTACTTTTGCATAATAAAATTGAACATTTGAACATTGTGTGTGTGTGTGTGTGTGTGTGTGTGTGTGTGTGTGTGTGTGTGTGTGTGTCTGTGTGTGCGTGTGTGTGTGTGTGTGTGTGTGTGACTCTGTTGTTACTCTGTCATAGTAATTGACCATAATAAATTGAACTTGAACATTCTATTTGTGTAAGCACGGTTGTTACTGTCAGTCTATAGTATTGGCCATAATAAAATTTTAATAAAATTTTAATACATTTTAATTCATTGTTGTTACAACTAACCCAGAGTCTTGTTGTTACAACTAACCCAGAGTCATGTAGCCATGAACTAGCTCACCTTACAGCTAACAGGCAAAAAATTGAGATGGTCCTCACTGCGGAACATGAAATCCACGGGGAGGAGTCGGATCCAGATCCGACTCCTCCCACCTTACATATACCTAAACCTACCCAACTCCGCCCCCTGATCCCTAAACCCACCCCTAATCCCTAAACCCAACCCTAATCCTACCCATCTCCACCCCTTGGATCTTGATCCGACTCCTCCCCGTGGATCTCATGTACTGCATTGAGGTGCTACTGAAAAAATTAGCACTAACAACTTACATGGAAAATATCTACACAGACACACAATAAACATAATAAAAGTTTGATGAGTTTAACTACAAAGCAGAAATTCCCATAACAAAAACAAAAAAGTAAAAAAAGTTACTTTCTTACCTCAAAATTGTTTTTTCCACTTTAACATGTGCTGTGTCTGCCGCAGGGCTCTACTTTATCACATGTAGAATAAGAACTAAACTAAGCATGTGTGAAGTGAATCAGGTGATTTGTAACTAGTTCCTGATTGGACACATTGGAATTGTTACAACTGACCCCTGTTACAACCATCCCCGGTCTCCCTACAACACCTGTTTAATACCAAAAAGACTCGTGTTTTTTTTTTACACTATGCTGAACGGTCGGTTAAGTAAGCGAGTGCCATTGACGGAAGCAGTGACCGGAAGTGATCCAGCCCACCACAGACAAACCGGAAATTCTATTTCTGTTGTTATGCAACTAGCGAATAGATAGATATCCATACATCCATCCCTCATCCAAACATCCTTCTATTATGGATCAATATCATGGATAGAGATTTGCACAGTTTTGCAAATATCAAATATTGTAATTGCAATTGAATTATATTTGTGTGTGGCATGCAAAATTTTGATTAATAATAATAACAGTAATAATAATAGAAACGAGCTTAAAATGAAATTTTAAATGGTTTATTGCATTAAAAACTGGGCTATATTTTAATAAATAAACAAGTGATCAATGCATAGTAAACAAATGTGAAGAAAAGAACATACTTTTACATTTAAATTCCAACATTGTTTGTGAAAGTCCAACAAAGTTAAATGTGGCAAAATAAATATAAATACTCAAACCTGAAAAGTTGTGTGGCTCCCTGTTTTCATTTCATTATCGTTCTAAACTGCTGTTACAACTAACAGTTGAACACTGTTAACTAACCCCGCTGTGTAAAACATATTTTAACCCTAGCTAACATTTGCGTTGCTGACATGTTTCAAAATGGTGGAAATGGAAATGGTGACATACACACCCAACTCAGAAACCTTAAAAAAAACCTATGATGAAAAAATGTATACTTGCATGGTGTCAAAACACTCTTTGTCCAGAATCTTCAAGAAATCTTATCAAAACTTTCCACGAATCAGCGGGAGTCTTGGCAGCGAGAGAAAAAGAGCGGAAACACAACCTGCTTGACCCTGGCTAACTGTAAAAGGTCCATGTTACATTTAACCCCGCGTTAGGTTGTGCCCCGCGCTCCCCTATCTTCCAAAGATTTTTTAATTTTAGCACAATATTTTCTCTATATAGTGTTGATATGGCAACTAGTAAATACAAAAAAATTTCATCATGCTAGCATGTGTGGAAGTATTTAAAAAAACAACTGTGATACAACTAGCCCCACGTTAGGTTGTGCCTCGCTCTCCCCTATTACATTATTGTCACAAACTCTTATGTCATCAGATATGCTTTTATCTCCCCAAAATGTGAAAATACCATATTACAGGCAGAAGGAGGATGATTTTAGAAAACATAAAAGTGTAAAGAGAGTTCTTGATAAATATTTCAGTAAACAAGTATTTGTGTTTTCTTTCAGAGACAGAGTGCTGCAGAGACTGATGCTGTGGTGTACGCAGGAGTCATGAGACGTTGATCAACTCTTGAAGTACTGAGCAGGAGAAGGATTTACATGTTCTATGTGAATACATATATACGGAATATGCACAATGAATCTCATGGTATAGTTATACATACACTCTTAAAAATAAAGGTTTCAAAAGGGGGGTTTCGCAGTCATGCTATAGAACAGGGCTCCTCAAATCCGGTCCTGGAGGGCCAATATCCTTCAGAGTTTAGCTCCAACCCGGATCAAACTCATATACCAGGAATTTTCTAGTAACTCTGAAAACCTTGATTTGCTTCGAGGCCGGAATTAAGGAAACCTGATAGAGAAGAACCATTTTTGGTGACCCAAACCTCTGAAAACAGTTCAAACAGTTCAGTTCACAATTTTTCTTATTGTGAAGAACATTTTAATATTGTACAGAACATTTTTCCATTATAAAGAACCTTTCGTGAAATGGAAAGATTCCATGGATGTTAAATGTTCTTCATAGAAGCATCGATGCCAAAGAACCTTTATTTTTTAAGAGCGTACACAGAGCTGGACTGGGACTAAAATTCTACTTTGAACAAAACCAGCCCATCCGGGCAACGATTCCCCTTGAATAAGGTTAAGGTCTTAATTTGGTGTAAATTAATGTATTGATAAAATAAGAGAGAAACAAATAATAACAGATTTATAGATTTTATGAACGCAGTTAACAAAAATAATGTTGCATTTTTTTTCTCACATAGAAATGCACATTTTTCATTAAAACTGATTTTGAAATGTACTATTAAACAACAATAACATTTATTAGTTAACTTCTAATTTCTCTAAGACTCTGATATTGATATTTCACGGGTTCTTAGTGAAATAACATTTTATCTCAATTTAGAGTGTAGAAAACTTTGTCCTTAATTCATGGGATCCAGTTTTGTTAAATTATCCTTTGTAATTGCTGTAATGAAAAGTTACCCTAGTTCTTGTGTAAAATTCAAAGTTTAATTGTAGTAATTAGTAAGATCATGGTAGTCACAGATAAAGTCATGCTTCATTCAACGGACGTCGCGGATAGACCTAAAACCAATCAGAGCGATGAAGGAGATGACGTATGCAGAGCGGCGGAGATACATCTCCGAGTGTTGTTCTTTGCTCGGTTTTTAACAAAAAGGAAACGTTCAAATCGCTTAAAACAGACGCGATAGCTGATTCGAACGAGTGATGTTCGACGGCGGCATCCATCTTTGTAATGTAGGCTACAAAATCTGCTTCAAAATCCCACCGCTGTCGTCATCGTGTAAAGCCCACCCCAACGTTTCTGATTGGTGCCGCGATTTCGACGGATTGGAAATGGGCTTGAATGAGCTCTTTGCCAGACTAACTTTCAGAGCAAATCTAAATTTGACGGAAGTTGTCTGGGTTTTCCCAGGCTAGCTCCGTATATAAAGTTATTGTCTTTGAAAAGTAAGAGTCGACCCTGAGTCAATGAAATTAATCGTTTTTCAAACGAGTCATAAGCCGTTTCGTTGTGGCATCAAGATGAAAAATTAACATATTGCCCGTCCACGTATTGCACACGCAGACACAGGGAAAACTTGAACATCATGTTGAGAAGACGGCGCTGTGCTCTACAATGTGAAGGTAAAGCCAGTTTTTTTTAACTGCCCAAGGACGAGCATGTGACGAATCAGTGGTTAAAATTCATCTTTACCACGATACAACAGCAGTATAATCCTAAACTTTTGGTGTGTTCCCTTTATTTTACTGACGACTGCTTCTCAAATCTCGGAGTTCAATGCAGGATTCACAAACCGCTTGCTCTTGAAAGATGGTGTTCAAAATACTTAGTTTTGAGTTTTATATTGTGTAGGTCTCCTGCTAACTGGCTAACTCACATTATTACTGTCTTACTGAAATACTTCTGCTAATCAGCTGTGGGCCACTATTACCTAAAACTGTGTCTATTAATGCAGATTATCTGTCGTTCTCACTACTTTGAGGAAAGATTAAGCATGGAGCAAGATTTGTTTTATCAACGTTTATGTTACATCAATCATTCACGCTAGAGCTCGACTACATTGCATACATGCACTGTTATTGATACAGTTTTCACATGTTCACCGCAATGTATTAGAAAAATACTCTGTAAATAAATTAGTTCAAGTAAAATGATCAGTTTATTGATGGAGATGCACTTGTTAATGCTGATGGTGAGGAATTACAGTTGCAACATCTAATAACCCTTACGCAACAAAAATATATTTCTCAATATATTATGTGACAATATATTTCATGTGTCTCCATATATTGTGAAATTTACATTGTAATATATCATATGATATATTATATAATAATATATTATATATATGCAATAATATATTGCAATATATGGGACAATACTGCAATTATTGCCGTTTTCATATATTGAATAAATACATATTATTATACTATTTAATATATTGTTAGGTATATTGAAATATGTCCCATATTATATGAAATTATATATTGGAAGAGGCATTGTATATATGTGAAAATATATATGTAAAATTATATGAGCTAATATACCTCAATGTACCAGATAATATAATCAGATATATATGCAAACATGTCTTAAATATGTTGAAAAATATATTGATTTATATTACATAATATATTATATATAATTATCATATTATATATTGTATACAATAATTTACCATGTGGGGGAATAAAAAGTGGACTAAAAAATGTTGTAATTGTTGCTGTTAATGGTAATTTAATTTATACTCTCATCTACATTTTACAATATATGAATTAGGGCCGGGACTCGATTAAAAAAATTAATCTAATTAATTAGAGGCTTTGTAATTAATTAATCGAAATTAATCGCATTTTAATTGCATAAATATTTGACCTGAGAACAGTGAGAAGTAATTTTTTTCACATGGATTTTCAGTATACTATTGAATAATGACTGAATACATAAGCTTAATCAACAACATAGTTTATTTTTGTTCAACCAAGTCCAGCAGACCAGTGCAATTTTTGCCATTAAGTGTAGTAGCATATTGTAATAGCATACTGTAATAGCAATAGCGAATTCCTTGTTGCATAGCTTGCACACAACCATGCTCTTATCGACGCTTCCATCCATTCGCTTTTTATAACAAAAATTGCCATCCACCGGCCAACCAAAGCGATCTAGGCGATCTATGAAGCAAGCGATCTCGTCAGCTTCTTCATCATGAACGCTAGTTGGTGCGCCGCCAGTATAATCGGTCCGCCGAAACTCATCCAGTGAGAAACGTTCCGCGGTGCAAAATTAAGTGTGATTAAAATAATTTGTGTAATTAATTAACGCGTTAAAGTATGTAATTAATTAATCTTAATTAACGCGTTAAAGTCCCGGCCCTAGAATCAATACATAGCCATATATGGTCCATCCATATGGCTATATAATGTAAAATATAATGAATGTCATGCAAAAATTTGATTTGGACTATTGTTAATCAACCTTTCTGTAAACCTATGCATGAGCTTACTTAACTCATAAAAAAAAATACTTTGTTTCAATAAACATACATGCAATAATGTAATACAGTTTTGTTTGTATATCAATGTATTTTAATATATGAATCAATATATAGCAATAGGTTGTCCATCCATATATTGTTATATATTTTCAAATATATGAGGCAGTTTCTGATATATTGAAATATATTTTCTAATGTATTGCAATATAAATTCTAGTATATTGCAATATATTTTTGTTTCGTAAGGGAAAGGCCCTTAAACTGAATAGTGTATCTCTGAGAAACGTCCTGCTCGAGTCGTCCTTGCGATGGAGGTTCGGGTTGAATAACTAGTTCTTTCAATGTTTCATCATCGTACTCACGCTCGCATTGATATGGTAAAATCACCATCATTGTTCATTACTGTGTTTAGGTGTAGGAAGCCTCAGGACAAGCAGAGCTAACGTTGTTTTGGCAATGGGCGTTTCTGTTTTCGTCATGCGTGCTGTACGCGGTAAACCAATCACAACTGAGACTGAGCCGTCTGGCCAATCAGAGCAGAGTAGCTCTTGGAAAGGAGGGATTTAGAGAGATTGATTCATCTGACGAGTCGTTTGAGAATCATTGAAAATGTGGTGATGTGCAAATGTATATTATTATTATGAGGAAATTAAACAGGTTTTTTTTTTACCTTTGATGCATGTAAACATGTTGTAGGAGACTCCACAACAACATTAGGAAACTTTAAAGGGGTCATATAATGGTACATGCACTTTTACAAGTTGATTGTACTGAAATGTGTGTTGGCTGTGCCTGTACACAACCATCATATAATGATAAAAATACATCCAGTGTTTTTTTTTTTAAATCTCCTTATATGTTTTCCCCTGTCTCAAATCGAGCCCATTCAACCATGTGACGTCACCAGTGGCGTAGGCAGAAATTGTATTTTGGGTGGGCCAGTGAAAATGTGACTGGGCCTATAGTTTTTCCTAGAAAAAAATGACTTCAATAATAATAATTATTGAAAAATGACTTCAATAATAATTAACATTAATAGACAAACTGAAAGAACAGTTACACCTTTATATTCGGCAAATCATCATGTTCAACCAACAGAGCTCAATAAAGGCTGGACAAAACCAGTAGACAATGTCTATTTTATTCTATTCAGCAGTGCAAATACAGTTCACCCGAAAATAAAGTAAGCTAAAATAATAATATCACAGTTAGATCGGCGGATAAACCCGCGTCAGGCTGACGGGGAGAGAGGGAGCAAGAAGCGGCCGGCGCCAACACCTGACTAGCCTTCTCCTGGGGTAATGAGTCGGAAGAACTGGGCTGGATGGACTCGGAAGATGAAGGCAGTGGCGTGTCTTCTTCCTCAACTCTTGCTTTTTTTTTCCAAATAGCACATTAAAGAAAGTTGTTTAGCCATTATTGTGGCGCCGACGCCGTTGAGAGTTTTCCTGTCGGAACCCCCAGCAACCATAGCAACCAATAACGTTCCGGAGAAAGGCTTTCTACAACTTGCTTCACCAGTTAATTTTTTTTTTTTTTTAAGTTAAGTTTTATTCGGAAAACAAATGAAACACACACAGCAGTCAACAATTAATCAGGTATATATTAATATATTTTCATAAATACATTTGAATAATAAAAATGTATTTTTATCAAACTTGCCTGGGCGGGCCAGTGAGTAATGTGGGCGGGCCAGTGCCGCCCTGGCCCAATACTGGCTACGCCCCTGGACGTCACACGGTCGGTCGGACGGACGCCCCTCCCACGATTGTTGATTGACAGCAGCGTTTCAACACAGACCCGCCCTGAGCGAGCGTCATCATAGCCCGTCATTGTTGATACACTGGAGCAGAATGGCGTCTAATCGATTGTAGTGTTCTGTATGGAATGCCAAAGCTGACTTAATTAAAAATAAATAAATACATAAATAAATATACGAAGAAATGTAAAAAAGCAAAAATACATAAATAAATACATAAATAAATATACAAAGAAATGTAAAAAAGTACAAATAAATGAGTATTTATACTTTTATTTCCTTATTTATGTATAATTGTATTTTTTTCACACATTTATTTATTTTTTTATACATTTATTCATTTCCACAATAAGGTTTGGGTAGATATAAAATCAATTTATAGGGGGAAATATCAGCACGACCATGGGCACGACAGGTGCTGTTTGAATGGGCATGATGATGCTTCTGTCCTCCACTGCATGGGCTGAGATGCGTGGCTCACTGCGTTTACATGAGCCCCTTTTGTTTGATTTAAGAATAATTCCAAATTGATGACTTGTGATTAATCCGTATCTAAGAGCAGTATCTATGAAATATGGGTTGTGTTTTAAGCATTTGAATTGTCACCTGTTATGCATAAGAAATTATGAAACGCGAATGTAAACTGTGTATTGAGTCGCGTTTCAAACTCATTGATCAATATGCTTGCGTAGGAGTCAGTGAAATGTGTGCTGGTTTCTCTCCGCGTTCTGCGCTGGTGTGCGAGTCTCATCGACAATAAACGCAAGCTCTTATCAGCCCTATCCACCGCGTTTACATTGTTATTAATAGTGGATACTTTCATGCGCTTCCATGCCCAAGTGTCTGCTATCAGACCCGTTGAAGTGCAGTTTCTGTTCATGTGTGCTATGTGTGTTAACCCTACATAGCCTACCCTACATTTAGGGTGATATACATGACTTAAAATGTGATATTGTCCGCACACCTCTTGCGTTTCGTTTGGTCACACACCACAAGGTGTCACTGTGGCCTCAAAGCTTCAGCACTGCCACTCTGAGCTCGATTGCTGATGTCTGAGGTAAAACACGCCCCCCTCATTAGCATACGGACAAAGAAATGTAGAAATAAATAAATGTAGAAATAAATAAATGTGGAAATAAATAAAATGTAGAAATAAATAAATGTGAAAATAAATAAATGTAGACATAAAAACATATATACATAAATGAATGTGGAAATAAATAAAAGTGGAAATAAATAAATCTATAAATAAAAAAATAAATAAATGTGTGAAAAAATACAATTATACATAAATAAGGAAATAAAAGTATAAATACTCATTTATTTGTACTTTTTTCATTTCTTTGTATATTTATTTAAGTATTTATTTATGTATTTTTGCTTTTTTACATTTCTTTGTATATTTATTTATGTATTTATTTATTTTTAATTAAGTCAGCTTTGGCATTCCATAGTTCTGTTCTTGGGTGTCTCACTAAGTTACTCTAACCCTGCCAGTTCATACAAAGATAGATCAAAGTGACATTGCGTTAACCAACCATTCAGAAACGTCCTGTTCCAGCCTTAATTGTCGAACTTCTTTGCGTCCGTCATCTTATTCCGGGTCCAACTCCGGTTCAAACTGATACGGTTGCACAGATGTGTCCTCAGAGACTCCCGCTGCCATTCTTTCTCCAAAATATGAGTGTTTTCTTACAATACTAATGGGAATCTTTAATTAAAGTATATTACAAACTTTTCATTTAGACCCTAAAGAATCAAATTAACTTGTATGAAAACAGCATTATATGACCCCTTCAAAATAGCACAATAGGGGCCCTTTAATGTGGCATTAAATCAAGGTCAAAATGGTAAAACATTATAACATTAGTTCATTATATTCAATATTAAGTGATATTAATGTATTTTATTTCATAGCTTTTGAGCAGTGTTTTAGTTTTATTTATGTTTGTATTGTTTTCAATATTTGTGTCAGTCCTGTGTGTCTCTGCTGATACAGTGACCCTGCTGAAGCTCCTCCTGCTGGATGAACATGTTATTTCACCAACAGCTCTCTCTCACTGTCACGTTTTAGAGTGAAAAATACCTTAAAAAGTTATATGCAAGATATATCTATACTTCATATTTTTTTATAACTGTATGCCTCCTTTTGTACGATATTAAATAAACATGCTTTAATATATCCTTTAAATTCTCCGGCCTCATTCTTGACCTTTGCAGACATCACAACAAATGCAGCTCAACTCTTTGTTTATTTGATTATACATCTTTATTCTGTTAGTCTTGAAATATAAATACATATAAAAACTGTCAAAAATTGATTCAGATCATGTGTCTTTATGTAGCTTTCACATGAGCAATTGAGAATAGCAGAATATGGAGAATATCCCACTGACAATAACTGACACTTATGATATAAAACAAATTCACTTCGTAATTCTTCTGGATTCTGCATTTCTTTACAATTATTTATTTATCAGAAACTTAAAACTACAAGGCAATTAAGAAAAAATATTCAATAAAAATAATGAATTAGTGTAATATTCTTATTCAATAAATACATATTTAAACTTGTCTTTTAAAAGGTGATAAACATCATGGAAATCTCATCATGGCTGTGGGTGTTTCTGTTGAAAACACCCTGTAAAACAGTTCTACGAAGATGTTGACCACTGAAGTGGAAAAAACAATGTGTGTGTAGCTGAGAAGCTGAGAAGAATAAGAAAAAATCTGACCACAATCGCAGTGTCAAAATATAGATGTGTGAACATTAGTCAGAAATTCAGTTTATTTTCCACTCTGCTCTTAGCTTGATCTTTATCTCTCATCATGACTATTTTAGCACATTTAGACACACGTGTCTGTTGAACCCCGATCCACAGGTGTTTGGCCTGATCAAGTGTCTTTTCATCAGCTGTTAGAGTCAGATTCAGTGTCTTTGGGTTGAGATCTGTCCACACAAACCACACTGAACTAAACCACAGGCATCAGCTGCATCGGCCAACCGACTCGCCACAGCTTTACAATAAAACAGAGTTCAGTACAGCATTCTGAACCATTTACATCAACAAAACATGCTTTTCTGTGCAAATATAACAGCAAGTGACCAACTGATAGCAAATGAGAGATAAGAATTGTAGGTGTAGATACACTTTAACCGTAAACGCTGTGGTTTAAAGCGCTTCTGATAAAACAAACATTAATAAACAGTGTTGCATGAAACTGAAGCTGTCAGGAGCTAAAAGTGTTAAATACTGCCGTCCCTTCTGCTTTTGTGCATGTGAACGTGTGTGAGAGATGAAGTGTGAAAACAAGAGCAGAAACTGACCAGTGCAGTGGAAACTTTGTTTTTAATACTGAACATTTAGATTCAGATCTGCTTAATATATCATAGTCATAATATGTTGATATATAAAAAATATAAATAATATAGAACAAAGCTGTGCTTATTGTGATCCTGGATGTCACTGTGAATGATTTAGACTAAAGGTCAAAATATCGAACATCACACAGAGAGCTGATCTCATCATGGGACTTTTCATATTTATCAGCAGTTTATGACCAACATACATGAAACATAATTCTTTCTTCAGATTCAGTCATTTTAACTCTAGTTTAATGGTGTACAGACAGTGTGTCTCTCCTAAAGACCCTGCTAGTGACTGAACATGGAAAACAACATGTTTTTACAATGTTGAAGGCCTTAAAACTTCCAAAGGTTTTTTGTAAGTGTATATTCACTATTCAACATGTTCCTATGTTATGTGATCATTGCCTAATCCGGTTTCTGATATTGATTCAGATTCAGTCTGATCATCATCACTAGAAGCTCCTGTAAAAACTGTCAGTATATTATTCAGTGATCTTCAGTGTGTTTGATCAGGAAACATCAACAGATTTATTATACAGCAGCTCAATATCCTCACTGAACTCTTGATTCAATGTTTTTAATGTTTATCATAGTGAAGGTGATTCATTGCAATCCTTTTTGTTTCCAGAGATTCATGAAATGGTCTCCTCACAGTGACAATGTGCTATTAAATTAAAAGAACATTCATCACATCATTAACATTTTTGAGAATTTTCATACTAGGCTACATGAAACACACACAAACCACTCTCAACTAAACCACAGGCATCAGCTGCATCGGCCAACCGACTCGCCAGCTTTACAGTAAAACAGAGTTCAGTACAGCATTCTCAACCATTTACATCAACAAAACATGCATTTCTGTGCAAATATAACAGCAAGTGACCAACTGATAGCAAATGAGAGATAAGAACTGTATGTGTAGATACACTTTAACCGTAAACACTGTGGTTTAATGCGCTTCTGATAAAACAAACATTAATAAACCGTGTCACATGAAACTGAAGCTGTCAGGAGCTAAAAGTGTCAAAATACTGCCGTCACTTCTGCTTTTGTGCATGTGAACGTGTGTGTGAGAGATGAAGTGTGAAAACAAGAGCAGAAACTGACCAAATCAGGGGAAACTTTGTTTTTAATACTGAACATTTACATTCAGATCTGCTTAATATATCATAGTCATAATATGTTGATATATAAAAAATATAAATAATATAGAAAAAAGCTGTGCTTATTGTGATCCTGGATGTCACTGTGAATGATTTAGACTAAAGGTCAAAATATCGAACATCACACAGAGAGCTGATCTCATCATGGGACTTTTCATATTTATCAGCAGTTTATGACCAACATACATGAAACATAATTCTTTCTTCAGATTCAGTCATTTTAACTCTAGTTTAATGGTGTACAGACAGTGTGTCTCTCCTAAAGACCCTGCTAGTGACTGAACATGGAAAACAACATGTTTTTACAATGTTGAAGGCCTTAAAACTTCCAAAGGTTTTTTGTAAGTGTATATTCACTATTCAACATGTTCCTATGTTATGTGATCATTGCCTAATCCGGTTTCTGATATTGATTCAGATTCAGTCTGTTCATCATCACTAGAAGCTGCTGTAAAACTGTCAGTATATTATTCAGTGATCTTCATAGTGTTTGATCAGGAAACATCAACAGATTTATTATACAGCAGCTCAATATCCTCACTGAACTCTTGATTCAATGTTTTTAATGTTTATCATAGTGAAGGTGATTCATTGCAATCCTTTTTGTTTCCAGAGATTCATGAAATGGTCTCCTCACAGTGACAATGTGCTATTAAATTAAAAGTACATTCATCACACTTTTAACATTTTTGAGAATTTTCATACTAGGCTACATGAAACACACACAAACCACTCTCAACTAAACCACAGGCATCAGCTGCATTGGCCAACTGACTCGCCAGCTTTACAGTAAAACAGAGTTCAGTACAGCATTCTGAACCATTTACATCAACAAAACATGCATTTCTGTGCAAATATAACAGCAAGTGATCAAGTGAGAGCAAATGAGAGATAAGAACTATAATATAAGTATAGAGACACTTAAACCGTAAACATGCTGCAATTTAAAACACTTCAGCTAAAACAAGCATTGCTAAACAGTGTCACATGAAACTGAAGCTGTCAGGAACTAAATGTGTAAAAAATCTGCAGTTACTTCTGCTTTTATGCATGTGAACATGTGTGTGTGAGAGAGATGAAGTGTGAAAACAAGAGCAGAAACTGACCAGTGCAACTTTGTTTTTAATACTGAACAATAACATTCAGATCTGATTAATATATCATATTCTGTCATATTATGTTGATATATAACATGTTTAAAAGAATATAGGACATAGCTGTGTTAATTGTGATCCTATGTCACTGTGTTAGACTAAAGGTCAAAATATCAAACATCACTGTCAGGCGTTGTGCAGGGTTCAGAAGGCGAGGACGAAAGGAACTCAATTTAGATGCTTTATTTACAAACTTGAAGACAGGAAAACACTCCAGGACTTCAGACTCACAACTTTACATAGACGACGACCGACCAAGACTGAATGAACAGAGGCAAACTAAATACAGAGACAAATGAACATTAATGAAGTGAAGACAGGTGACACAGATGATGACGAGGAACAGGTGGATGATTGAGGGAGTGAGTTCAGGTGTGGAGACAAGAGGATGCTGGGAAGTGTAGTGAAGATGACGAAGACAGAATGGTGCAGACGAAGACTGTGACAATCACAGAGAGGCAGCTGATCATCATCGGACATTTCATTTTTATCATCAGTTTATGACCAATATACATGAAACAGAATCATTTAAATTAATTTTAACTCAGTTTAATGCTGTAGCCTAGACAGTACCTCTCTCCTAAAGACCCTGCTGGAGCGCCAACTAGTGACTGAACATGGAAAACGTTATTTTACAGTGTTAAATGCCTTAAAACTTAAATGTTAAACTTCTGGGATTTTTTTGTGTTTTTTTTTTTTTGGGAGTGTATATTCACTATTCAACATGTTCCTATGTTACAGTATGTGATCATTGCCTAATCCGGTTTCTGATATTGATTCAGATTCAATCTAATCATCACTCTAATCTGCTGTAAAAACGACCTGTATATTATTCAGTGATCTTCAGCAGCAGAAAGGAGCAGCAACTGGCTGTGATTGAGACGGAAAGATTCTAGCTGTGTACAGGCCGCCACGTTTTCGTAGAATTCTTGAAAACTTGAAGAGTCTGTTGGTTTATTTGTATAGGTTGTATAGTATTTACAGTCATTACGTTCCTGTGTATATTGCGTGAATGACGGGTGGTTGGGCAGATATTGTGTTGCGGTAGGTGGTATGCCATACGGAACCGTTGCCACTGAAACTGCTTTAACGCACCAGTGGGGCTCGACAGCCTTAGTCAAACGGGTTGGCGCGTATGGTCGGGTTGCGGAGAGATTGTGAGATTGTGGTTACGTCTCAGCAGCAGGAGGGATGTAGAGGTCAGTAAGCTGGGCTGAGTTGAGTGGGGGACGGAGGGGGGTGACTCTGGGACGCCAGAGTCACTGTCGAGCCCTCTTGAGGTGTCGTGGGCTAGTCGACGAAACACTGAGGACGGAAGGTGCCCACTTGAAGACCCTAGAGATGTCCCCTACTCAGTTCAATCCAGACGGTTGTCGTGCTAGTCCACTAGGGAGACCACACTGTCGTTGCAGCCGTCGTGTGTGCTGACGCGCCAAGTACACTGCAGTCGTTAACGCCGGACAGAAGGGGAGTCACAACACCATATGGAAAGAAGCGTAATTGGGTGAAGCATAGTTTACTGTAAAGCTACGTCTTAGTGTTGCTTATCTTACAAATCAGCATGAAGTTTTAACATCTAGGCTACTCTCGTGTAATGGAAATCATCAGTGTGTTTGATCAGGAAATATCACCGATTTATTATAGGCTACAGCAGCTCAATATCCTCACTGAACTCTTGATTAAATGTTTTTAATGTTTATAAAAGGTGATTCATTGCAATCCTTTTTGTTTCCAGATAATCATGAAATGGTCTCCTCACAGTGACAATGTGCTATTAAATTAAATGTACATGCATAACACTTTTAACATTTTTGAGAATTTTCATAGTAGGCCTATATGAAACACAAAACAAGTGGCTCATGGTGTGTATTGTTTTCTCTTCTGGTTAGTAAGTTACTGAACGGCCTGTTCGCCCCTGCTGGTAGATGTTGTAACTACACTTATAGGAGCACAAAGCATCTTCCTTCTTTGAAGGCCATTCAGACATACAGTATGTGTAGTCTGATGCAATAAAAGTATTTTATAGCAACATATAAAACTGTAAATATTGTATTATATTTCAAGCAACTAGAACAGCAGCTACAAAATTAAAAATGATTGAAGATGGATAAGTTGCATAGGCCTATACAGCAATCATTTTAATGCACTCTTTTAAAACGGATATTTAAAAGGACATGATGAATTTCTTCAAGTGATAGGTGAGTGAAATTGCTTTTAACAGTAACTTTCTGTGGACAAAAACACACACAAAACAAAACGCTTATACCAGTCTAAAATGGTTGACAGGTCTTGGTTTGTTTCTGGCTAAGCTAGTGTTCAGCTGGTAGCAAAACCTCTCTAAAACCAGTCTGCTAAACCAGCCATGACCGAGATGGGAGACAGCAGCCTCATCTGATCCTCCACACTCCAGCAATCGTGTTCAGCTCCATCAGTTACATTGGGGTCAGTGAGTGTTGTTCAATGAGATTCTGGCAGCCACAAGATGGCGCCACAACAGTGTCTGTATTAGGAGAAACATCTGAACTGTTTATACTGCTGAGTGATTAGTGGTGGGCAGATCGAGGCTTCGTGAAACAATGAAACAGTTTAAGCAAATGTGCCATAATGTGTCGAGACTTCGACACAATCCGACATCCGTCTCAACGGTGACACCACTTGCCAACGAGCCCTTAAAAAATTTGTTGTTTTTTTATTATTGTATTTTTCTAATATGTGAAGCTTGTAACCTGTAGGGTCCTCACTGTGCATAATGTTATTTTGGTCATGAAAAATGAACATTAATAAAAGAAATCAAGCCACAATGTCTCTCTTTTTTATACATTTTTATTCAAAAATATTAATTTCTCTGCTGTCGAAGGACTTAGCCTACTTCTTGTTTTACAGATAATTTCTCCAGCCTTTGAAAAAATCCTCTCACAAGGGAAACTAGTTGCTGGCATGAAAATATATTTTTGATCCATAAATCTATTAGGAAAACCAAAATGATGTCTTGGCTGTTAATTGGGTACTCATATAGACCTATAAAATGTATATTAACAAAATATTATATTATATTCACAGTGAAGCTGTTTTTAACAAGATTGGCAATTGTGATTGGGACGTTAGGGCTTAGGTTGACACAGGCCTATGGTCTTTCTAAACAGTGTCCCAACAGTTTGTTATTATATTTCAATTATAATTATATTTCAGACAATGCATACCTTGCTTAGATGGCCCAGCAGTGTCAGTAGCAGGCCTAGGTAAGGTACCATCCTCTGCACCCTGCAAAATGGCAGGATGAGTGCTCCTCAAATGGCGCATCATGGATGATGTATTGTTGCAGTAGGCTAGCTGCCGATCACAATACATACATCTCACTTTATTTGGTGTTTCCAAATGGAAATGCTCACACACCACAGATGTACTCTTCTCTTCTGTGGAGTCTCCATTTTTATCTATCTATCTATCTATCTATCTATCTATCTATCTATCTATCTATCTATCTATCTATCTATCTATCTATCTATCTATGTATCTATATATGTATTTATCTATGTATCTATATATATCTATCAATTAATCTATGTTTCTATTTTTATCTATGCTATGCATATATTAATGTGTCACTATATGTAGGCCATAGCCTACTCTGTCTCTACCCTATCAGTCAATGTGTACATTTAAATGTAAGCCTAAATATAACTAAACAAATCGCACTATAAATGCCACTATATCACCAAAAATCCGCTCTCACAAAAACACACGAGGTCAAGATGCGTTGACTTCACTTTTATACAGATGTGCGATAGTGTGGTCTGTTCCCGAACCTGTCAATCAAACGCTGATTCGGCGGACCATGCCACCTGTCGAAACATAGGTCGAAACAGTTGTGAAACACTCCGAAGCTTCATTTAACCGTAGTCACGTGACATGGGTCTTTTGAATCACGCTTTGGATCAGTGTTTCGAAACATCTGCGCTTCGGGATCTCGAAAAGCTTCGGAACGTCAGTTTCGCGTCGGCCATCCTTACTACTGACAACATAATAGTGAATAGCAGACAAAATCCTTACATAATTCTGCTTGGAGATGGGTCTGTGTTCCAGACAGTTAGGGATGGGGAAATGAAGCCTCGTGAAGCAATGAGGCTTTCCCCTGACTGTTCCGGGAAAGATTCAAAGCTTCGCGAGTGTAGAGAACAGCGCCATCTGGTGCGTATTTAAAATAAAGCAGCCAGAAGCCTGTGTAAGAAGCTGTCAGATGAAGCAACCACAACACACTCCAATTCCTTTACCCATTAAAGTGTGACAATAAAATATAAAATGGGCTTATATGATTCAATAAGACCTAGGCTCTCTCTCTCTCTCTCTCTCTCTCTCTCTCTCTCTCTCTCTCTCTCTCTCTCTCTCTCTCTCTCTCTCTCTCTCTCTCTCTCTCTCTCTCTCTCTCTCTCTCTCTCTCCTCTTCTCTCTCTCTCTCTACACACACACACACACACACACACACACACACACACACACACACACACACACACACACACACACACACACACACACACACACACACACACACATGGTGAATAAGGGACATTGTGTGATAGGATCATCTGTTATTAAATGTGCTTATAACACTTGGCAGTGATAGTGCTTATGTAGTCTAACTGTAGGAATGACAGAAAGGTGATAAAGTTTTTAATTATTTTATAAAGAAATAAAAGCTGTTTCACAGTGTTGGAGTCTATTTCTCCTCTTAGACAGTACTTCCACTTAGAGAACACTCTTTCACATGGTACAGAGGAGGCCGGGGTACAAATAAACTGTAATGCCAATGTATAGATGGGGGTAGACATGTTTCTGCATTCTCCAGTATTCAAGTGGATCTTCAGCTCTTTGTATGTTTGTCTCTGCATGGTATTTATCCACTTCTATGATCGCATAAGAACTGGCATTTGAGCTTTGTTTGTGCTGGTCTACAGCACTGTCCAACAGAAGACAAAGGTTTCCACCTCAGAAATGTGAGGAGAAAAAAAATTTATTGGGAGTGACTGTACATGTACATTGACTGAACATAAGACACACCAACGGTCAACAATTATAAAATACAACAATAAAATAAGTACAATTTTATATAATAAATAAATATTTATTTTTAATAAATAAATAAATATCTTCTTTTTTTAGAAATGCATGCATACATTGGAAGCTATAAGCTCAAAATATTCTCAGATAGGGGAAGACTTCCTTTTTTTGGCTGTTGCCAAACAAACCCCCACCAACACCCTATCCCTCTCCCCTAAGCCCACCATAACCCCAAATAACAATAAGAATACCGAAAAAACACCAAAAGTGCAAAGATTTACAAAAACAAAAGACACAACAACAACAAAAAAGAATAAGCAGTTTTGGTTATTTAAATGTAATGTATTGATTAACTTTCAAAGTACAGCACTCTCCTCACAAACCCATCAACCAGACTGAGCCAACAAGGACTCGTTAAGTAAGATCTGGGCTTCAATAGAAATTGCGTCGCATGTGCGATACGCACATCAAAGCTTCAGTGTCATACGTTACATCACTAGTTCCAGTGAGTCATTAAAGTTTTTGAATTTATATGGAAAATATGTAGGCTATAAAGTGGTCAGGTTACATATAGAGTAGGCTAAGCTATTTCAGAGAGGCTAGCAATAGCTAGCTAGCTTTGCAAGCATCTAAAAGAATTATTATTATTGTGTTTATTGTGCTTTATTTTTGTTAATATTTACCTTGCATGCATGACCTCAAAATTTTAAAACTGAGAAAAAAATTGCACAAAAACATGCTAAAATTATTGTGTTGGCATCAGCGGAATTTTATTTTTTCTTTTACATTGCCACCTACACAAACATGCAAAGACTAAAGACTTTTTTTTTGTTATGTATCCACATTACTTTAAGGTCCATTTTTAAACTTGTGCGACTTTCAGTGTCAGACTAATACCAGTTATTATTTATCTGAGCAAAAACAGTTTGTGCTGCGGGTAGGTCAGGCTGTTAAACCTGTGACCTTTGACCCCTCACATACAACATCATAAAATTACACTCTGACTAGAGCTTTTCATATAAGCAAGCTGAGTATAAGTGTGTTGGTCTTTTCCCAAGATGAAGATTCTCCTAATATCTTTTCTTAAAGATGGAACTTTAAATTAAATGTAAATACTTAGGAAAGATTATTTGATGAATGAATTCAATTAAAGGATAATTTAGTTTTTACTGTGTTCTTCCTGCACAGATTTGATCAGATTATGGTTTCAAGTACAAACTCTCTCTCTCTCTCTCTCTCTCTCTCTCTCTCTCTCTCTCTCTCTCTCTCTCTCTCTCTCTCTCTCTCTCTCTCTCTCTCTCTCTCTCTCTCTCTCTCTCTCTGTGTAGTTCTGCAGATTTCTGCTGTATCTGTGGTCAGATTGTCTCTGAAGATTTGATTTGGTACATCAATCATTGAACATACAGTATGAACAAACTGATTTTACATGATATAAAAATAATTTTTAAACTGAACCACTGTATCAGTATTGCACACTAGAGGACAGACATGATTCATGACGGATGACAAAAAGATCATAAAGACCAGTGGTATACCAGCATATATTTACATCGTAAATGGGATTTCTTCTTACGCTAACATGCATGCAGTGTTGAATTAAATATTTCAGTTGTCGGAGAGCTTCTGCGACTCGTTTGTAAGGCTTATTTTTCTGTTAGCAGTTGACTGAGGTTGTGACTGTTGAAATATTTTCTCTATTCTATAGAAAACAATTGTAGTTTAAGGACAATAGAAGGTCAAGATGAGAAGTGTGTCCACTGGGTAGTTTTTTCTGGTAAACACCAGACGATGTGAAAGAATAAACCATTGTTAAGTGATGTCACTTGGTAGTTTATTGACTTGAAGAGTTAATTGTCCTTGGAGAATGTAGTATTTTGCCTATGAGAGAGTGACCATCAATTGAACCACCATATCAATTTTTATATTTTGTACTACATGAATCATATTTCTGTTTTCTAACTGTACTATTTGTATTTCTCTTTTTCATGATCAATGTATATTAATAAACACAACTCAGACGTCCAGTGTGTGTCGACCCTATGGTGTCGACCATCAATTCGACATCCATTTTTTATTACTGTAACCCCTTTTACTTCCGGTAACACCCTTGTACTCTTGGGTAATGCAGTCCAATAACAGGACTGACAAACATTACAATAACATTGCTCATTTCTTCGCTCATTAGACTTTCGCTGTTGTGGTTTCACTGAAGTCAAGTCAAGTCAAGTCACCTTTATTTATATAGCGCTTTTTACAATACAGATTGTATCAAAGCGCTTCACAGTGATAACATGAAAACAATATAACAAAGTTTGTTTCTAAAAGAAAATTGCGTCAACGTCCACCTTAAGTAAGGCAGATCAATAATATTATTGAATATTAAATGTCCCCAACTAAGCAAGCCAAAAGCCAAGGCAACAGTGGCAAGGAACCCAAACTCCATCAGGTGACAGAATGGAGAAAAAAACCTTGGGAGAAACCAGACTCAGTCGGGGGGCCAGTTCTCCTCTGACCAACGAAGGAACAGTGCATGATTCGGGCAGCATTACAAGTCAGATTGGATCGGAACATTTAGAGTATTTTTTGGAAGTCCAAGTATGCACGCCGGTCTTAAGACGAGTTGTTGAGGATCAGTGCCGTCCACCATAGAGAGTCCATATCGCCCGTGTTGAGTCGTCACTTCATAGGCTTTGTGATTGGAGCATCTGAAGTCTCCGTGAGAGGCTGGATACAAACTGGAGCTGACGAACGCCATTTTCTCGGGACTCGCGTCCCGAGATAACAGCAGAAAAGCAAAAAGGGAAAATAATTAGCGTAGCTGCTGTTCATAATGATGATTTCCATAACACAGGCGTAAAAGACAAAACATGAAGACAGTGACTCTTGCGTCCCAAAATCACCCCCCTCCGTCCCCCACTCAACTCAGCCCAGCTTACTGACCTCTACGTCCCTCCTGCTGCTGAAACCTAACCACAATCTCACAATCTCTCCGCAGCCCAACCATACGCGCCAACCCGTTGACTGAGGCTGTCGAGCCCCACTGGTGCGTGAATAGGCAGTTTCAGTGGCAACGGTTCCGTATGGCATACTACCTACCGCAACACAATATCTGCCCAACCACCCGTCATTCACGCAATATACACAGGAACGTAATGACTGCAAATACTATGCAACCTATACAGATAACCTACAGTCTCTTCAAGTTTTATAGTATTAAATGCATTTGATCTGATTCAGCAGTATTATAAAAGGTAAGCATTATGTAAATGCTTGGCTAAAGAGATGCGTCTTTAATCTAGTTTTAAACTGGGAGAGCGAGTCAGAGCCTCGAACAATATCAGGAAGGCTATTCCAGAGTTTAGGAGCTAAATGTGAGAACCTTAGTCCTCCTTTAGTGGACTTAGATATCCTAGGAATGACCAGAAGCCTCGAATTTAGTGATCTTAAAGAACGCGATGGATTGTAGGGCGATAGAAGGTCCATTAAATACACAGGAGCTAAACCATTTAGGGCTTTATAGGTCAGTAGTAGTACTTTGTAATTGATACGGAACTTGATAGGTAACCAGTGTAGAGATGATAAAATCGGTGTTATATGATCATATTTTCTTGACCTAGTAAGAACTCTAGCGGCTGCATTTTGCACTAACTGTAGCTTGTTTATTGAGGATGCAGGACAACCAGCCAATAAAGCATTACAGTAATCTAGTCTCGAGGTCATGAATGCATGAACTAACTTTTCTGCATCGGAAACAGATGGCATGTTACGTAATTTAGCAATGTTTCTAAGATGGAAAAAGGCTGTTCTTGTAACATATGAAATATGATTTTCTGAAGCTGTGATCCGATTGGTCCATTTTGCTCTGGTGGGCGTGTCCACGGTGGTTGTTCTAGTTTATGAATTCAGAACAAAAAGTCTTCGATAGAAAGGGGAGTGTGCAGAACACAGCAAACACTGAATGATTATTAGAGTCACATCACAAAAAAAATATTTTGAAATATCAAAGATTATTTAATTTTTCATTTATTATAAGGTTGATATTGAAGGTTGAAAATCAATACAACAGCTCCACCTAGTGGTCTTTCACTAACATTTCTAATCTCTCACCTGCTGTAATGTTATGTTATAACACTTTTAATTAAAAGTTGATACGCAAAAATCTACATGCAATATTGTTTTTTTATTACTTTATGCCTCTTTGTTTTACAGTACATTTATTCATTTAGCAGACTATACAGAAAATTCTAGAGACACTAGACCATCGAAAAGAAAACCAGATGAAAATTAATGTATTTTAAGAGGTGGCTACCTACATCATGCATGTGTGTGTTTCCATGAAAAACACACCGTTCTGAGAAGTTAAAATATAAATGAAAATAAAACACTAAGTGTGAAAGGAGAAGGCTCAAGAAAAAGACTTGAGCAGCAGTTACAAAAATAAACGTGTTATTCAAAACGTTATATAAAACCGCTATTCAGGCCTTCAGTTTATATTCTAACCTGCTCATAGGTTGACCTTTATCTCTAATCATGATTATTTTAGTGCATATTTGTATGCAGGGCTGTTGAACGCACGAGTTTCCTGACATATAGGCCTACTGATCTTCAGATGTTTGGCCGGATCAAGTCTCTCGTTGTCTTTCATTGTTTTGTTAAGTCAGTATTTCTCTGCTTCCCACAAACCATAATGTCCAACTAAACTAAAACATTACTGCATCAGTCAACAAACAATGAATATGACTCTCTTTTGCAGTAGGCTATTTAGAGGGTTTTTTTATGTGTTTTGATGTGATTAATTTATAAAAAGGTAAAAGGTCCATGGATATATGATCCATCTACATGTCATCTTTCAATCTACATGTCAGAATCTTTGTTAAACTTCAGATTCAGTCTTTTTTACTCAGTTTAATGATGTACAGTGAGTACGTCTCTCCTAAAGACCCTGCTGGAGCGCCAACTAGTGACTGAACATGGAAAAACAACACTGTCAAAGGCCTTAAAACTGATAGGTAGAATCCTTTAGGTTATATTAATTATTAAATATTTCCATAATCTGTCAAAATATTTTCCTACATTAGTTATGTAATCACAGCTTGATACTGTTTTTTTTTTTTTAATTTTTGATTCTGCTCTAACCCTTACTGTGAAAACCTCTGTCAGTGTAATATTGAGTGATGGGGCCATATTCACAAAAACATCTTAAGGCTAAAAGCTCCTAACTTTCAGATTTAGGAGAAACTCAAATAATGGGCGTGTGACAGTCCTAAATTAACTTTTACAATTACTTTTTCCTCCACCATTTGGGACTTCCCTTTTCTACAATGGAAGAAAGAGAAGGTGCGTCGTCCATCTTTTTTTTTTTTTACAGTCTATGTTTTAGACACATGAAATGCATGCTATTTTATTAGTGTAATCCACCCTTTGATTATATTTAAAAAACAATATTACCAAAGAAACCGGTCGTTTAAAATGGCGCGCAAGCGGCAACTTTAACTAACTTGTAAAACATGTCATCCACCGATATTGATCAAAATATGGACTTAATCTGTTATATTTTAACACTTTAGTCTACTAGAGCTCATTTGCAACATACATGTCTTGCTCTCAAATCCAAATCTGTTAAACTTTGAGCAAGACGCGAATTGGGCAATTCAGTAAATTTGGTGGAAATGACTTCACTCAAACATTAAACTCAATATATTATTTTAAAACAAAAATGAACAGTTTTCCAATATTCTTCTAAGAATATGAACAGCAATATGTGCACAGAGATATACGAAAATAAAGTAGAAATAGATATAATTTATTTCTGGGGAGAATTACTTAATGTTTGATGAAATGGTCACAAAACTCAAAACACTATATTATTTGTCTGTGTATTAGTTTTATTTATTCATTTATTTACTCCTATTTAAGGCCCTAACCAAAGCAAAAATATTCAAAGGGGAACTTGAATTTGCCAGTGCCTAATTTTAGCCCCAGTCCAGCCCTGCCACTAACCCTAACTTTACTACTACAATTAAAACTCCACCCTAACAAATGACTAACCCTACTCCACCCCAACCCTATGAGGCAATAATCTCAACACTAACTTCCAGTCTGAGACAGCTGGCCTGGCATTAGTGTCGACACTGCCCTGAAAAATGGCTCTTGGATAATATGATTCCACTCCCAACACAGACTTAAACACAAACTCTGTGTAAGCATAACACAAGTAAGGTTTTACTTCAAACTAGTCTTGACTTGCATAGCCAGTACTATCTCCACACTTTGTTTTTACAGTGTTCTAGCACTGGAGTTTCAAATATAGTCTATAGTCTCGAATATAGTTTATAGTCAAACGATCATAATTGTGTAATTTTAATGACTTCATCTGTCATATGTCGCACTGCACATTGTACTGAAGAAGAATCGTTAGCAAGATTTTTATGTTGTAGTTTCTAGATTATTGTGAATTTTAAGGTTAAAGGGTTCGTTCATTCAGTCACCGTTTACTCACCTTCATGTCATTCTGAACCTGAAAGACTTTCGTTCATCTCTGAAACACAAATGAAGATATTTCTGTCCCTCCGTTGTACACAACTACAACTTTGAGGCTTGAAAAAAAATCATTAAGAGATTGTAAATCTAATGCATTTATGAATGGAGCCCCACTAAACACTGGACGTCGGATAGACATATCATGTCTATATTGGGTCCGTCGGTCCATGACCAATTCTGGACATCTATTCGACGTCCAAACTAGGTCCACTATTTGGACGTCCAACCATGACCCAACTTGGACGTCATGTTGACGTTCAACATTTGACCATTGAACTGGGTCATTTTTTGGACCTCATTTGGACGTCTATTACAGGTGCAGGAAATTTACATGATTAATATGCAATATTTTTTTTTTATTTACAAATATCAACATTGTTGTTATCAACATGATTAATACATATTATTTATAATTATTTAAGATAATTTTCCAAAAACTCCATTTGATTGTCTCAGCAGAAGGTGGTAATTGACTCATATAAAGGTGTAATGCTGTAGCTCAAACAGTAGAGTGTTGGCGCTTGTGTAACGGCCACCTAGTGCAATGACTAGATCATGGGTTCAATTCCCAGGGAAAGCAGGTATGTAAATGTGTAATGCAATGTAAGTCACTGTGGATAAAAGCATCTGCCAAATGCATAAATGTAAATACATCCTTTAAAAACATCTTCTACCATTTTGAAACATGGGACTACAGTTATAGAAGTTATAGAAGATACTAAATTTGATGTTGAAAAGATGTCCACAAACGACCACATTTGGTCCCACCGACGTCAATATTAGGGTGCAAAAGACGTCGAATAAAGACGTCGCCTGGCGTTACAAAACAACCGCTTCAGGGACCGAAATTGGACGTCCAAAAATTACATAAAAAGACGTCACTCTGACGTCACATTGCGCAGTGGGGCGGTTTAGTCCAAATTTTCTGTAGAGACGCGATGACTTTATATGATGAAAAGATAAACGTGCTCACTGGTTCTTGCGGAAGCTCCATCATGCGTAACACGAGAATGAACCTCATTGGTTCTTGCTGAAGCTCAAAGTGCTGCGTAAAGTCGGGCCACAATGCGATTTATAATAATCCTTTACGATTGTTGCTTGTCAGACTGTATGAACATGATCATTGCTGTAAGCCATGTCACACTGTTAGATCAAAATCTAGATCTCAATTTTCATTGATGTCAGACTTCGACAGTCAAGACGCGTTAAAACACGGACGCACGCAAGAAAACTCGTCCGGAGTTTTACATCATCAATCAATGACACGTTTGGTGATTTGAGCTGGGTTACACCAACCTGATCTCACGGCAATTCGTACAAATTTTACGAGGTGGCTAATTCGTACGAATTCATACGACCTCACTCGTACAAATTCGTAAGATTTTTGCTAATTCGTACATATTTTATGGGTTACTAAATTCGTATGAATTCGTACGAATGACCTACCTCTGACCCCGCCCCTAAACCTACCCATCATGTGGGTTTAGACAAATCGTACGAATCCGTACGAATTAGCCACCTTTTAATCACTCGTACGAATTGGTCGTGAGATAGCGTTGTTACACGCGGGGTTGAAATGCTGGCTAAAAAGACATTTCTAACGTTAATTTTGGTCACGGCTTGCCTTAAAAAAATGAAGACAAGGTTGAAGGTCGTCGTAGGAGAAGTCACTCTGCAGGACTGTGAGTAAAATCTTCTGACACTGCCAGAATTTCGTCGGAGGTCAAATTTGATCGCAACGGTCATTAATCGGCTGTCGGTGAACACGTCAAACAAACGATCAAAGACTACAGACTTTAGCCTAGGATCAGAGGAATCTTTTGAGACATGCAAAATTTGTCTCAGACAGTCAAATCGTGGTCAAAATCGCACAGTGTGCACCCGGCTTTACACGAGAATGAACCTCTATGGGCACGTTTACTGCGGTTTGAGTCCGAGCGCGGTTGTCGCCGATGCCCCCTGCAAGCATTGGTCTGGTCTTCATTTCTAAATATGTCTAGGTGAGAAGGCGTATAGACTCTGAAAGGAGGTGAAGAATAGAGATATTTATTCACACTGAGCACAGACTGGCTGTGGCTGCATGCTCACCTTCAGATCATCTGTATTACAAGTTTTCAGTCGTGTCGGGACTCGTTTAATATATATACCAATTCTGTTGTGATTCTTTTAAAAGTCACCTTGTCAGAATTGAAGTCTTGCTATTTGAAACGGTTCTGATGTTCAAACTGCTGAAGAAAATGATTCACACAATTTTCCTCCATTTGTGCTTGTGGTGTTTAGTTGGTAAGTTAGAAGGGTTTTATGGTGTCAGTTTGTACAGAATCGTTGAAAAGATCTGACATGTGCTGTTAATCAATCAATCTGATTCAAAACTCAAGTTAGCAAGAAAAAGTCTTTACCTTGATCTTACTAATTTCATGAAAATGTGAACTTATTTCATTTGTGCATTTCATTAGGTGTGTTAAGTGTTGATGCAGTGAAGTCAATGTCAGTGACAAAGGGACAATCTGTCACTATAAAGCCTGATGCTGCTGAAATACAGAGGGATGAGGTGATCGAGTTTGGAGACAGCGACATTCTCATAGCTCGAATCAACAGACAGAACAATAAGGGAACGCTTTATAATGGTAGTGCTGATGGGATATTCAGAGACAGACTGAAACTGGATGATCAGACTGGATCCCTGACCATCACAAACACCAGCACCACAGACTCTGGACTTTATAAAGTTACTAGCAGCAGAACAGATACCCTGCTCAACACATTCAGTCTTACTGTCAATGGTGAGAATCCCCTGGTTAGTATATATCACCTTTTAACATTGTAAATCAATAATTAATCATGATTATTGTGATTATGGAATGATATGGTTTTGTTTTTCATTTGTGCACATTTTTTATGAAGTAGCCTGTTTGTTGTATACATTTGTGTGATCAACATTTAATAACATGTGTTTCTTTTAATGATTAATAATACAAATCGTGTAGAAACGTTTCTATCTCATTTTTGGTTGCTTCCGTTAGGGATTATCACAACGGATCATCCACATGTTTGTTTTACGCCGGATAAATCTCGTAAAAGCATTATCTTTACAAATCACAAACATATGTCAGTGGGTATAGAAGTATTTTACACTGTGATTCGTATCCGAAGCAGAGAGAGATCATATAAGTGTAGCTTACATCATATAACTTGTTGTATAGTCTCCTGTACTATGTGAAGTCTCTCGTGGGCACTGACGAAACTCGCTCTTCATTTGCATGGAGTTTAAATGTGATCCAAATGTGATCAATGCGGAAAAGGTTTCACATTAAAATATCTCCTATACAGACACAAGAAAATCCACACTGGAGAGAAGCCACACAAATGTGATCAATGCGGGAAGAGTTTCATAATTAAATCAAAGCTTATGTATCACATGAAAATCCACACCAGAGAGAAGCCACACAAATGTGATCAGTGTGGGAAGAGTTTCACAGTAAAAGGAGTCCTTAAGGAACACATGAAAATCCACACTGGAGAGAAGCCGCACACATGTGATCAGTGCGGGAAGAGTTTCAGATTGGCAAGTTCTTTTAGAGTACATCTGCGTTCTCATTCTGGAGAAAAACCATTTAACTGTAATCAGTGCAGTACAAAATTTCTTTTGGCAGGTTCCCTGAAGAAGCACATGATTGTTCATTCAAAGGAGAAGCCTCACGTGTGTTCTTTGTGTGGAAAGGGATTTTCATTGGTGAATGGTTTAATATTACACCAGAAAAGACACAGCGGTGTGAAGAATCATGTCTGCTATGTTTGTGGGAAAAACTATTTTACAGAGGGGGTACTGAAGCAGCACCTGAAAAGAAGCTGCACACAAAAAAGAACCCTTAACGGGTAACTTAACCTTAAAACAACATTTTTTAATTAATGATCTGTAAGACTGGGGATTTATTAATGCTTTTCATTGATTCGAGTACATTTTTTAAAATTTGAGTATAAAGTGTTTTAATTCAACAATATATGGTGTAAAAACGTCTGAGTGCTGCCCTCTTCAGGTTGAATTTTGGCTACTGCAGTTGAATTTTCCTATTGGAAGTTGTGGTACTGCGTGATGTATAAGCAGGCACCAGCTCACTACGCCCTTGCCTACAAAGAGATGCGGGTCTCAGGTGCAGCCCCCCCTCCGCTGGGCTCTGCCCACTTTTCCAGCATTTTTCCAATATTGCCAGTGGGTGGAGTCAGGCTCTGACCAGGGGTTGAGTTACCCTTTAAAGGAGAACTCCGGCTCAAAATGAACCTGGTGTAATAACACATTGGTAGCGAGTCGACCGTTATCTGGGATTTGTTTTCGTGATAATCGAATGTAAAGAGTTTTATTTCTAAAAACTGTTTATCTTATAACGCTAGTATATGGGGCATCAAAAAAGTAAAAAGAAATCACTAGTTAATAGCACTAACAAGGCTTCAAAAAAGCCCCACACTAACACGGTAGCATAATGTGGGTCCCTACATGAAAACCGAAGCATTGAGAACTTTGTAAGTGTGGATTTTTTTCCTTTAGAAAGTTATACTTGGATATTCTAGATGTCCAGATTAAAATTTGTCAAAATTTAACAATCCCTAAGCAAGGTTTGCTTTTATTACAACATTATTATAGTTATAGGCTCTTTTCAGTGAAAAACTGTTTTTTATTTACTGACAATGCAGATGTGTCCTAAAAAAGTTCAGAAAGTGAAGTAAATGTAAACATTGTTATATAACAATAGAACACTGAAGTAAAGTGACTTCATATATATATAGTAGTGTAAACACTTGTGAAAACTGTCTTGTGCAACAAAAAAAAGTGTAAAATATTTTCACAAACAATATAAATATTTACATTTAGAAACATAACTCTTGGCTGCACCAGTTATCTCCATTGGACGCAATTCACCGTTCGCAAAGACCCGCCC
Source organism: Rhinichthys klamathensis goyatoka (assembly GCF_029890125.1). Lineage (NCBI taxonomy): Eukaryota > Metazoa > Chordata > Actinopteri > Cypriniformes > Leuciscidae > Rhinichthys > Rhinichthys klamathensis. The sequence goes on along the minus strand of NW_026606910.1, from coordinate 227,643 downwards.
CCTTTAGTTACAGATCCTCCAACATTAATCTACTAACTCTCCTGACTGCTTTGTCGGACAAAATGGATTTTTGATTGGTCAGATCGCCTGTCAATCAAACTCAGTGGTCAATTCCACTGGGTCATTGTGTATTGTTACGCCCTTACTAGGGAGCAACAATGAAGGAGGAAGAAACGTTTACGGCGGTTACAATACTCTCTTTATTTTACACTTTCTTCATGACAAAGACTGTCTCTCAAGCTCTCGCAATACGCCGCAACGCCGATCAACATCTCGGTCCTGGCCAGGGATCGATGTGACAGAATGGAACGCTCCCTGAGGACGCCAAACAGGAAGCTTTTATTGACAGGCACACCTGTGCACCGGTGCACCCAATCCACCTGATTGCTCCCTCAGCTCCGCAGCGCACCTGTAGGAGGAGCAACACACACCCAGACACGGCAAAACCACAATACAAAGTATACAGCCGTAACAGTAGTGACTCGTTTGAAAACATACATTTCAGTGCCAGATGTGTAAAGCAGTTGTATAATTGTTTTTGATTTGTGATATGCTGTGTCAGAGAGTACAGTTAAAATGTCCAAATAAAAATGCTAATTGGTGGTGTAAAAGACCAAAACCTATGTTTATTGGGTGAGTAGATCATAGTTAAAACCAATCTGGGGACGGGGGTGAGACTAAGCATTAACAATTGTTCATGTTTGGCTCAGAGGAACAAACCGCATGTGTTTCTTTGACAAATCAATGCTATCAAAACTTGATGACGCAATCATGTTTACTACGGAGCCTCTTCAACCAATCTCCTTTACAAGACTTTTTTAAAACATACAGATTGGATTAGCAGTTCAAAAGTTAAAACATTTAAGAACAATAGTTATTTTACGCCACATGCGGCTGTTTCTGTCTTTAAGGGTTAGGTTAGATTTCTGGTCCAACTGTGCCTCATTTCAGTCCTCACAATTAGTAGTTGAATGAACAATGACCCAGCGCTGAGGGAGAAAGTTTCTCAATTTTACTTGCAATGGTTTGTATATATAGTAAGGTTATGAGGGGAGTTACACAGTTATCCAATAAGAGTACATACCTTCCATCATATAGGAATACGATACATTGAATAACAAGTCCATATATGGTCAGTTTCTGGCTAGCTTACCACTAGTATATCTGCGGCCAAGAGGACCATAGACTGTATTATAATTGGGAAAAATAGGAGACCATTCCCCATCCTGACCTAGAGGTCATTCTGTCATATTCTTCATGCTGAGACTACCATCCTAGAATTCTTTCACAGGGTTAAAGGTGCTCTAAGTGATGTCACACGTTTTTTAGGCCAAAACATTTTTTGTCACATACAGCAAACATCTCCTCACTATCCGCTAGCTGCCTGTCCCCTGAACACACTGTAAAAAGACACGTCTCTGCAGAAACCCCAGACTCAACAAACTGCAACAAAAACAAACTGGGCTTACCCGCACCACGAAACATAACAAACTGTTCCAGCCAATAACCGACAAGAATGATTTGGGGTTAGTGCGCGGATGAGGAGGAGGGAGGGTCTAGCTAGCATCCGTTTTGTTTGACAATACTTTAAACGTCAACAAGAAGTGACGTCACCTGACATCGCTTAGAGCATCTTTAAGACAACAAATCTTATATTACAAATGTTGTGGCAAAAATTCTGTTAAACATCATCACTGCGTAAGAGACAACTCGGAATCAAATTATTAAAAGAGAATTTATTCTTGCAAGAAGAGGCCCAGTCGCCAACACAGCAGTTACCCTGTGAAGTGAGTGAGACACAGACAGGAAGAAATGGGCAATCTTTATTAGGGGTCGACCGATTATCGGCCTGGCCGATTATCGGCGCCAATATTAAGCATTTTTATGGTTATCGGTATCGGCCATTTTCAAAACCGATTTGCCGATAAAATAATTTTATTTTGAAATGCGCTATATCTGGCTCTGATGCAGCCACCTTTGTCGGAACTCACCACTCTGTAGACTAGACTAATGTCCCCGCACATCTGATTTGTTGGGAGTCACGTGTCCGGCCAATCAGCGCGGAAAGCTGAGGCACTGAAAGTGTTGCACTCTCACACCGAGAGAGCACTCGCTGACTAGACCTCCTTCACTGATCACGCTTCAGTTTAGGGTTGCCACCCGTCCCTTAAAATACGGAATCGTCCCGTATTTGTGAAATAAACAGCGCGTCCCGTTTTGAATCAATACGGGACGCGGTTTGTCCCGTATTTCTGAGTTGTCTTAAATGCATCATCACATGCAAATCATAACACCCGCATTCTGTGAAGACTCGTCCTATTCTACCCTTGATTGGGTAATACTCGCTGCCATTGTTGGTTTGATTGGTTTGTTTAATAACATCAGGTTCAGGGCCAATCAGAGTCAGAGGAGGGCGGGTCTTTTGGCAGAGAGTTGATAGCAATGCTAGCTTAGAGAAATCAAAGCACCGTCTCACAGTTCTTCATACGTTAAGGATCTCCCGAAGCAGATAGTCATAGTATAATGACAGTTTTTTAATCAGCTCAATAATGTTCTGATTGATTACGTTTTCATATGCTCCATACCCTATGCCCATTTGCTAAGAAATAATGTTTCAATGTAAATGAATTATATCCATACATTATGGTATGATTTGTTTATTATAGTTAAGGTAGTCAGACACATGCATTTTTTAAATAAGAGAGAGAGATATTTAATAGGCCTACATATTTAATAATAAAAATGTGCATGTGTGAAGAAAATGACTTATGCTTAACAAATCTAGAGAATAGGTCAATAGGTCTGAATACATAAATAAATAAATACATAAATAGATTTTCTTACCAATAATAAAAATAGTGTTATAATTAAATTTAGAAATGTTTGTAGATTATAGGTTATTTATGTGTGGTATCACTGTTTGGATGGTGTTACATGTTTGAAAGAAACAGCTACTCAGTGCTGCATGGAGTGACAAGTACACTTAACGCCTATAGTCCAATACTGCACAGTACTACTGGTCTACTGATGTTTTTGATGTTCAAGATCCTTTGCTAAAGTCATAGTTTTTTCCAATCAAATTTAGTATTTGTTTGAGTATCAACACATTTGTTTAATTTATAGTGAATAAGTTATGGATCTGTTAATTTAATAAGTTAATAAGTTAACATCTCACATACAACTCCGACGAAAGGCCATTTTTTTTGTAATCTCATTGTCACACTTTGTTAACGTTGTTTGTGATAGAGAGTGATTTATTCACAATGATTTCAATAGCAGATAGCTTATTATAATGTCCATTGGTATGATCTTATTACTTTCCTGAAAAATATGTTTTGAGTTATGATACCATTGGCATACCGTCGGGCCTGTGGTCATTGTGGCCCTGAGGGCTTTGGCCCCCGCTGCGGCCGCCGGCAGGCGTCCCTTATTTTTTTGTATTGAAGGTGGCAACCCTACTTCAGTTGTCTCTCAAAGTTAAGGCAGCAGCAGACTTTACTGAAGAAGCAATAGATTACTACACTGAAGTTGCAAAATACCTCAATATAATAAAGCCCTGTGATTTCCGCGATGCAGAACAGACGGAGTCGCGGAATCCAGTCATAAAAACGGAATTTACTGTATAAAGCGGAATATCACGGAATTTGTCAACTTTGATGAATAAATAAAAAGCAGGTCAGTACAAATCAAACCGCAAAAAGACTATTTAAATATGAATCCTGCGTGTCTCTAACGTTGAATGAATGCAGGGTTCCTGCACACTTTTGAAAGTCAAATTTAAGGCTTTTTAAGACCTTTTTAAGACCTGAAGAAATCAAAATTAATACCGTACATTAGGGCTGTGCAGTATTGACAAAAATATATATTGATATTTTCAACGTTTTGTTGATAATAATTAGATGATATTTTACTGATTGTGTTTTTGTGCTGGTGCCATGGCTGGTTTAGGTCTGTTGTTGACAGCTGACTCACGAAGATATTCATATTTTTCATATTCTATGCAGTGGTCAGTTCACAGCAGTGACAGAAATTCATATATTAATTAAGGGGCAATATTTGCCACCTTAAATTGATTTTTTCAGGGGCATTTTCACCTATATATGGACATTTTTTCTAAACTTATTCAGAGTTATGCATCACCTTTAATGTCAAATACTATCATTCAAATTAAATTATACAGTAATTATACAATAATACTTAATTATATAATAATCATACAGTACCACTGTTACCAGTCAAATTAGATCATTCAATCAAAATCCATCTTTGCAGTGCAGAGGTGACAGAAGCGGCATCAGAAGTGGCATTAATATATTTACACTCCATTTACAACTGCATAAATAAAGCTATGAGATATATATTTTTAAATCAATATTCAATATTTAAATATGAAATGATTTCTAATTTTAACATTTTATTTAAAGGGTACTTTAAATATGAAACCGCAGCGGCAAATCACTGTTGTGAGTAAGTGAGTTGAGGGAGTCATTCATTCAACCGATTCGTTCAAACGGCTGATTCATTCGGGAAAGAAGCGAGTGATTCGTTCAAAACGCGGATTTCAATCAAGAAATCATCGCTGTCGGTTGCATTGAGACTCTGCTACGGTTTCATTTTAAAATGATAGTCGGCGAAATAAAGGGAAAACAAACAATATTGACAATATTGTGTCTAAAAAGTAACTCAATGTTAACTTATTGTTAATTTTACTGTTGTACAACATAAATATCACACTTGGAATCGTGCACGGGAAAACGGCACTCTTTCTGATGTGATATTCTAATATAAGAACATAATATGATATAAATATAAGACAAAAACTAATTTGGGGACATAACAGTTACACTGCACACATCACGCAGTGAAAGCACGAGACAAATGCGATGTCAGCTCGCAGTGCCTCGTACATTGTTAAAACAATGATTACAATATCATAATAGACAATACACATCGCACACCATACGCACATAAAGAATGAACTTACAACTGAACTGACATTTACGACCTTTCTTCTCCTTCTCTCCTCTCGCGTGCAGGAGACAGTTATGCTGCCGCGACTCGCGAGTGACGCGAAATGTCACGTGAACTAGCAAATCCACAAAGATAGAATAATATATAAATACAAATACGTACGCTAATTAGATAGTTTTAATTTGGAAAGCTTTTAGATATGTCTAAGTCAAAGTGTCATCTAAAATTTAAGACCTTTCATAAGTAAAAATAAGACTTTATAAGACTTTTTATGGCCTTAAATTTTAAAAATCTAATTTAAGACTTTTTAAGACTTTTTAAGGATCCGCGGGAACCCTGGAATGGCGCAGAGACGCGTGATTTCAGTTACCACACACACACACACACACACACACTGGAGCACGCGTGACGCTTGCGCTGTTTTCAGCCTCAGCCGCATCATTATATGAGGACATGATTGCATAAACATCATCTCCAGAGCCGCTCAGTCACTTCATGAGCTTTTTAATGCTTCAACTGAGAAAAGTTATCGACATATAAACACACAGAAACTCAAAGATCTCCACGGCAACCCGTCAAAATAAAAGTTCGTTTTTTCACAAGGCCCTAAAAATAATTTTTTTGTTAAACTGTAAATAAATTGAATAAGTTTGATTTTAATTCATTAGAAATGCTTTTTGATTACTAAAATTTTATTTAAAAATTAAAATAGAGTCTTTAAGTTTTACAAAATGTTTACAGAATGCTGCTGGGTGCTCCCTGCACTTTATACAAGTTATTATTATTATTATTAATAACAGTTCTCAGATTCAAAGATATGTTTAAAATCATTTAAAGAAAGTATTTGTCTTTGTCTTTGTTATTCTTAATTTTGACATTAATTTACAGTTTTACACCAGACATAGCTATAATATATATATAATATATTGGTTCAAAATATCGGTTATCGGTCTATTTGACCTGTAATAATCGGTATCGGCATCGGCCCTGAAAATCACATATCGGTCGACCCCTAATCTTTATACTGCTCTTCAAGGTCCTTTTCCCTGCAGAGCTTCCCAGTAGTTTTCCACAGACAAAAGGCCCTTTACTGCTAGCTTTGATTTATCACTAACCCTTTAAGCCCCCCTTAACTAGATGACCTTCTGACCTCAGAGGTCCTTGCCCATCTGGTTCTAGAGTGTCTCGCTCCTACACTTCATGTGTATAAACATACATGCATACATTTCAGAGAAGTTCCTCCTTCTCACATCAGACTGCAAATGATAAAACCATATGACATTCTTTTTGTAATGTCCACTGAAAATCAATGAAAATCAAAAATTTCCACAACAAACCTTATCAAATAACCTAATAAAATATGAAAATAGATATTCCCAAATTTCTAACATAGGCTGGAAATTGCACGCAACATACATGGATTTAAAAAATAAAATAAATTAATGACCCGCCCCGCAAATAAAGTGACAAATTCTTTACCCGCCCTAACCCGACCCGTGGGTCACAAGATGGCGCCACAACAGTGTCTGTATTAGGAGAAACATCTAGAATATTTTTCCTTACTACTGACAACATAATAGTGAATAGCAGACAAAATCCTTACATTACTGTAATTGTGCTTGGATATTGGAGACATTTTTAAGTTTTTAACTTAATATGGAAAATAAAGTGGTCTGGCTAAAGGTAGGGTATGGCAATTTCGGCGAGGCTGGCAATAGCAAGCTATCTTTAAAAGCATATCTTCTAATTGACCAATAACATTATTGAGTTTGTGTTTGATTTGTGTCCATTTCTTCCTTGCACGCATGGCCACAAAAATTAAAACCTGAGAGAAAAATTACACAAAAACACAATACAATATTGTGTAGGCATCAGCGAGTTTTTTGCAATATTATATCCCTGCAATACCAGAGGCTGCAGTTTCAGGACTGCATTTCTAGGACCCTAGTTTTTTTTTTAAAACAACACCACCTAAACAAGCAGATCACATGGAAATTATATATATTTTTTATTATCTCTTCACCTTATTTTTAACGTAAAAGCGGGCATGACCATCTTAAAACTTGAATGTGCGAGTCTTTCGGTGTCAGACCAACACCAGTTATTATTTATCTGAGCAAAAACAGTTCATTGTGCTGCGGGTAGGTCAGGCTGTTAAACCTGTGACCTTTGACCCCTCACATGCAACATCATATTACACAGTACTGACTAGAGCTTTTCATGAAAGCATAATGAGTCTAAATGTTTTGGTCTGTTTCCCAAGAGGAAGATTTTCCTAATATCGCTTAAAGATGGAACTTGAAATGAAATGTAAGTGTTCATACTTAGGATGGATTAATTGGTTATATTGATTAATGAATTTAATTAGATGATAATTTAGTTTTTACTGTGTTTTTCCTGCACAGATTTAAACTCTCTGGGCTCTATCTTGCACCCGGCGCAAATGACTTTGTACACTGACGCATGTATCATTCCTATTTTGCACCCGCGCAAAGCGGACTTTTCCCTCCACAGACACACGTCGGTTAACTAAGACAGCCTTTCTCAAAGTGGGTGCAGCGGCACACTGGGGTGCCCCCTGACTTTGTCAGGGGTGCCGCCAAAAAATTACGTAGGCTAAAAATACATATATATATATATATTTGAATTTACATAAATACATTCTTCTTCTTTTTAAACATATGAACGTATTAATAAAATTGTAAATTCATTTTAGATAAATATATATATATAAAATTAACCATAGAAATCCGTCTCACAAGACCGAACCGAAGCAAGACACACACACAACTTGATGCAAGTGACGCAACCCATAGCACCGCGTTATAGCAACAACACCGACCGCGCGAACGCGCGTCACACAGCAACTGCAGGCTCTGACAAACACACATACAAACTATACTATACTTCTGCATAACGTGTCTCTTTTTACAACAAAAATGTGAATTCTGCCGGTATTCAGACAGTCCCATGCATACAGATACAGATCCGGCCTACAATCGCCTACGTAGGCGAAATTTGTTTGACATTTCTAATCGTAAACACAGCCATGTCGAAGCCTGCAGTAATGTTTTTCATTGATGTTATGGCAGTCCACTCTGCTTATTGTTTTTCGAGAATCTTGCACTCCTGTTTGTCATTGTGCACGAAACTTCATGCCAATAAATCATCAGAAATATTGCTGACTTGTGCGCGTCTCAAGCGCACTCTTTACGCTCGTGCTAATGCCTGTTAGTTGTCCGTGGATTTGCCTATATTTGGCGCTGAAAATGGAAACGTCTTTAGACATGGAAAATCGATTTTACAATCGATTCAATGAACGTTTATGTCTCAAAAATCGATCAGGATTTTTTCACAAAAGTGATAGCCCTGTAAAGTTGTTATTATTATTGTTATTGTTATTTACAGTTCGTATTATGCTCTGTTCATTACTGTTCTGTCTAAATAAACAGGACATTTGCATTTACATTTGGGTTATGCAGTGTTTTTAATTTATATTTTACACTGGGGTGCCTTGAGATTTTATGCACTTTTGAAAGGTGCCCCGACTGAAAAAAGTTTGAGAAAGGCTGAACTAAGAAATACACTTGCGCTCCCCGGGGCGGTTCAGCGCAAAGAGGAGGCGTGTTCCGGCGCAAACTTTCCCTCATGCTATTTTGCTGTTCTATAAAACAATTGCACCCAGGGACATGCACAGGGGGGTTGCTCAGGTTGATAACACAGAGCACAACGGAAATGTTTCCAGGGGAACCAAATAAGTGACGAACCCGGCTGGGACGTGCTGGCATAGATATACATAAATCTATGCGTGGTGCTTACAGCTTAAAATTATACTTTATTTATTTGTTTATTTATTTATTTGTTTGTGCAAAACATACAGAGATTACTTTTTTTTATGACATACACATAGCTGTCAACATTGAACATTGAAAATAAGGGAGATTTCCCGGACTCCATCCCGAAAATAAGGGATTTTTTTTTTTTTTACATGATTCTCACCCACAAACTTTTTTAAAAAGCACTAATCATTAACAGTCTAAAGAGTTTATAACTACATGTGTGTGAGAGATAAACAGACAGTGTGTGTGTGTGTGTGTGTGTGTGAGAGAGAGAGAGAGAGAGAGAGAGAGAGAGAGAGAGAGAGAGAGAGAGAGAGAGAGAGACAGTGTGTGAGTGTGTGTGTGTGTGTGTGTGAGTGAGTGAGAGAGAGGTAGAGAGAGACCGTGTGTGTGTGTGTGTGTGTGTGTGTGTTAGGGGTGTGACGGTTATTATATAACCGTGAGACCGATGGTATAGTTGAAAACCGTCATTAGAACTCTATACCGCCGGGCGTTGCGAATGACGCGAATTGGGCGACGCGTTTGAATGTCTTCCGCGCAAGTTGAAAAATTTGAACTCGAGCGAATGTTCAAGCGTCTAACTAGACGCGATAGACGCGTATTTGACGCTCTATTCGCGTTCGGTGTGAACACACCATAAAGCCTTGTTTATACTCGACGCGTCCGCACGAGCGCGAAGGTGCGCGCGGCAAAAATGACGTTGGGTGCGCAAGACCGAGTAGGCTACTTTACTGGAGGTCTAGCAACCCAAGTGCAAGCCACACAGATAGTTGCGTGTTCTGAGTTAACACAATCAGAGCGTAAAAATACGGGATATTTTACGGGAAAATACTAAAACGGGAAGACAGCGGGAAAAGAGCTAAAATACGTGAGAAACCCGGAAAAAACGGGAGGGTTGACAGCTATGCATACAACTTGTATACAATGTACAAAATGTATTAACAATATGTTCAATGTTCAATGTACAAAATGTATTAACAATATGTTCAATGTCATCAGAATACAAATGAGAAAAGAACAATGAGCTGGAAACTAAAATAAATAAATAAAAAAGATAAAGAAGAAAAACATGAAGGTAAGATATTTATCTATTGATCAGTTACACTGTACAAATTGTTTCATGTTATTACATTTTCATAAAGAAAAGTTTCATAAGAAATGTTAGGTAATGTAGGGTCCAAAATTTTAAAGTTGAGACACAGATATATAACGCATATTTTAAAAGCTTTTTTTGTAAAATAAAAATAAAAATGTATTTGCATCCGTTATGTTAACAGCATTATATTTCTGTGGTAAGACCAGCTGATGCGTTGTCATGGGAACATCCCAGGTGAAAATAATGAGGAAATTATGTTGTCTTTAGTTGCTCCCTTCATCAAGTGCGCTCCACACGGCTGCCTAACAGCACACTAGAGCCCTGCTCACTCCAAAAGGGCTCTGCAATCTCCCCTTCGAAGGGAGTATGGCATAGGGAAGCTCACGAGCAATAAGCACGTCTCAGCCCGGTTCGTCACTTATTTGGTTCCCCTGGAAACATTTCCGTTGTGGTCTGTGTTATTTGCAGCGCGTTTTCTGTATTTGGTTGTGTTGTGAACTTTTGCAGCGCGTTTCCTTATTTGGAGCACACGTGTGTTGTGAAACTGATGAAGATGTTTTTTTTAATTTGCATGTGTTTTTTTCTATTTGCATGCGTTTTTTTCTATTTGCATGTGTTTGCTTCAGTTGCAGCGCGTTGAGCTGTCTCGGCCACCGTAACATACTGGTCAAAATGGATGCACATCCCTCAGTAAATAATAACCATAAATCAAGAATTGCTTCAACATGCATAATAAAAAATTAAAAAAATCATACTGATGCCGAAAATGCCCAGGCTGTAGAAAGAACCAAAGTTAATCCCAAAAGCCAAAGCTCAGGGTTATAATTTATTATTTTCTTCTTATTTATGTTTACGTTAATATTCACTTACTTAATAATATTCACTTATTATCTTAACATTCTATAGAAAATACTCTATTCAATAAATATTGTGTGTTTGAACCTCATTCTGTTCTATATTGTTGTACTTATTCTTTGACTGTTTTGTTTAAAGGAGGGAGGATTGTATGGGAGCGCTGAAGTGTCAGGTGTGACTGTGGCAATGGCAAATGGTTTACATAGCTCACGACATCACAGGTCAGGTAGAGGGACCCTTTGCAGAATTTTGCTTAGGGCCCCAGGGGGAGGTCAGGATCGGCACTGGGTGTAGCAGTCGATTCTGTTCCTTACCGGAATTCCTGTTCCCTTTACGCAATCATACTACAAATCATGCGTAGGTGCCCAGATGAGCAAAAAGCACAATTGAATGTACGGGAAGCCAAAAGGTTAAAAAAGGATTGTATTTTTCCCGAAATCTAAGCGTTTTTTTTTTTTTATTAGAAGCGAGTTTTTCCCCATCTGTCAATTCAATCCAGATTATTTATAAAAAAAAAAAAAAATTAAAAAAAAAAATTAAAAAACAATAAACAATAATATGAGGAACTCTTTTTCTCATGTGTATTTTGGTGACATTTAACATATTGTTAATACATTTTGTATACTGTTTACAAAGTTGTATATCATAAACCTGTCATCTTTGACGTTTGCAATCTTTATAAATAATAATAAGACCATAATATGAGGCATTGCGTTTGGACATAAACACGATCAGATAAGGCAATTTGTATGGGCAAAATTCAACTGAATATATTCCTTCATATAGCCCGTGAGTTTTGGGGGTAGTGCCCTTTTTTCAGGTTAGAGCAACTGCCCCTCAAAATTCCTGTGCACGTCCCTGATTGCGCCACTGACCAGAAAAAAACTAGTCTAAAGTCAGTGGCGCGTTGCGCGTTGTTCATTATGCTATTTTAAGCGCGCATGCTTGGCCATAATGTAGCGGGTGCACAACGCGCATACACTTTGATTATCTCATCAACACAGATGCAGCAGTTTTTATTTTTGCAAATCATACATTATAACAAGGAAAAATATTAACACATGAGGGAAATCATTGTGGTGTCCATGAAAATTTAGTTTTTTTCCTCCCACGCCTGTTTAACCGACGCTGATTTGTATGGGGATGGGAGAAACCCACCCACCCACGATAGATAGATAGATAGATAGATAGATAGATAGATAGATAGATAGATAGATAGATAGATAGATAGATAGATAGATAGATAGATAGATAGATAAATAGATAGATAAGTCTGATTTGAACGTTGAATTTGTTATTTCTGCATGCATTCTACTTCAGACAGTCAATAAACAGTGCCGTCTGAGGGTGTTACTGCATGAGGGTTTATGCCATAGTTTACAGGTGCACGCAAAACACGCAATACAACGTCACTTCTCTGTCTTTCACGGTCCTGACAAGAACGTCGGTCTCCTCGGCTGTGAACCGCTCCTGACGCGCGCCTGGTAAATCCGCCGTTATAATAGCAATCCGCCATGCAACATGCGCACCTGCTCTTAAAGGAGAACTCCGGCGCAAAATGAACCTCAGGTGTAATAACACATTGGTACTGACTAAATCACTCCCTGAGATTAGTTTTCATGATAATCGAATGTAAAGAGTTTTATCTCTAAAAACAGTTTAGCTTATAACGCTAGTCTATGGGGCAAATAATGAGCAAAAAGAGATCGCTAGTTAATACCACTAACAAGGCTCAAATTAGCCCCACACTAACACAGTAAGATAATGAGTGTCCTTACATGCAAACCGAAGCATTGAGAACTTTGTAAGTGTATAGACAGTTTAATAAGAAGATACTTTACACAGACCGTACAGTTCGCGAATCCAAACAGTAGCCATCTTAGAAAACAGTCACGACCAATCGAACCACGAAGGTGAGCGAACAGTACGTGTAGATATTGAAGATAAGATAAATTATATTTATTTTTTTATTTTCTCTGTTGCGTTCAGTGCTTCTCTTATGCGCTCAGTGCTTTCTTCCGGAAACAACGGACCATATGAGATTCCAAGTCACAGGTCAGCTCACGTATCACCGTGTTCGTGGTTTGACTAGACGAGACTGTTTTCCAAGATGGCTACTGTTTGGATTCGCGAACTGTACGGTCTGTGTAAAGTATCTTCTTATTAAACTGTCTATACACTTACAAAGTTCTCAATGCTTTGGTTTGCATGTAAGGACACTCATTATCTTACTGTGTTAGTGTGGGGCTAATTTGAGCCTTGTTAGTGGTATTAACTAGCGATCTCTTTTTGCTCATTATTTGCCCCATAGACTAGCGTTATAAGCTAAACTGTTTTTAGAGATAAAACTCTTTACAATCGCTTATCATGAAAACTAATCTCAGGGAGCGATTTAGTCAGTACCAATGTGTTATTCGACCCGAGGTTCATTTTGCGCCGGAGTTCTCCTTTAAAGGGAATGTGAGATGACGCTCTGATTGGTTTATTCCACGTTACGCCCAAACCACACCTATGAATAATGAAGCTACTTCAGACCAACCTCTTTTAGATTTGCGCCAGGCGCAAGAGGCATTTATCCCGCCGGGAAAATAGCAACAGCGCCGGGATCCGCCCACAAAGTTACTTGCGCTTTGCGCTTTGACACTTGCGTTTCAGATCGTTAAAATAGGGCCCTCTCTCTCTCTGTGTAATTCTCTAAATTACTGTTGTATCTGTGGTCAGATGATCTCTGAAGATTTGATAAATCAATCATTGAACATACAGTATGAACCAACACATTATACATGACACTATAAAAAATAAAATAAAATAAACCTGAACCGCTGTATCAGTATTGCACACTAGAGGGCAGACATGATTCACGACGGATGACAGAAAGATCATATAGACCAGTGGTATAATATCAATATCTTAAATACACATGTTAAATATCTTAACATTTATTCATTTAACAAAGGATTTTATCCAAATGACTTAAAAAAGACTAATACAAACAGAAATTTTACATACAAAGCGCACAATATGATATCATACCACATTAATGTAATGTAAGTACTAAAGTTGAGTATGTGCAAGTGCAAACCAACAAAAAACTATTCCAATACTATACCACTAATAGTGTCAATTCAAAGTTCAGAAAACATCATCCAATCCAACAATAGGCAGCTGCTTATATAAGAGTAAAATAGTTATGCTACATTCATGAAAACTCATAGGATTTCAAAAACATAAAATTAACTAATACTCATAAAACACTGCATTATTCATAAATATTTACATATGACGGCTTTCATTCACTTGGACTTCATTTACTCCTTCACAACTTATTTTTCTGAGACTGTCTATGGGATAGTTCAGACAAAAATGAACATTCAGTGATTTACTCACTCTGATATTGTTCTAAAGCCACATTACATTCTTTTTTGGAACACAAAAGGAGAAATAACAAAAAAACTGTCCTTTTGTCCATTTAAATAGAAGTAAATGGTGACCTTCTTCAAGCTTTAAAGTCCCCCTGTAGTCAATCATTTTATCCCTTAAAACTCATCTTTGATCCCCAAAATGACATATATAAAGTTTTTTCATGTGAATTTTTTTTACTCATGTCTTAAAATAGCTTGAATGTAATTGCTTCATTTAGTATATGCAGATTCATGAATATGCAAATGATCCCCGCCTCCACTCACTCACACCAGCTCAGATCGCTGGATGTCATTTGACTACAGGCAAGTGAAAATACTGGTTTAAATCAGCCATAAATGTTTAAACCACAAACTGATTCAGAAGAAGTAGTGGAAAAGTGAATTATACATCGTATACATAATTCACCCACTATATTGGTAAATGTAGGGTTCAACAGAAAAATATACCAGGATAACCTGCTAGATCCCGCCGGCACGTTGACCTGATTGCTTACTGTAGTTTAGTTTGTGACGTCAGAAAAAACTGATTTCAAACCACATTTTTGAGACTTTTTTCACTTATGAATTTGCAGGTTTGTCTTTAAGCATATTAAAAACACCACATAGACATATAAACAACATTAAAAGCTTGAATTTCACAACAAGGGGGTCTTTAAAAAAAGAGTGAAAACATGCCATACAATAATCTCATGCGTCGTGTTGCATATATATTCCAAATGTTCTGAAGGCTTTGACAAGAAACAAACCATTTTCCCTTGATAAAATCTGCATGTACCTAAGATATTTTATAAAGCAAGAGCATTTCCACTTACAATCCAACACATTCTCACTCCCAACTCGTCACATATTGGCACTTGGTCAGGAGTCAGGACCCCCGGCCTCGGCGTCAATTTTTAACAACAGCACATGGGTCATTTCTCACTTTCAATAGACAGATTCTAAAGGCTGATAAAAAAGATGGAGCTCAATAATTGTTGATGATGTCAGAGTGATTGACAAAGGTGTGTGTGTTATCTCATCAAACTGAACTCGTCCCCTGCTGTATTTTCACTCCTTCAGGAATCTGTGGCACTATACTTGCTGATTCATTCAGTCTGTTTCCAGTGGAATCTGAAAAAAAGAGACAATTAGAGAGATTAAAAAGAGAGATCTTAGACGTCAGAAGCAATGTCAACAAAATTACATTAAAGTACAGGTTTAGTCTTATTTGGGTACTTTTCATGTTCATTTGTAAGAAAAGAACATACAAACTGAAAGACCCCCTGTATTCAATAATTGTATCCCTTAGAACTCATCTTTGATCATCAAAATTACATATTTAAATGTTTTTTTCTTGAAAAAACAAATTTATTCATGCCTTAAAGTAGCTTGAATGTAACTCTACACCCTTGCCCCATTTAGTACATGTGGTTCATGAATATGCAAATGAGCCCCGCCTCCACTCACTCATACCATCCTCTCGTTGACGTGACCAGTTTGTGATGTCAGAAACACCAGCGGTTTCAAATTGTGTTTGCCTTCTAAATATCAGCATCCTCAGAAACCATTTGAACAACTTTAGTGGAGAAAGGCATATGGTTCATCATAACTTCATCCAGCTATATTGCTAAATCTACCCGATTTTTCATTTTAACAGAAAAATATACCAGGACAACCTGGCTTCTCTTGGGACTCCTCTGCTAGTTCGCTGTTAATTATATGCTAAACCCCACCGTCATGTTGATCTGATTGGTTTCAAGGTAGTTTGTGACCATGTTTTTGAGACATGTGGTCTTTGGTTCACCACAGTTTTAAGGAGAAAAAAACTCAGTGATGGTGATGACTTGTGAATTTGAACACGGTTAGTCTTAAAGCATATTAAAAACACCAAATATACATCTAAACATCATTAAAAACTTGCTTTTCACCACAGGGGGTCTTTAAAGTTAAAGAGATTCAGCACACGCAACAGAATCTCACCTGCATTAAAGGGATAGTGTCTGTCAGTAATTACTCACCCTCATTTGTTCCAACCCCCTAAGACTTTCGTTCATCTTCGGGACACAAATTAAGATATTTTTGATTAAATCTGATAGCTGGATCACTCCTCCATAGGCTTCTAAGGGACTGAAATTTGCGCACAAAAAGTACTCTCGTCACTTGATAAACTTTAGATTGAGCCACTTGGACTATTTTAACGATAACAAGCTTTTCATTAAGGTACACTAAAAGAATGTTTTCCTTGTTCTTTGAAATAAAAGATTATCAAATGTCTTCAACATTTGTACTGTGTTTACATCTTGAGTCAAAATCAGTTATTTGTCATTTATGAAATAATGTTTTTCTCCAAAACACACTGGGAACAATTATTTGCTCCCTTTTATTAAATACTTTTTGCAACCTCCTTTTTCCAAGATAACAGCTCTGAGACTTCTCCTATAATGCCTGATGAGTTTGGACAACATCTGACAAGAGATTAGAGACCATTCCTCTATACAGAATATCTCCAGATCCTTCAGATTCCCAGATCCATGTCAGTGCTTCTCTTCAGTTCAGCCCACTCATTTTCTATAGGGTGCAGGACTGACGTGAAGCTCAGGTTCAGCAGGACATGACGGGCGGTCTCAGCGGGAGTAGACTCTGGATGGGCGGTCTCGGCGGGAGTAGACTCTCCGGACGGTTCAACAATACAACGGGTAGAAGGTTCACACAGAGTAGAACAGACAAAGACTGACTGAACAGAAGGGAACTAAATACAAACACAGATGAACATTGATTAACAGAACACAGGTGAAACAGATGATGATGATGATGATGATAATTAACTAAACATAATTAACTGGATAATAAAGAGAGAAAAAGTGAGAAATAAAAACGGAGAAAACAGATATGCTTTACTTTTCCTGTTATATTTTTTTAATATATAAAAATTAAAAAAAAATTATAACAAGAAGAAAATAAAAGTATTTTATCTGTTTTCTCCTTTTCTCTCTCACACTTCCTCTTCATTATCCCCTCAGTAAGCTGTGTGTGTTCTTCACACTCCAGACCAGTGGGTGGCGGAACGGCACTCTTTAAGTTGGTTTCCCATACAACCAGAAACAGAAGAAGAGGAGACGCGTTCTGGACAACAGCTGATTCAAAACAAAAGATTTGCAATTATTTGAAACTTCACGATCACTATTTACAAGTGAAGAGATGCATTGACCAGCAGGAAGAAAAGAAACCTGTAAAAATGGAGTTTATTGAAGATGACCGTGAGAACAGGAGTGATCTTGATGAAGAACCCCTCAGAGTGAAGCTTGAAGATACTGAAGAACAGATAGGTTGGTGTTTATTTTTAAATCTTCATTAAATATATAAAAAGTGATAGTGAAGACTTTTTTAAAACAACTTTTTAATAATAAAAAAATCCTGAAAAAAAGTATCACAGGTTATAAAATAAATATTAAGCACCATTTCTAACATTTGATAATAAATCAGAATATTATGAAGTTTTCTGAAGGATCACGTGACACTAAATTCAGCTTTGCATCACAGAAATATATTTTAAAGTATAGTAAAATAATATTTAAAATTTTAATAATATTTCACTATATATTATTTTTCTGTATTTTTGATCAAATAAATCCAGGCTTGATGAGCATAAGAGACTTCTTTCAAAAACATTAAAAATAGTAATGTGTCCAAACTTAGCCTATGTACTGTGTAAGTAAAAATATACAACATTTAAAATTAAATGTTGTATAAATTAAAAGGTTAGGAATCATATTTGTTTCAAGAGTTTTTTGTGGGGGGCCTCCAACATGAATATTGCCTAGGGCCTCCAAATGTCTAGAACCGGCCCTGGGTTGTATAAATAACAGATTTTTTTTTTGTGTGAAAAGCTTTGAACTATTCAATGAATGTCTTACTACAAATGCAATCTGGTGCACAATACAACAAAATAACAAGGCAAACCATTTCTTTTAAATGCATGGTTTTTCAGTCTTTGTTTGAAATCAAACTTTTACTTGTATAGTGTTAATATGTGTTTAGGCCCGTTCACAACAAGAATGCTAACTAATATAACTATTGTAACGACTGAGACAATCAGACATAACTATTTGTTACATTTCACAAGTAAGCTTTAAAGCCCACTCTTAGTAATTAAAAACATCCCCACAAAAGAGACAAGAGAGCAGAAATGGCCTCAGTCACCAGGGAGACCATCAGATTAGATGGTTTTATTCCTGTGAAAAATGTTGTTATGTGGTAAAAACAGAGGCCATAGGACAGAGAAACAGACCTTAAAACAGGCTTTCCTGCATTAATTTGTAGACGAACTGATCTATAAATGAACATGCATCCCAGGACATTGTGTTGTTATGTCTTGTATAGTGTCTCTTGAGTTTGTATTTATTCATGTATGCTTTATGAGAGAACTACTCGTTTATGTAACCCCACCTTAGGGGTGGGTGATATGACAAAAATATCATATCAAGAATTAAAAAAAAAAATCACGATTCTTTTTTGCATATTGTTGTAACAAATTAGCTCTATGAAATATTAATAATCAACAATAACTTGTTATGATTAATTATGAATATTTGGGTCAGTTAAGGCGAGACACTACAGGTGAATAGGGCAAAAAAATTTAATAATAGATATCCCCATGAAACTTTCTCAGTTGATTACTTACACAAGTATATAAAAAAATGTATTACAAGTTTTTGAAATTTGTATGTTTAATTATGCAAATTAGGCATTATCTCATTAAATATGCTTAATTTTGCATTTATTTTCGGTAGATAGATCTGAAAATATGATAAAGTGTAAATTTTGTTTACACACAAGATGAAAAAATTATTTCAGAGGGATTTCAGGATATATGCTTTCATTACCTAGGAAATCAAAATATACTGTCCATAGCCTTAAAAAATCAATTCTCGCCATATTTTTTTGATTAAAATGTCACATAAATCAGGCCAGGAATGATTTATAAACAAATCCCTCTGAAAATATCTTCAGAATACTGCTAAGTGTATAACTGGAAAGTTTGGTGTACATAGGTGCTACACAGGCTGAGATGTTTCTACTGGAGAATGACAAAAAACTAATTTTGAGAAAACAGCATTTAAAGATTTGTAATGTAAAAATTCATACTTTTTTTAGTGGAAACAACTATTTATAGACACAATATCTTATCAAATCATTAGCAACAACAATACAAACCACCTAAATCACATTACAACTTATAACACAGCATTTATGGCCTTCAACTGAACAGAAAAAGTGTCAAAAACACACATCTAAATGTCAGAGCACGTCACGTGATGCATCTGAACGAATCACGTTGTCAGAAATTGACATCAGCCAATGAGATTTCGGTTTTAGAGTTAAATGCCCATTGTACTTTCACGATTGGTGGCTGATAAAAAGGAAATTACCATATTTGGATACGACAAGAATGTACAGGACAGAGAGAGCTTTCCAACCTATGTTTCCAACGGTGTGTGTGATGACAGGGTGCAGATCGCGATCGCAGAGCAGCATGTTGAAGAACGACAACTTTTTGTTGAATTTAGGAGATATCTACAGACGCAAACAGACAAAGTGTAGTAAAATAAAGACCTAAATGTGTATTTTGGACATTTTTTCACCACAAGTCTGAAAGAAGACATGTTATTGAAGACAAATAGCCCAAAATCTCAAAATTGACCAGTGAAAAAAACCCCGATGTTTTTCCCTGCCGTGTCTCGCCTTAATTGGATTAACTTGATGTGGCTAAATTAATATTACAATCAATTAATCAGTTCGTCCAACGAACTCTTTTGATAATTTTATTTATTCTAAGAAAAGGGTATATTCCATGGCCACAGAAAAATAATTATTTCTTAGCATGTACAGCGCTTTGAGCATGTAACAAGATCAAGATCGTAAAAGAGACTTTGTCTGCAAGCAGTGAATCAGAACCATACATATTGTGCACAAGTTGTATTAACTAAATCACAAACATAACTAAACTAAACAAACATACATGTATAGGTAAAAGGGTGAGTGATAGAATGAAATTGGAAGCAGGAAATGGAACTATGGAGAAGATGCATTTAAACTATGAAAAGAACCATCAGCTTATTTTCAGAGCACTTCGTTTAAATTGACACTTGCATTTTGTAGTGGGAACAATTCTTGAAGTTGTTGAAAATTGAAGTCGTTGATCGTGAGTGTCAAATGTGGAAGTTGGTTGAAAGTTCTCTGTCTCCATGAGCACATGGCTGGTTGTGAGCCTAGGCCTGCTTGCCGGCCCTGGGCCGGAGAGGCCACGCAGAGCACCCAGGAGATTGGAGGAAGTCGGAAGAGTTGATGGTAGGAGTTGCGATTCTTCTGCGTTGAATAAAGAAATTGTGCCAAACTCCTGATGTTGTCCTTGATTCTGTTATAGAGATGTAACGTATGACACTGAAGCTTTTTCTATTGAAGCCCCGTATCGGGGTGTCAATTGGTTTCCCAGAGTCACGTGATCTATGACAAATGAAGCCTCACTTTCTGTCCAATCACGTGCGCATTTCGCTTTGGGTGTCAGAAGGCTCGAACCCCAGATCTTACTTAACGAGTCCTGGTTGGCTCAGTCTGGTTGATGGGTTTGTGAGGAGAGTGCTGTACTTTGAAAGTTAATCAATAGTTATTGAGTTATAGTATAGTATCAATAGTTAGTTATCAACATTTAAATAACCAAAACTACTTATTCTTTTTTGTTGTTGTTGTGTCGTTTTGTTTTTGTAAAATCTTTGCACTTTTGGTGTTTTTTAGGTATTATTATTGTTATTTGGGGTTAGGGTGGGCTTAGGGGAGAGGGGATAGGGTGTTGGTGTTTGGTGAAGGGTTTGTTTGGCAACAGCCAAAAAAAGTAAGTCTTCCCCTATCTGGGAATATTTTGAGCTTATAGCTTCCAATGTATGTATGCATTTCTAAAAAAGAAGATATTTATTTATTTATTTATTAAAAAATTTTTTTATTTATTATTTAAAATTTTACTTATTTTATTGTTGTATTTTATAATTGTTGACCGTTGGTGTGTCTTATGTTCAGTCAATGTACATGTACAGTCACTCCCAATAATTTTTTTTCTCCTCACATTTCTGAGGTGGAAACCTTTGTCTTCTGTTGGACAATGCAGCCATATCACCCTGTAGCACAAGACTTGTTGCCCACTGAAGCTAAGCAGGGCTGAGCCTGGTTAGTACTTGGATGAGAGACCTCCTGAGAAAACCAGGTTGCTGCTGGAAGAGGTGTTAGTGAGGCCAGCAGGGGGCGCTCACCCTGTGGTCTGTGTGGGTCCTAGCCCCCCAGTATAGTGACGGGGACACTATACTGTTAAAGAGCACCGTCCTTCGGATGAGACGTTAAACCGAGGCCCTGACTCTGTGGTCATTAAAAATCCCATGGCACTTCTCGTAAAGAGTAGGGGTGTAACCCCGGTGTCCTGGCCACATTCCACCCATTGGCCCCTGCCAATCATGGCCTCCTAATAATCCCCATCCACTGAATTGGCTCTATCACTCTCTCTCCTCTCCAACTATAGCCGGTGTGTGGTGAGCGCACTGGCGCCGTTGTACTGTGGCTGCCGTCGCATCATCCAAGTGGATGCTGCACACTGGTGCTGGTTGAGGAGAGGACCCCTGATATGATTGTAAAGCGCTTTGGGTGTACAGTAGTACATATGAAAGCGCTATATAAATGCCTCATTCATTCATTCATTCAATGCTGTAGACCAGCACAAACAAAGCTCAAATGCCAGTTCTTATGCGATCATAGAAGTGGATAAATACCAGAGACAAACATACAAAGAGCTGAAGATCCACTTGAATACTGGAGAATGCAGAAACATGTCTACCCCCATTTATATACATTGGCATTACAGTTTCTTTGTACCCCGGCCTCCTCTGTACCATGTGAAAGAGTGTTCTCTAAGTGGAAGTACTGTCTAAGAGGAGAAATAGACTCCAACACTGTGAAACAGCTTTTATTTCTTTATACAAATAATTGAAAACCTTATCACCTTTCTGTCATTCCTACAGTTACATAAGCACTATCATTCACTGCCATTGTCATGATTCTGCCCTCGTGTCCTTGATTTTCTCTAGTCTTGAGGCAGGATCATGACGGAATCATGTTTTGTGTGCAAGCACATGGTCTTGTGTTTTGGGCCATGTGCTTGTGTTGTCTCGTTATGTTACTCCGCCCCCTTGTTACCCTCGTCTTGTCATTATTGTCTAGTCAGTTTCACCTGTCCTGGTCTAGTCAGCTTCACCTGTCTTTGTCATTAGTGTTCCCCTATTTGATCCCCTTGTGTTTGCTTGTCCTGTGCCGGTTCATTGTTGTACATTGTGAGATTCTACCCGTGAGTACCTTGTCTAAGTAGAAAGTCTTGTATTGTTCTTGATCTCGTATTTGCTGTCTGTTAGTCTAGTTTTGTCAAGTGTTTTCTAGTTTAGTAATCCCTCGTTCGTATTGTCTCTATTTTGCCCCCTCGTGGGTTTTGTTTTCCCCTGTTTTTCTGTTATAATAAACGTTGTGTAATTGTCTACCGTCTGCGTTTGGGTTCTTCTGCTATCATCATAACAGCCGTGTTATAAGCACATTTAATAACAGATGATCCTATCACACAATGTCCTTATTCATGTGTGTGTGTGTGTGTAGATATATATATATATATATATATACACACTCACCGGCCACTTTATTAGGTACCCCATGCTAGTAACGGGTTGGACCCCCTTTTGCCTTCAGAACTGCCTCAATTCTTCGTGGCATAGATTCAACAAGGTGCTGGAAGCATTCCTCAGGGAGTTTGGTCCATATTGACATGATGGCATCACACAGTTGCCGCAGATTTGTCGGCTGCACATCCATGATGCGAATCTCCCGTTCCACCACATCCCAAAGATGCTCTATTGGATTGAGATCTGGTGACTGTGGAGGCCATTTTAGTACAGTGAACTCATTGTCATGTTCAAGAAAACCAATTTGAAATGATTCGAGCTTTGTGCCATGGTGCATTATCCTGCTGGAAGTAGCCATCAGAGGATGGGTACATGGTGGCCATAAAGGGATGGACATGGTCAGAAACAATGCTCAGGTAGGCCGTGGCATTTAAACGATGCCCAATTGGCACTAAGGGGCCTAAAGTGTGCCAAGAAAACATCCCCCACACCATTACACCACCACCACCAGCCTGCTCAGTGGTAACAAGGCATGATGGATCCATGTTCTCATTCTGTTTACGCCAAATTCTGACTCTACCATCTGAATGTCTCAACAGAAATCGAGACTCATCAGACCAGGCAACATTTTTCCAGTCTTCAACTGTCCAATTTTGGTGAGCTCTTGCAAATTGTAGCCTCTTTTTCCTATTTGTAGTGGAGATGAGTGGTACCCGGTGGGGTCTTCTGCTGTTGTAGCCCATCTGCCTCAAAGTTCGACGTACTGTGCGTTCAGAGATGCTCTTCTGCCCACCTTGGTTGTAACGGGTGGTTATTTGAGTCACTGTTGCCCTTCTATCAGCTCGAACCAGTCTGGCCATTCTCCTCTGACCTCTGGCATCAACAAGGCATTTCCGCCCACAGAACTGCTGCTCACTGGATGTTTTTTTCTTTTTCGGACCATTCTCTGTAAACCCTAGAGATGGTTGTGCGTGAAAATCCCAGTAGATTAGCAGTTTCTGAAATACTCAGACCAGCCCTTCTTGCACCAACAATCATGCCACGTTCAAAGTCACTCAAATCACCTTTCTTCCCCATACTGATGCTCGGTTTGAACTGCAGGAGATTGTCTTGACCATGTCTACATGCCTAAATGCACTGAGTTGCCGCCATGTGATTGGCTGCTTAGAAATTAAGTGTTAACGAGCAGTTGGACAGGTGTACCTAATAAAGTGGCCGGTGAGTGTATATATATAGTAGGCCTACATTAGATCTTATTGAATCGCATAAGCCCATTTTATATTTTATTGTCACACTTTAATGGGTAAAGGAATTTATTTAATGGACAAACCAAACACAAACGTGTAAGGCTTTTATTTGTACACATAACATTGAAACTATGGAGTGTGTTGTGGTTGCTTCATGGACTCAGAGTATCGGCCGATACCGAGTACTGATCCGATACCTGGGTGTGTACAGTATCTATACAGCAATTCATACTAGCACTGCATGAATTGATAGAATTATTTTATGGTGTGTTTCAGACTTATTCCTTAATTAAACATGAACAAATACATACAGTGAACTAACGTTAAGAGTATTTTTATTATCTGACATACATTTCACAGCAATATATTATTTATCTTTCTTAAGTGAAAAAGAACTTAAAATGCAACCACATATCTAATACTGTAAACTGAAAAAGGTATTTTAGTTTTACAATATAACTGCATTAAAAAAGTGCAACAAATAAATCTAGGAATCTAAAAAATGATATATGAATAATATAAGAAAATAATCTCTTTATAATTTAAAGTCCATAAACAATTTTGTTAAATAAACGGCATTTCAGTTTTGACCGCGGCGGGTCATCCAGAACAATAAACTCAATACATGCTGTCGGTTATATTTATCGCTCGTTGGCTGTCTTTTGAAAACTTTTCTCTTTGTTTGAATGAAGCTTTCAGAGATTGTTGATTCTGGCGCGGCTCATTCTTCTCTGCCCTTGCCTTTGTGTAATCGTGTTCTGCGGGGTGACGCGTCTTCAAATGCTTTAAGTTACTCGTGTTGAAGTTGCTAATACTTGTTCCACCCCTCGAAATTGCAGTATGGCATACGAGACATGTCGCCGTTTTACTGGCTGGTTGGTCTAGTCTGAAATACTGCTAAACAGCGGACATACTGCTATCGCGCGCGCGCGTTTTCTTCTTCGCTGCTCTAAACAGTGGTTGCTTGTGGCAACAGCACAACTTCCTGTGTCGCCACAAGCAACCACTGTTTAGAGCAGCAAAGAAGAATTGATCTCCGATTTGCAGCGTTATGCAAACCTAGCGTGCATAACTAGATATTGTGTAAGAAAATGGTATCGGATCGGTACATGGGTAGAAGTACTCGCCGATACCGATGCCAGGTATGACACCCATGCGCTCAATCTTAAGTTTATCAAGCGACGAGAATACTTTTTGTGCGCAAAAAACAAACAAAAATAACTACTTTATTCAACTAATCATTTCCTTCTCTGTTTGGCCTTGATAGTTCACGTAGTGAAACTACGCAAAGCTTCTAGGTTGTACATCACGCATCGCACACATGACCAGCGTCGGCCAATAGTGAGCCTACGTGTGACGTGCAACCTAGAAGCTTTGCGCAATATCACTACGTGAAATATCACGGCCCACGGAGAAGGAAATGATTAGTTGAATAAAGTCGTTATTTTTGTTTGTTTTTTTTGCGCACAAAAAGTATTCTCGTCGCTTGATAAACTTAAGGTTGAGCCACTGTAGTCACTTGGACTATTTTAACGATGTCTTTCATAACTTTTGGTCCGGTCAGTTTCGATCCCTTAAGAAGCCTATGGAGGAGTGATCCAGCTCTCAGATTTAATCAAAAATATATTAATTTGTGTTCCGAAGATGAACGAATGTCTTACGGGGATGGAACAACATGAGGGTGAGTGATTACTGACAGAATTTTCATTTTTGGGTGAACTAACCCTTTAAGGGAAGTGTTCCCAGTTCCGGCTGACCTAATCTATGCAGCCTAACATTGAATTATAGAAGTCTATAATGTATTATGTGAATGCTAGGTCAAAGAGATGTGTTTTTAGTCTAGCTTTGAACTGACAGAGTGTGTCTGCTTCCCGGACAATGGTAGGAAGACTGTTCCAAAGTTTTAGTGCTAAATAGGAAAAGGATCTACCGCCAGCAGTCGATTTTGATTTTCTAGGTATTATCAACTGGCCGGAATTTTGAGATCGCAATAGGCGTGAAGGACTATAATGCTTTAAACGCTCGCTCAAGTACTGCGGAGATAAACCATTTAGTGCTTTGTAAGTAATCAACAATATTTTAAAATGTATACGATGTTTAATAGGGAGCCAATGCAGTGTTGACAGAACCGGGCTAATATGGTCATATTTCCTGGTTCTGCTAAGAACTCGAGCTGCTGCGTTTTGAACTAGCTGTAGTTTGTTTATTAAGCGTGCAGGGCAACCACCCAGTAGAGCATTACAATAATCTAGTCTTGATGTCATGAACGCATGAACTAATTGTTCTGCATTTGTTAATGAGAGCATATGGCATAATTTAGATATGTTTTTAAGATGGAAAAATGCAGTTTTACATATACTAGACACGTGACTTTCAAATGAAATATTGGTATCAGAGCACACCCATGTTCCTAACCGACGACGAAGACTTAACAGAGCAGCCATCAAGTGTTAGACAGTATTCTAGGTTATTACGTGTGGAAGTTTTTTGTCCAATAATTAGAATCTCTGTTTTTTCAGAATTTAGTAGTAGGAAATTACTAGTCATCAAATTTTTTATATCAGCTATGCATTCCATTAATTTTGTGAATTGGTAAGTTCCGTTAGGTATTGAAGAAATATACAGCTGAGTATCATCGGCATAACAGTGAAAACTAATTCCATGTTCCCTAATGATATCTCCTAATGGTAGCATGTACAGAGTGAACAGCAACGGTCCTAGTACTGAGCCTTGTGGTACACCATACTGAACTTGTGATCGATAAGACATCTCTTCATTTACTGCTTCAAACTGATAACGGTCAGTTAAGTATGATTTAAACCATGCTAGTGCAATTCCACTAATGCCAACATAGTTTTATAGTCTATTTAAAAGAATGTTGTGGTCAATTGTGTCAAATGCAGCACTAAGATCGAGTAACACTAATAGAGAGATACAACCGTGATCAGATGATAAGAGCAAATCATTTGTAACTCTAACGAGAGCTGTCTCGGTACTATGGTAGGGTCTGAATCCTGACTGAAAATCCTCGCAGATATAATTTCTTTCAAGAAAGGAACACAGTTGTGAGGATACTGCTTTTTCTAAAATCTTTGATAGAAAAGGCAGATTCGAGATCGGCCTGTAATTGACTACATTTGTATGATCAAGTTGCGGTTTTTTAACAAGCGGTTTTATCATAGCCAGCTTAAAGGTTTTTAGTACATATCCTAGAGACAAAGACAAATTAATGATAGTAAGAAGAGGATCTATGACATCTGGAAGCATCTCTTTCAGTAGCTTTGTCGGTATAGGGTCTAACATACAAGTTGTCGATTTAGAATAGATGAATTAACAAGTTTAGAAAATTCTTCCTCTCCTATGGCAACAAATGAATCAAATTTTTCCTCAGGGAGACTACAATGCACTGCCTGATGCGATACTGTGGAAGACGGTTGCATAGTTATAATTTTGTCCCTGATATTATCGATCTTATAAGTGAAGAAGTTCATAAAGTCATTACTGCTGTGTTGCTTGGACACTTCTGGGCTTGAAGCATTATTTTTCGTTAGTTTAGCCACTGTTTCAAATAAATACCTAGGATTATGTTTATTTTCTTCTAATAGGGTTGAAAAATAAGCAGATCTAGCAGCTTTTAAGGCCTCTCTGTAAGCAATCGAGCTCTCCTTCCATGAAATCCGAAATACCTCTAGTTTAATTTTCTTCCAGTTGCGCTTCATTTTTCTGGCTGCTCTCTTAAGGGCCTGGGTGTGCTCGTTGTACCACGGTGTTGGACTATTTTCTTTAATCTTCTTTAAGTGCAACGGAGCAACTGCGTCTAAAGTGCTGGAAAAGAGAGTTAAAAGTTTCTGCCACAATATCGAGTTCTTCTAAGCTATCTGGGATGCTGAGATGATGAAACTGATTAGGAAGATTATTGATAAAGCAATCTTTAGTGGCAGAAGTTATAGGTCTAACATATTTATAACACGGAGTCGGCTTTGCAGCCTTGACTAAATGTAATTTACATGAGACTAGATAATGATCTGAGATGTCATCGCTCTGCTGCAGAATTTCAACGGCATCAACATCTATTCCATGTGATAGTATTAGATCTAGAGTATTATTACGACAATGAGTAGGTCCTGACTCGTGTTGTTTAACTCCAATTCAGTTTACAATGTCTTTAAATGCCAATCCCAATGCATCTTTTTCATTATCTACATGTATATTAAAATCGCCAACAATTAGTACTTTATCTGCAGCCAATACTAATTCTGATAGAAAGTCCGCAAATTCTTTGATACATTTTTTATGGTGCCCTGGTGTCCTGTATACAGTAGCCAGCAGGATTCTCAAATGTGATTTATTGTTTACACTATTTTTACATTAAGAACCAACACTTCAAAAGAAGTATATTTAAAACTAGATTTCTTAGTGGTTTTGAAAATATTACTATAAATTACAGCAACACCTCCCCCTTTGCCTTTCAGACGAGGTTCATGTTTATAACTGTAATCTTGTGGGGTTGACTCATTTAAAGTAATATAATCGTTTGGTTTTAACCAGGTTTCTGTCAAACACAGCACATCTAGATTATAATCTGAAATCATATCATTAACTATGAGTGATTTTGGAGTAAGGGATCGAATATTCAGCAACCCAAGCTTTATCATTTGCTCATCTGTATTATATCTGTTTTTTATTTGTTGAACATCAATTACATTTTTAACCTGACGTTTTTTGGATTTCCAAATTCAGGGAACAGACACCGTCTCTATATGATGATATCTAGGTGAAAGAGGCTCTATGTGATGGGATTTATCTGACCTTGGTGACGTGAGGCCGCTAGAAGACGGTCGGTTTAGCCAGTCTGTCTGCTTCCTGACCTGAGCCCCAGATTGTCATGTTTTAGCTCTAAGACTATGAGCCAATTTACTAGAGAGAAGAGCAGCACCAGCCCAGGAGGGATGAATACCATCTCTTTTCAACAGGTCAGGCTTGTCCCAAAAACTTTTCGAATTGTCTATGAATTCTACATTATTACGCGGACACCACTCGGACAACCAACCAAGGAGCGAACACAATCTACTAACTATCTCATCACTCCTTCGAACAGGAAGGGGGCCAGAGCAAATTACAGTGCCTGACAACGTACTTGTGATTTCACACACCTCTTTAATATTAATTTTGGTGATCTCCGACTGGCGGAGTCGAACATCATTAGTGCCGACATGAATAATGATCTTAGAGAATTTACGATTAGCATTAGCCAGCACTTTTAAATTTGCTTTGATGTCAGGCACTCTGGCTCCCGGCAAACATGTGACTATGGTGGCTGGTGTCTCTATTTTCACGTTCCGTGTGATCGAATCACCAATTACCAGGGCACAATCAACAGAATTCTCAGTGGGTGTTTCACTGAGTGGGGCAAATCGATTTGTTATGGTAATCGGAACGGAAGAGTGGTTTTTTGATCCGTGACAAGAGCGATCTGTCACTGTCACCCATCTGCCCTGCTGCACAGGCTCTACTTCAGCCGGAACCGAATCATGTAAAGAGTTCACTATGCTAGGCGCATCCAAAATACTATCTAAAGATCTAGCATTCTTACCATCCTCAATTAAAGTTTGGATGCGTGTCTCTAGTTCTGAAATCTTCTCCGTCAGTCTGATTGTCTCCTTGCATTTATCACATATAAATCCTATATTGCCATCGGAGAAGGCTATACTAAACATATGACACGTGACACAGGTGACAATAACAGGACAAGAAGACATTACTCACCGTGTTTGTTGACTGATTCTTACTTACCTGGGGCTCGTTCTTCGTACGTCGCTAACTCAGTTAGCTGGATTTGATTGTTGACGATTTGGCATGATCTTGGATCGTTTGGTTCTTCGAAGCTCATCCTAGACTTGCGGTCATAGCAACAGGTGCGCTAGCTTGAACCTGCTCGTGAGCAGGCTTATTTCATGTAAACAGGATTAGATCGCGCCTTTATAAGCGGAGGTGAAACGAGAAGTCTTTTAACGCAGCGCGATAGTGTACTTTTTGAGAGATATAATTTTTCTCATGACTCGTGAGGATGTCATTTACATCAATTATTTTTTGGAAACGCACATTAAATGTTCGACTCGTCGGAGTCGGCCTTTAATAACAGCACAAATTGTGTGCATTGTCCTGATATTATTTGCGAGTGGCTCTTTTCCTTTAAACTATATTGGAGATGCGGAGGACTTGATAAGTGCTGTCTGTCGTGTCATTCACAAAGTTTACCCTGGCGCTCAAGCAGTTTTTAGGGTGTTTTTTTGTGGCATTTCCAAGCCAGTTTAGACCCAAGGTTGTAGGCTAGCAGGTTTTTTTTTTTTTTTTTAAATGTTAGCCAACGCAGGTATTATAATTTTTAATGAAGATCATGCAATCATGAACATGCCGATTAATATGACACAGATATGTCCCTCAGGCTTCACTAATGTGATTGGTCAATAGACTGCACAAATGTTCCAATCAAGGCCTCTATGAAGGGGATTTTGTGAACAGAAAGAGGGATCACAATGTAAATGTGCAGCCAAGTTACTATTACAATTCTTAATATTCCAGATTAGTAATATATCAAATTTAAAAAAAGGCAGTTGACAGACTAAAATCTCTAGATGGTGTGTGACTGTTCCGTATCACAAATGTGGAAGCACAGAAATTCACATTTATGCACATTACTTGAACATGGTATCAATATCAAGCTCACTGTATTACATACACAGTTACAATGCAGCTCTAGCCAAGAGATGGTCACACAATGAAATGAACTTTGGCCAACTAAAGGGAAGATTTCAGTGTCTAAAAAAGCCTGAGGGTTGCACTTGACAGGGCCTGTGACATTACATGTGCCATATTACACAACATTTCCACCATCAGCACAAATATAAAACATTTCATTAAATGTTTAATAAAAGACAAGACAAATATGCTTAGTTCTTTGATTTTTTATTTAAATTGTTCTTTGTAAAGAAAAGCCAGTGATCAAGTCATATTTTGCCTGCAATAAGAGATACTATGCAAGGTCAGCAATAGTACTCTGTGTGAAATAATAATTAGCACTTACTCTGAAGTTCCTTTGAAGCAACTATATCTCTAACTCTGTAGTGCCAGTTTTTTTTTTCTTTAAGTTGTCAAGTTTTCCCCCTCAAAATACTCTATTTTCTAGGGGCAGGGGGGCTTGGGTTAAACCTGTCAACACAAGCCTTATGCAACAAAAAATAAAAGGAAAAGTATACACTGCCCACCTCTGTATAACTGCTTTGTGCAGACTCTTCTAGGCCTTTCTGTAGATGTGGACTCCTGCAACACATATTGCATTCAGAAATAATAGGTACTCAAGTGTAAATTAAGTAAAGTTATTTAAAGATACTTTCTCCAAAAGACAGTCATCTGAGAGAGTTTCTTCACTGTCCTGTGCATTGGTGGGGAAATGGGCATTACAATGTGTTGTACTTTCTTCCCTTTTGATGTAAAGTTTGGAAAAGTCCACTTACTGCACATGCTTCAGCCAGGAACAGATAAATGTGTTGGTGTTTAAAACTGCACAAAAGAGGAAAACACAATTTCATTATAATGAAGTACACTGGGGGGAAATGTGATCAATAACTCATGGCAACATATTTTTTTTTCATTAACTAGGCTACATGTAGTTTCACACATGCACACTTTCACAAGTAAGCAATTCATCACTAGGCCTACTCAAGGTTAAACAGTTGATATGACTGGACCAGCCATTGGGATTATAGGCCTATAATGCAGCAAACAAATATTTTACAGTGTAAGATCATTTAAAGTTAATTTACCAGTAATGAAGGAGTTGCTGCTACTGGTCCCTGCTGTGTGTCTGAGGAAGAGCTGAACCCAGGACGGGTCGGTTCACATTTAACCCAAAGGGCAGCTCTTCTGCCGGGGTATAATGTGGGGTTGCACGACACCACCTGTTTGTTTTTCTTTTCTTTTTTTCTCAGCCTTTTTCTTGGTTGCTTTTATAAACAAGCAAACATTTATTAACAGTGCCTTTTTAAAAGAGACTATAGTAGCCTATAGTAGGCTACAAATTACCATTATGTAGAATATTCTAGTACTTCACTTTTACTTGTTCCCATGTTCTAGTAGTGGGTGGTGACTGAGATTACAATGAACAAAGTTAATAATTATTTAGAAATTATTCAAATAAAAAAATATATACTGTAATAAGTGATAAAAACATCTAAATGGTCACTACAAACTTAATTGGCTACTTTTTGCCAGCCCTCTCTCCTGGCTTTGCACATTTTAGGTGAAAACTTAACGTAATTAAGTTTTCAAATTCAGCATAACCTTCTAGCAATAACTCTTGCTCTGCTGCAGAGTAAAACTGAGCGCGCTATTTGGTTACGGTGAGCAGCCAATAGCAGCGTTGCTGATCAATGTTTCTACTATCGATGCATATCCCCTTTTAAACCAGCGCATGAACGCGCAATTATCTCAGATAACTCAATCCAGCGATACTAATCATAAACAACAGGTGTGTTCGAAGAACCCAATTAGCCGGATCATGATTAGCACGATGATATCATCTTAGATGTCTCATTTGATCTCGGATGTTTTAAGCAACGTACGAAGAACGAGCCCCTGGGCTTTTATGAACTCAAAGGCGCGGGCGAGAGAGAGAAAATAAATAAATAGAGCGCACAGGTGGCGCGTTAACAGGCTAGCGTTAGCGAGTTACTAGCGTGCTGTGTTAACAATAACGGAAGCTAGAGATGTAAGGTTAATCTGAGATGTTGGGTAAGCTGTATTTAGTAGTATAAACAACTAGAAATGATAGTAAATGATGGCTCAAAACAGAAAGAAATACGAGGCTCAGGCGGAGCTTACAACCTCGAAGCAAACAAACACACAGCAGGCAGCGATGCCCTCTGCAGTGCAGTAGCACCAGAGATAAGGCCTAAGAGGATAAAGAGGGGTGCAGGGCTTTCCCTTGCTCCCTCAGGAACCTGACGACCAGGAAGTGCTTCCCATGCTTCTGCATCATGATGCCTTGCCCGTGAGAACGGACGAAAACTTACAGGCCTTAGAGGGGAGACATGGATCCCCCTTCCATGAGGTAGCGGTCACTGGACACAGCTGCATCGCAATAGACTGCTCCACTGGAGGGATAGCCTCATAACCCTTCACCGCTCCCCCGTCAAGGGTAGTGAGGGAGGAGGAGCTAATCAGGCGATTTCTGGCAGAGAAAGGTGCCATCCATGCCCTTGTCAACTCCTCACGCACTTCAGGCAAGAAAGGTACCAGAGCGGCGGGCTGAGAACCAGACCAGCCTGCTCTGATAAACCAATCATCCAACCGAGACGTTTCGGGACACGGTGGAGGGTTCCACTCGAGCCCTACCGCCTCGGCAGCCTTCTTGATCATAGCTGCCATCTCTGGATCCGACTTGGGCAGCGCTGGTCTCCCAGAGGGAGGCAGCGCAGCCGAGTCGTCATCTCCAGAGCCCAGCTCCCCTTCCGATGCTGGGATGGACATCCTGTCCTCTGGAGGGGCCCCGAACAAGACGGCTGGTCGCTCCACCACCGAGAATGACCAGCACGCTCATCAGGGAGCTCCACCGGCTGTGGTGTAAGAGAAGAGTGAGGGATCCGCAGGGCTTTGCTGGGCGGATTACCCCTCACTGTAATCCTCAGGTCACCCAGCCCAGATGGCACTCCAGGCCTTTTCTGGGAAGGTAACCCAGAAGAGACACTAGAGCGGGGGATGGAAAATCTACCTTCGCGAATGAAGGCGAGTCTCGACCTTATCACTGAGATGGTCATATTCCCGCAATGGAAACATGACTCATCCACAAGAGCTGCCTCAGCGTGCTTTAAGCCCAAACACATGATACAACTCTCGTGACCGTCAGAGGGGGACAGAGCCCTACCGCACCCAGAAATACACGGATGGAATGGCATCTTGAAAAAGACGCAAACACACCCGTGTTGCTCTTTAAGAAATGGGACCAGTCACCAGTGCCGGAGCACACAGGGAATGACCGCGGCGACACTGAATTCAGCGAACTGAAAACAGTGAAGTACCAGCCGTCAACACACACAAACACAGAAATTTGCTTGCTGTTAAAACAGCAGTTGAGAGCTTAAAGCTCGTGACCACCGCTGCACTGCACTGTAGAAACCACCATCACTGGGAGAGTCTTTACAGAAGAACACCGACACACCCGCTCGTTGAATAACAACTGCACTCTTCAGAGACATCAGACTGATCGGCTCCGAGGCGAAAGGCAACTAGTGCGTGCATCCACTTCTGTATTAAACCCTCGCCGCGGGGGCGGAGTGTGTGATGTAATCTAATTTCCATTGGCTCTTTCAACAGTACTCGAAGACGATTGGCTCCCTGGCTTGATCCCCATTCAGTCGACGTTGACTACGTCTGACGTTCTCGACTTAAAGGGAACGACGAATGAGATTTTGGCCTTGAATGGGTCCGAAGTATCACAGTCTGAATTGTCACTGTCCACTCTTTGACACAGGTGAACATTGTCTTCTTCCAGTTTGACGGGTGAACGATCTATCTTCGGCACGTCCATGACTAGAACTTTCTGTGACAACATGTGCATCTCTCTCACTGACTACTTCGTCCCGATCAGATTCAGAATTATCAAATAATGAGTGATCGGACTCCGAGTCCATCAACACCTCCAGTACTTGATCAGCCGTATACCTCTGCATTTGTCTGTGATATTTTGACCTACATTCTCACTACTCCATTCCTTCACGTTTGAGACGATCGCAGTCTGTTTCTTTGATCAAAAAGTTCCGTACTCTTTCAGAA
Source organism: Rhinichthys klamathensis goyatoka (assembly GCF_029890125.1). Taxonomy (NCBI): domain Eukaryota; kingdom Metazoa; phylum Chordata; class Actinopteri; order Cypriniformes; family Leuciscidae; genus Rhinichthys; species Rhinichthys klamathensis. Next base: position 192,699 of record NW_026606910.1, on the reverse strand, counting down.
CATGTGCACGGGTATTCCTTACCGTATACCACCTAAAGCACGGATACCTGGAAAATTCTGTGTTTGGCGGGGAAAGAGTTAAAAAAGCGCTAAAGTACGAAGGGAGAGGAAGCAAAATTTCAGCAAGGTTTTCAAAAATAGTCATTCAACAAAAAATTGTTGCTACTATTATTGTTCTTCTCATTAAATAAAATATTGATACAGAATATTACACTATGGCATTATATTCAGGGCTTGCCAACAAGGATTGCCTGATGGCCCCGGGGCCAGCATGAACAAACGGCAAGGCCCATGTCTAACCACACTTGAGACAGAGTCATAAATCCTTCCAACTAATAATTAATTATAACAAGTTATGATTGATTATTAATATTTCTTTTGAGCTAATTTGTTACACTACATTAGAGCAAATGTTTAAAAGAATATTTGATGATTTACTGAAAATTTTAACTTTTTAACTTTCATTTTAGACATGACGGTAGAGATTGAGAGTGAAGAACTGGATGAAGCGGAGGAAGAACATCGTGTCAAAACTGAAGAAAAACCTTCGTCTTGCTCACAGACTGGAAGTAAACTTGTGCCGAGAAGAGCCATCAAAATTTTCACTTGCTCTAAGTGTGGAAAAAGCTTCCCATACAAACAATGTCTTAAAGATCACATGACAGTTCATGGTGAAGAGAAGCCGCACACATGTGATCAGTGCGGGAACAGTTTCACACGAAAAAGAGCCCTTAATGATCACATGAAAATCCACACTGGAGAGAAGCCGCACACATGTGATCAGTGCGGGAAGAGTTTTACACTAAAAGAACAGCTTAAGAGACACATTAAAATCCACACTGGAGAGTAGCCTTATAAATGTCATCATTGTGAGAAGAGGTTCATATATAAGCAAAGTCTTCAAAACCACATGAAAGTTCATAGTGGAGAGAAGCCGCACAAATGTGATCAATGCGGAAAAGGTTTCACCCTAAAATATCTCCTTAACAGACACATGAAAATCCACACCAGAGAGAAGCCGCACGATCAGCGTGGGAAGAGTTTCACAGTGAAAGGAACCCTTAATGATCACATGAAAATCCACACTGGAGAAAACCCGCACACTTGTGATCAGTGTGGGAAGAGTTTTACACTAAAAGAACAGCTTAAGAGACACATTAAAATCCACACTGGACAGAAGCCTTATAAATGTCATCATTGTGAGAAGAGGTTCATATATAAGCAAAGTCTTCAAAACCACATGAAAGTTCATAGTGGAGAGAAGCCGCACAAATGTGATCAATGCGGAAAAGGTTTCACACTAAAATATCTCCTATACAGACACAAGAAAATCCACACTGGAGAGAAGCCGTACAAATGTGATCAATGCGGGAAGAGTTTTATAATTAAATCAAAGCTTATGTATCACATGTGTTACGATATAGGTCAGCCAATAGAGGGCACCAGTGAGCTATCTTGGGATGGGGGCGAGACAAGGCGAAGGAGTGTATAAAAACATCAGAAATGCACAAGGATAGCTATGTGAAGTGAGCTGAATAAAAGCTAGTGTTTGACCCATCACAAGTCTCCTTTATGAACATGAAACATGGTGTCAGAAGTCAGAACCAACAAAGACTGCTCCAGCCGAACAAGCAAGTAAATAGTAGACATACTGACGGACAACGTATTTGTTAATTAAGTTACTCGTTCAGTCAAGTCAGATCAACAGCTAGCAACCATGGCATACAGCATCCCGGTTCCAGAACCCATGGACATAAAAGGTGACGCATACAGCAACTGGGCGTTTTTCCGTGCACAATGGGAGAATTATGAGATTGCCACGGGCCTGGACAAAAAAGACGCAAATATTGGGGTTGCTACACTATTGACAGTGATGGGTAAAGAGTGTCATCAACTTCAACGCCATCTACACATGCCGTCGGCAGCCAGGGAGGATCCGACTAAGATACTAGATGCATTACAGTCACATTTCGAACCATGCAAGAATGTGATCTACGAAAGGTTTGTGTTTAATGACTGTAAACAAACTCAGTGTGAGACAGCAGAACAGTTCATTGCAAAGCTAAGGAAGTTAGCAGACACGTGTGAATTTGGTGAATTAAGAGAAGAGTTGATCCGTGACCGGCTGGTCATAGGCACAAAGGATTCAAGTGCACAAGCACGGATGTTGCGTGAACCAAAGCTCACACTGAACACGGCTATAGACATGTGTCGCGCGAGTGAACAGGCGCAACTGCAAATACAGAAAATAAGCGGAGCGGAGCGGGATGACGTCATCAACTTCACTTCCAGAGAAAACTATTCCGAACGCGGCAGGCAGGGGTACAAACAGACAAACGTATCTGAGGATCACAAAAAAAGGCAACATAACAACTCATGCCAGTACTGTGGATCACTGCATGCAAAAGCCAAATGCCCCGCTTATGGTGTAATCTGTAAAACATGTGGCAAACGAAATCATTTTGCACGTGTTTGCAAGCAAAGACAACACAAACCACAGCTGAACTTAGTAGAGGCAGACGTCCAGTCTGAAGAACAAGCAGATGCAATGTGGTACATCTCACATGTAAACTGTATGCAAGCCAACCAAAGCAAATGGTTTATAAATCTGAAGCTGACACCACACAACGTAAAGTCATTCAATGACGATTCCAATTATACCCTGAAGTGCCAGCTAGACACAGGCTCCACAGTCAATGTAATCGGTTTTCGTGACCTCCAACGCTTACTGCAAGACGGCAATCCAGTTTTAATGCCCAGCAAAGCCACACTCAAGCTGTATGATGGCACGCTAATCAAGCCTAAGGGTGAATGTGAGCTCAAAACAGACCATGAAGGGCACAAATACATCCTCAGATTTCAAGTAATGGAGACATCGCACACACCACTGCTTTCAGCTGAAACCTGCCAGAAACTCAATCTACTTCAATTAAACACCAACCACGTAATACACAATATTGACACGAAAGCGGAGTCAGTCGCACCCAACACAACGGATGAAATCATCTCCATGTATGAAGATGTGTTTGATGGATTAGGATGCCTCCCAGGGGAACTACACCTTGAGATTGACCCCACAGTCCAGCCTGTACAGCAGTTACCAAGACGGATTCCCATTCCCATCAAATCAAAAATTATCAAAGCCATTCAGGAAATGGAACAAAAGGGGGTCATTGCTAAAGTTACGGAACCGACCCCGTGGATAAGCAACATGGTGGTTATAGAAAAGAATGACAAGCTGCGCATATGCATCGATCCTACCCCATTGAACAAAGCTTTGCTCAGATCACACTTCCAGATTCCCACAATTGAAGAAATCCTTCCAGAAATAACCAATGCAAAAATTTTCACAGTTCTCGATGCTAAGGATGGCTATTGGCAAATCAAGCTGGATGAAGCCAGCAGCTACCTCACCACATTTTGGACGCCTGAAGGAAGATACAGGTGGCTTCGGATGCCATTCGGAATAAAACCGGCAGCGGAAGAGTACCAAAGGAGACAGCATGAAGCATTGCAGGGTCTTAGAGGAGTCAGTGTGATTGCAGATGACATTCTTGTCTATGGGTGTGGCAACACTACAAAAGAGGCAATGGCAGATCATGACAAGAACATCTCAGCCCTACTTCAGAGAGCTAGGGAAGTCAATTTGAAGCTGAACAGAAAGAAACTTCGGCTGAAGCTCCCTAGTGTAACGTACATGGGTCACCTCCTCACAAAAGAAGGCTTACGCCCGGACCCGCAGAAAATAACTGCAATCCAGAACATGCAAACACCGACCGATGTAAAATCCCTCCAAAGGCTTTTGGGGTTTGTAAACTACTTGTCAAAGTTCCTGCCACGTCTGTCAGACATATGTGAACCTCTCAGAAGGCTGACAGACAAGGACGTTGACTGGGCGTGGCTACAAAAGCATGACGCTGCTTTGGAGAAGATCAAAGATTTAGTCACTCACTACCCTGTACTGAAATACTATGACATCAAAGAGGAGGTCACACTGCAATGTGATGCCAGCGAGAAAGGCTTAGGGGCAGCCCTCCTACAGAAAGGACAACCTGTTGCATTTGCGTCCAGGACACTGACCCCAACAGAGCAACAATATGCTCAGATTGAAAAAGAATGCCTTGCCATTGTCTTTGCGTGTGATAAATTTGACCAGTATCTACATGGAAGAGAGCACATCACTGTACATAGTGATCACAGACCACTTGAAGCAATCTTCAAAAAACCCTTGCTGACAGCACCCAAGCGGTTACAGAGGATGCTATTGAGGCTACAGAGATATCAGATACACCTGCAGTACAAACCAGGCAAGGATTTGCACGTCGCCGACTTCCTCTCTAGAGCGCCTCAGACGAGCATGACACACTCACAAATGCAGACACCAGCCTCAGTATACACAATGGGTCTTACATCACAGGACTTTGAACAAGTTAGCCATTCCAGCGGTATCAATATCTCCACGAAGACATTGGAAACCATCAAAACACACTCTGCCAAAGACACGCTATTCCAAAAACTACATGCCTGCATTAAAACCGGTTGGCCCAACCACAAATGTGCTGTCAATGGCTTACTGCGACCATTCTGGACTTTCAAAGAGGAATTAGCCAGTGACAGTGGCCTGATATTCAAAGGACAGAGGATTCTCATTCCTGAAGCTCTGCGGCCTGCCTTTTTAGAAAAAATCCACACTGGACACTCTGGAATTGAGGCTAGCCTGAGAAAGGCTCGTGAGGCAGTTTTCTGGCCTGGCATCACAGATGAAGTCAAAAACTTTGTCAGCAGTTGTGCCACATGCAACACTATCCATGTGAAACAGCAAAAAGAAACATTGATTCCACACAAAATACCTCACCTTCCATGGTCCAAAATAGGCATGGATCTATTTACTGCAAACGACTCCATGTTCCTAATTATGGTGGATTACTATTCTGACTACTGGGAGATAGACAGCATGCCAGATTACACATCATCCACAGTCATTGAGTGCTGCAAAAGACAGTTCAGCAGACATGGCATTCCCCTTGAGGTTTTCACAGACAACGGACCGCCTTTCAGTGGCATGGATTTTCAAAAATTTGCAGAGGAATGGGACTTTAACCATGTCACATCATCACCATATCACAGCCAAAGCAATGGTAAAGCAGAGTCAGCTGTAAAAATAGCAAAAACACTGATAAAAAAGTCCACCTTGGAAGGGGGAGACCTCTGGAAAGCAGTGCTGGCATGGAGAAACACCCCAACAGAAGGCCTTGATAGCTCTCCAACTCAAAGGCTCATGTCACGGAGAACACGCACCACACTGCCTACTGGAGAGGCCCTTCTGCAGCCTAAAGTGGTGCAAGAAGTTGTTACAAAAAAAACAGCCAAGGGAGCAGCAGTGAAGCAACGCTATGACACTACAGCACGCAACATGCCAAGCATAATTCAAGGGCAGACAGTGCGGGTCCTTCTTCACCCCAATAACCCAGCCAGTACATGGGCGCTTGGCATCTGCATCGATCAGCTCAGTGACCGTTCCTACGTACTGCTAGTGAAAGGCAAGAAATACCGTCGCAACAGAAAAGACATTCGTCCCGTGCCTGAACAGCTCAAAGTCACCTTACCAACAGACCAACTCACCATAAATGATGAATACTGGGGGACAGGCAGAGGTGGGTAGTAACGAAGTACATTTACTTCGTTACATTTACTTGAGTATTTTTTTGGAAAATTTGTACTTTTAAGAGTAGATTTAATTGTGGGTACTTTTACTTTAACTCGAGTAGATTTCTAATGAAAAAACTGTACTTTTACTTCGTTACGTTTGGCGACGTTCCTCTCGTTACTTTATTTTAATGCAATATGTTGTTAAAAGCGTAGTTTATTCTAAGCGCGCGCTCTCTCTTTTTTCTGGGCATGAGCGATGCTCAATTCACAAATGAATCACTCTTTTGAGTCGATTCTGTTCAAAGACTTCATCAAACACGTTGGGCAGATCTGTCTAAATCGGTTCGCGAATCAGTTTGAATGATCTGTTCAGTTTCCTGCACGCACTGAATCGTCTCGGAGTCGTAACAGGAAGATTTAAGAACATCAAGAACGTTGTATGAAGTGGCGGTCCATAGTCTACAGTACAGTCTAGAAAGTAAATCTGCAAACGCATCATATTTTTTGCCAGCGATGAAGATCTTTATTAGTTGAACTTGAACATCTTCGTATGTTACTTCGTAAGCTGTCTGTGAATGAATGATTCCACACGACGATACATTCGATTTCATTCAGGTAATACATTTTACAACCAAACAGATTATTACGCCATATAGCACTACTACAAAGTATGACATTACCCTTTTTTTGGACATATACATTACTTTATACATTAAATAAGCTATCATCGTCCAGTTTATGAATGTGTGTACACACACACAACGAGTGTGTATTGCGCAGTGGCGTGCGAACTCGACTTGAAAACGAATGCCTTTGCCTGCCTTATTAGACACAGTTAACCAGTTTAAAGATGCTTTCATAAATATAGCCTACATTTAAATACATTTTGGAGAACAGACAGAAGAAGATCCGTGCATTTGATCATTGGTTGTGTTGGGCATGACATGACTGCGAGCACATGTGAAGAGTTTTAACACTTTCTAATCTGTCAATGGTTCCCATCCCTTGAATGCAAAACTCCATAGAGTCACTTTATTCCGACATTGTCTAATAATCCAAATGTAGTTGTATAAGTTACTATACTATTATACAAACCAAAGGACAGCCAATGGTTTTCAGGCTATAGATATACAGAAATAATGTTTGTCTCTTCTGTTTTTGTTGCAAAGATAGCTTATCTAATTATGATAATAATAGTCATTTAAATGAAAAAAAAAAAAATCTAAATAATATCATGTTACATATACAGTATATATATATATATATATATATATATATATATATATATATATAGGCCTATGTGTAAAGTAACTAGTAACTAACTACTTGAGTAGTTTTTTCATTGGATACTTTTTTACTCTTACTCAAGTAACTTTTAAGATTATTACTTTTACTTTAACTTTGAGTAAATATTTCTATAAGTACTTGTACTTTTACTTGAGTACAGTTTTTGGATACTCTACCCACCTCTGGGGACAGGAGAGTCTTCAGAGAGCACCGCACAGCAAATAACAAACAAAGAAGATACCGTACCACCCACAGTCCCAATTCTAAGACACACAAGAACCAGATCTAACATAAAAATGCCTGCTAGATACTCTAAAGACTATGTTATGTAAAAAAAAAAAAAAGAAAGAAAAAAAAAAGAAAAGAAAAAGTCATGCTTACTGAAATATTCATTAAGCTATTCACAGAATAACAGTTAGTTTTGTTAAACCTGTTAATCTGTATAAGGGGTTTTCTGATTAAGTTGGGTTATGTGTTCTGTTGTTCAATTTCAAGAACTTTCCTTTGTTATGTGAAGGGAGATGTTACGATATAGGTCAGCCAATAGAGGGCACCAGTGAGCTATCTTGGGATGGGGGCGAGACAAGGCGAAGGAGTGTATAAAAACATCAGAAATGCACAAGGATAGCTATGTGAAGTGAGCTGAATAAAAGCTAGTGTTTGACCCATCACAAGTCTCCTTTATGAACATGAAACAACATGAAAATCCACACCGGAGAGAAGCCACACAAATGTGATCAGTGTGGGAAGAGTTACACACTAAAAGGAGGCCTTAATAATCACATGAAAATCCACACTGGAGAGAAGCCGTACACATGTGATCAGTGTGGGAAGAGTTTCACACTAAAAGGAGTCCTTAAGGAACACATGACAATCCACACTGGAGAGAAGCCGTACACATGTAATCAGTGCGGGAAGAGTTTCAGATTGGCAAGTTCTTTTAGAGTACATCTGCGTTCTCATTCTGGAGAAAAACCATTTAACTGTAATCAGTGCGGTAAAAATTTTCTTTTGGCAGGTTCCCCGAAGAAGCACATGAATGTTCATTCAGATGAGAAGCCTCACGTGTGTTCTTTGTGTGGAAAGGGATTTTCATTGGTGAATGGTTTAAAATTACACCAGAAAAGACACAGCGGTGTGAAGAATCATGTCTGCTATGTTTGTGGAAAAAACTATTTTACAGAGGGGGTACTGAAGCAGCACCAGAAAAGAAGCTGCACACAAAAAAGAACCCTTAACGGGTAACTAAACCTTAAAACAACTTTTTTTAGTTAATGATCTGTAAGACTGGGGATTTATTAATGCTTTTCATTGATTCGAGTACATTTTTTTAAATTTGCGTATAAAGTGTTTTAATTCAACAATATATGGTGTAAAAACGTCTGAGTGCTGCCCTCTTCAGGTTGACTTTTGGCTACTGCAGTTGAATTTTCCTATTGGATGTTGTGGTACTGCGTGATGTATAAGCAGGCACCAGCTCACTACGTCCTTGCCTACAAAGAGATGCGGGTCTCAGGTGCAGCCCCCCCTCCGCTGGGCTCTGCCCACTTTTCTAGCATTTTTCCAATATTGCCAGTGGGTGGAGTCAGGCTCTGACCAGGGGTTGAATTACCCTTTAAAGGAGAACTCCGGCTCAAAATGAACCTATGGTGTAATAACACATTGGTAGCGAGTCGACCGTTATCTGGGATTTGTTTTCGTAATAATTGAATATAAAGAGTTTTATCTCTAAAAACTATTTAGCTTATAATGCTTGTATATGGGGCATCGAATAAGCAAAAAGAAATCGGTAGTTAATAGCACTAACAAGGCTCAAAATAGCCCCACACTAACACGGTAGCATAATGCGGGTCCCTACATGAAAACCGAAGCATTGAGAACTTTGTAAGTGTGGATTTGTTTCCTTTAGAAAGTTGAAGGAATACAAATTTGTCAAATGTTTCATTTAGGTTTCAGATGATTATTGAGTCTCCAGCAAGAGTCTCCTTTCCTGCCAGTCCTGTTTTCTCCATTGTATTTTAAATTAATCAGATCACTGAGATTCTCACCTCTCAGCCTAGATGTTGAATCGTTAGGTTGATGGGATTAGCTATAGGGGAGACTTCCACCTTTTGTCTTTAATGGCTCTGGGATGGCTCTTGGAACCAGAGTTCCTGGCCAGTATCAGCATTTGAATAAGTTATGCTGATTCAATTGTACTGATAGGGCTCTCAGAGTAGGGTGTGTTCCCACTTCATTTGCATGCTTTGTTTCAGTGTGACTCCACCCCAATGTAAACTCCTCCCCCTCTAAATGTATAAATTGCAAGGGAACATTTCCCTTAGTTAGACGAGATTGAGATGCTACAGCGACCTAATAAAGAACATCTGCTTTAAAAGATACCTCTCCGTCTCCTGGTCTGCTCTTCTGACTTTTCTACACTTTAAGAAGAAAAAGTTCACAACAAAGTTATACTTGGATATTCTAGATGTCCAGATTCAAATTTGTCGACATTTAACAATCCCTGAGCAAGGTTTGCATTTATTACAACATTATTATAGTTATAGGCACTTTTCAGTGAAAAACTGGTGTTTTTTATTTACTGACAATGCAGATGTGTCCTAAAAAGTTCAGAAAGTAAAGTAAATGTAAACATTGTTATATAACAATAGCACACTGAAGTAAAGTGACTTCATATACACTCACCGGCCACTTTATTAGGTACACCTGTCCAACTGCTCGTTAACACTTAATTTCTAAGCAGCCAATCACATGGCGGCAACTCAGTGCATTTAGGCATGTAGACATGGTCAAGACAATCTCCTGCAGTTCAAACCAAGCATCAGTATGGGGAAGAAAGTTGATTTGAGTGACTTTGAACGTGGCATGATTGTTGGTGCCAGAAGGGCTGGTCTGAGTATTTCAGAAACTGCTAATCTACTGGGATTTTCACGCACAACCATCTCTAGGGTTTACAGAGAATGGTCCGAAAAAGAAAAAACATCCAGTGAGCGGCAGTTCTGTGGGCGGAAATGCCTTGTTGATGCCAGAGGTCAGAGGAGAATGGCCAGACTGGTTCGAGCTGATAGAAGGGCAACAGTGACTGAAATAACCACTCGTTACAACCGAGGTATGCAGCAAAGCATTTGTGAAGCCACAACACGCACAACCTTGAGGCGGATGGGCTACAACAGCAGAAGACTCCACCGGGTACCACTCATCTCCACTACAAATAGGAAAAAGAGGCTACAATTTGCAAGAGCTCACCAAAATTGAACCGTTGAAGACTGGAAAAATGTTGCCTGGTCTGATGAGTCTCGATTTCTGTTGAGACATTCAGATGTTAGAGTCAGAATTTGGCGTAAACAGAATGAGAACATGGAACCATCATGCCTTGTTACCACTGTGCAGGCTGGTGGTGGTGGTGTAATGGTGTGGGGGATGTTTTCCTGGCACACTTTAGGCCCCTTAGTGCCAATTGGGCATCGTTTAAATGCCACGGCCTACCTGAGCATTGTTTCTGACCATGTCCATCCCTTTATGGCCACCATGTACCCATCCTCTGATGGCTACTTCCACCATGTCACAAAGCTCTAATCATTTCAAATTGGTTTCTTGAACATGACAATGAGTTCACTGTACTAAAATGGCCTCCACAGTCACCAGATCTCAACCCAATAGAGCATCTTTGGGATGTGGTGGAACGGGAGATTCGCATCATGGATGTGCAGCCGACAAATCTGCGGCAACTGTGTGATGCCATCATGTCAATATGGACCAAACTCCCTGAGGAATGCTTCCAGCACCTTGTTGAATCTATGCCACGAAGAATTGAGGCAGTTCTGAAGGCAAAAGGGGGTCCAACCCGTTACTAGCATGGGGTACCTAATAAAGTGGCCGGTGAGTGTATATATAGTAGTGTAAACACTTGTGAAAACTGTCTTGTGCAAAAAAAAAAAGTGTACAATATTTTCACAAACTATAAAGTATTTACATTTAGAAACGTAACTCTTGGCTGCGCCAGTTATCTTCATTGGACGCAATTGACCGTTCGCAAAGACCCGCCCCCTTTACTTACAGATCCTCCAACATTAATCTACTAACTCTCCTGACTGCTTTGTCGGACAAAATGGATTTTTGATTGGTCAGATCGCCTGTCAATCAAACTCAGTGGTCAATTCCACTGGGTCATTGTGCAGTGACTCGTTTGAAAACATACATTTCAGTGCCAGATGTGTAAAGCAGTTGTATAATTGTTTTTGATTTGTGATATGCTGTGTCAGAGAGTGCAGTTAAAATGTCCAAATAAAAACGCTAAGTGGTGCAAAAGACTAAAACCTATGTTTTTTTTGGGTGAGTAGATCATAGTTAAAACCAATCTGGGGACGGGGGTGAGACTAAGCATCAACAATTGTTCATGTCTGGCTCAGAGGAACAAACCGCACGTGTTTCTTTGACAAATCAATGCGCATCAAAACTTGATGACGCAATCATGTTTACAACGGAGCCTCTTCAACCAATCTCCTTTACAAGACTTTTTTTAAAACATACAGATTGGATTAGCAGTTCAAAAGTTAAAACATTTAAGAACAATAGTTATTTTACGCCACATGCGGCTGTTTCTGTCTTTAAGGGTTAGGTTAGATTTCCGGTCCAACTGTGCCTCATTTCAGTCCTCACAATTTGTAGTTGAATGAACAATGGCCCAGCGCTGAGGGAGAAAGTTTCTCAATTTTACTTGCAATTTGTCTGAGTATATATAGTAAAAATATGAAGGGAGTTACACAGAGTTAACCAATAAGAGTACATACCTTCCATCATATAGGAATACGATACATTGAATAACAAGTCCATATATGGTCAGTTTCTGGCTAGCTTACCACTAGTACATCTGCAGCCAAGAGGAACTTAGACTGTATTATAATAGGGAAAAATAGGAGACCATTCCCCATCCTGACCAAGAGGTCATTCTGTCATATTCTTCATGCTGAGACTACCATCCTAGAATTCTTTCACAGGGTTATGACAACAGAAATTATATTACAAATGTTGTGGCAAAAATTCTGATAAACATCATCACTGCGTAAGAGACAACTCGGAATCAAATTATTAAAAGAGAAGTATTTATTCTTGCAAGAATAGGCCCAGTCGCCAACACAGCAGTTACCCTGTGGAGTGAGACACAGACAGGAAGAAATGGGCAATCTTTATACTGCTCTTCAAGGTCCTTTTCCCTGCAGAGCTTCCCAATAGTTTTCCACAGACAAAAGGCCCTTTACTGCTAGCTTTGATTTATCACTAACCCTTTAAGCCCCCCTTAACTAGATGACCTTCTGACCTCAGAGGTCCTTGCCCATCTGGTTCTAGAGTGTCTCGCTCCTGCACTTCAGGTGTATAAACATACATACATTTCAGAGAAGTTCCTCCTCTTCACATCAGACTGCAAATGATAAAACCATATGACATTCCTTTGTAATGTCCACTGAAAATCAATGAAAATCAAAAATTTCCACAACACAAAAGAAATTAAAGACTGTATACATAGGAAAAAGCAAGCCTTTAGAAGCAAAGACAGAGCGGGATTGTCAATGGTCCAAAAATAACTTAAACAACTCCTCACTAATGCGAGGAAAAAACACAGGTAAACGATGGAACAAAACTTCCAAACATTAAATACCCAAAAACTTTGGGATACAATGAAATCAGTGACTAATATGAACCCTGCAAACAAACAAGTCATCACACTGGACGACCAACATAAATCAAATGAGCTGAATGACTTTTTTCTGCGATTTGATTCTCAAAGTTTCTCTCATGAATGTGACAGTGTTCTACAGTCCCTGCCAGCTACTGACACTACCTGTTATCTGGAATACAGTGCAAACTCGTGCTTTTAGAGAAGCTTAAAAACATGAATGTTAATACTATCTTAATTAAATGGTTTTATTCGTTTTTAACTGACAGGGCACAGCAAGTGAAGGTCAATAGGATGCTATCGGAGATCTAATACTGTAACACAGGAGTTCCTCAGGGTTGTGTTGTATCACCAATACTCTTCACATTGTACACCAATGACTGTAGGAACGTACACTCTAACAACTATATAATGAAATTTGCTGATGATACCGCGATCCTGCGCCTTTTGTACAAGGATACGGACTCCTCTGTGTACCAAGACGAAATAGACACATTTGTTAAATGGTGTGACACCAACCATCTAATTTTAAACATTCAAAAAACAAAGGAGATGGTCTTCGACCCGAGGCAAGTTACAGACCACGAGCCAGTGATCATTAAAAACCAGGAAGTAACTCAGGTGTCAACATACAAATATTTAGGTGTCCACATCGACAGTCTTCTTTACAGGAATACACGTTGACAACCTGTGTAACAAATTGCAGCAGAGGCTTTATTTTTTAAGACGTCTAAGGTTGTATGGTGTGAGCAGTCAGATCATGAGGATCTTCTACCATGCAATCTTAGAGAGTGTCATCAGATCTGCATGGTTTGGCAACTTAACAGTTAAGCTGAAAAACAAGCTTGCACAAAACAGCCATGAAAATTATAGGGAGGAGAGGCTAGATACAGAGCCTGTATGATCAGGCAGTTATGAAACAGGCTATGAAAATACATCCCCTCTTTCCTGAATATGAAACCCTGCCATTAGGAAGAAGACTCCGTGTACCAAAATCCAAAACTAATGGCCTAAAATTATAATTTGTGCCAGCCTCCATTAAGCTGCTGAATGATGTGAAATAGAGATGTGTGCAATAAATATGTGAGCACTTCAGCACTTTACTTGTGATCCCGGTGCAATGGAGCAACGTGCAATAAACATACTAGCACTTTAGCACTTGCACTTGCACTTTAATCCATGGAACTGTGTTGTCATCAATGTCCTTTTTCTTCTTGTGAAGTACAATATGTCAATGCTTCTCAGGTTCTTGTTGATGTGTTTTGTGATGTTTTTTAGGAGGCAACTCTGCACTGTGCCCAAGCAGAATTTCCCCTTGGGGACAATAAAGTTAACCTAACCTAAGAGCTAGTGCACGAATAAATTATATTGTTACACATGCATTTTCTCCAACACCCACCCAAGAACAAAAGTGAAATGCCTATGCTAGTGTCTTCTCATGAAACTGGAGTCTCAGCAGAGGTGGAAAGAGTACTGAAAATTTGTACTCGAGTACAAGTACAAGTAGTTGCTAAAAAAATACTCAATTACAAGTAAAAGTACTGGTGTTAAAAATGTACGTAAGTAAAAGTACAAAGTACCCCTCTCAAAAACTACTCAAGTAGGCTACTAATTACTTTTTAGCCTGTGATATTTATTGAATAAACATCAAATCCATTGAATCAAATCAGAAATATGAATGGTTTAAACACAGGCAATTTGTGGTTTATACGAATAAACATGTAGTACAGGAATTTTGTCTGTTTAAAGAATGTTAAATTAATTTTAAACATGTATAAACAGTATAAACTTTTCACTGCAAACCAACAACTGAAAATATAACAGAGGAAGTATATAAAGGAAATTATATATTATTTCATATTATTTCTTCATATAATTTTTATGGGAATCAAGTAATAAAAATGGTCTAATATTATTAGTAATGAATTATAATGCAACATAAATGAGCTTGTTGGGTTATTTTATTTATAAACAGATTTCTTTTTTTTTTTACATTTAAAAAAATCTGACTGGACAAGAAAGCTTTCCAAAAGTACCCTACTAATATTTCATAAGTTATCAGCATTTAGCACTGACACATGCGCAATCTAGACAGGCTGTCAATCAGTGCAGTTACACTGTTACGCCAGTGGGTCGCGGCAAGAGACTGTTTTTATGAAAGAGTCATTATTAGACCGTTTATTATAAGTTTAAAACACAGATTCAATATGAATAAAACAATTTGTTGACAATGACATAAAGCCACTTTACAATGCTAAATATTTTTTTACGCTCTATGTGCTCGTCACCTGGGTAACGCTGAAGCTCATGTTTCAAGTGATGTTTTTAGTCAAATTATCGTGAGGTCTACCCAATAGGGATGCACGATATAGGATTTTGGCCGATATTCGATATGCCGATATTTTCAACCTAATTTTGCCCGATGCCGATACCGATATATTTGTATTTTTTTTAAGTGCAAAAAAAGCTTATTAAAGCTTCTATTAATGTTCTCAGTCAAGAGCAGTGAGTGATTTCCTCTGTGTTTTGTTGTTTTATTAACATTAACGGGATAGTTCTCCCAAAAATTTAAATTGTCATCATTTACTCTCTCAAGTTTCTTTCTTCTGTTGAAATTATAAAAGTTATTTGGAAGAATGTGGCTAACCAAACAGTTGCTGTACTTCAGTGACTTCCATAGTATATTTAAGCACAAGAAAGAAATTAATCCAGGTTTGAAACAACATTAGATAGACAGAATTTTTATTTCTGGGTGCAGTATCTCTTTAAAGACAAGCGGCAGAATATTATTACTGTCTCTTTAAGAACTGCACGCGAGTAACGCGACGCGTCTAATATACACGCATTTGACAAGCAGATTTTCTCTGTTTGCTTTCACTTTAGACATAACCAACTTTGTTTATGTAAACCTTGTGTGTATTTGACAGTATCAGCGCAATAAGACTCGAAAGATTAGTCCAGTATGCAGGCGCTGTGACAGGCTTTTAGTTCCTGTGAGCGTCGCGTGTACTCGCTCAGAAAAGCGGATGTTAGAACAGCGCATCAGCACGTGAATGACATGTTTAACGAGCAAGACTTTGACGCACATGCAAACAATCAACTTTTGTGAATTGCAGTGTCCCGTGAGTGTAACTCTACCTCTGCGTTTACATGTGATGTGATGTGAATGTACGTCGCGTTGTACAGTATGTTGAGATGAAGGCGCCAGAATTGAACTGATAGAATGCACGATACTATGATTTTTCTTCAAAAGCAGATCGTGGAGACATTTTAATCGTCCACGATCAAAAACCGTGAGACGCACACTCCTAGTTGGAAGTTTAAGTTGCTGGCGCTCATGCTTCGTTCATGGTCGTCACGTGCGCATAGTAAACACGCCACCCTATCGGCAAGACTCATCGGCAGAAATATTCATATCGCCGATGCCGATGATGGTCATTTTAGCTTTTATCGGCCGATACCGATGTTGTCCCGATATCATCGTGCATCCCTACTACCCAACATTAAAAACGAAAACAACTATCACATAAATATAGTTATAAGTCTTCGTACCATAATGTGTTTTTTGAGATTAGAGGCTGAAGTCTTGTAAGCCGAAATCACTGCAGATGGCAAACAAAGTTTGCATTGCATTTGTGCGGCCAAGGGCACTCGTCATCCGGTATTTCTTCGGAATTTTCAATGAATTCAGCGTCTCGAATCTCCATGTCCATAACGCCAAAGTTCTTTGATAACACAAAAATACACCTTCACAGTGAAGGACGTGCGAGGACGAATAGCTCTCCAGAAACCGGGCTTTTTCCCCGGTCCAAATACAAGGGTTTTTATTGGCCCACCCACGATCAGTTACTTCTATTGGATACCCAAATGCTGGTCAAAGATTTGAAAATTAATTTAATTCAAATTGTACAAGTACTTAGTAACGAATGTGATTTTTAAAGTAGCGAAGTACATTACTTAACTTAATTTGTACTTAAGTACAAGGAAAATTACAGACTTAAAAATATACTCATGAAAGTACAAGTACACGAAAAAACTACTTAATTACAGTAACGTGAGTAGTTGTAATTCGTTACTTCCACCTCTGAGTCTCAGCCTGCTGCATATTCACTCCAACAGGAACCTCTCCATCCATCAGTACAATTGCTGAATTATTCAATCCGTTTCCTCTAGAATCTGAAATACAAAGACATTAAAAAAAGTCAGTCAGACATCAAAACTAATGACAAGAAAGGAAATTAAAGGACAAAGTTCAGTCTTGTTTGAGCACTTGTTCTTTTCTAACAAATTAACACGATTTGTGAACTCAGTCTTCCGAACTTCCACACCAAGTAACATTTGATTTTAATAGACTTGGAATTTAGTGCATATGGACTTCTTGGTCCTTTTTGGAGACTGACACTAAATGGTAGAATCTCCTTTTATTATTTGGAAAAAAGCTGAAAGAAGATACTTCCACAGAATAAATAAAGTTAAGTTTAGCAAGTAAATGGTGACAAAATGTTTATTTTTCAAAGAAATGGCTTAAGTCACTTTAACTAATAAAAAGAGTCAACTTGAAAGAGTTGATTTACTCACCACTGAGAGTAACACTGAATTCCCAGCTAATGTTCTTTCCGCATCTGTTGCAGAGGTTTAGATAATAAACTCCAGTGTCGCTGGTTTTGGTGTCTTTGATGGTGAGAGATCCAGTTTGATGGTGAAGCTCCAGTCTGCCTCTGAATCTCACATCACCACCGTAAAAAGTCTTACTGATGTCTCCATTCATTCCAGTAGTGAGAATTTTATCTTCAAATCTCCACTCCACTTTCTCATCTCTTTCTACCTTAAAATCAGTGATTAAAACTAAACATTCTCCCGCCATCCCTGACACTGTCTTGGGGCCGGACTCACCTGGAGAACAAACAGAGAAAGTTACTCGTACAGACACTGATTGTGACGATTGGCAGCTGTAGTGCCCTCGAGAGCCACTGGAGGGCACGCTCTCATTGTGTTATGTTTTCCCCATGGACTCATTATGTTTTATTATGTTCAGCTGTGTTTCATTATTGGTTATTGAGTTCCTGATTTAAACCTGTGTTTCTCCTCTGTCCTTTGCGAAGTCTTGTTACACTGTAAGCATGCATTTCTGAGCGTTATTCCCTGTTCTGTTTCTCCGTGTTTCCCTGGACTCTCGACCTTTGCCTGTATCCTGGACTGTTTGTTTGCGAACCTGTGCTGCCTGCCTCGACCTACACCTGTTAACACCCCGAGTTATTGGATTGCCCTTGTTTATTTGTGTGCCTGGTTCATTTCTGCTTATGTTCCAGTTCTAATAAAGTTCTGCACATGGATCCGACCGCCTCTGTCCGTACGTTACACTGATATTACACTGTCAGGAGACTGAGGTCTCATGTCACTTGATATAGTCTACATTTACTGCATTTAATAAATATAGTATTAATGAGTCTTTATACATGTGAACAATATTAAATGAGATGTTATAAAGACATCATGGGTGTTTCCAAAATTATATTGGCGTAATTGGTTCCTGGACCCCAATTTGAAAATGCATGTTCTGTACAATCCAAATTCAGAAAATGATCTACTGTGCTCCGTCTTCTTGATGTGCATGTAGCTACGCAAACTGACGATCGTTCATTGAAACTTTCTGCAAATGGAAATTCTCGCGTGACGTTCTCACATTTACAGATAATGATACAACCGTAAAATGTACGTTATGTGCAGAGGAAATATGTATGAAACATTAAACAGATGCACACATCTGTCAGGGAAAGGCAAAGACGTGTTAAAGTAATAGTTTGTCTAAAATGCTTGATATAAAGCATTCTTAGCTTGCCTTATATCGTGCACTTTTCCTGCGGGATCTCACTCCATGTCCTCCTGTATTTTTCTGATGCCTTTTGTCTATAGAAATACGTTACTATTATTTCACTACTGTTAAGTGACGTCATTTGTGAATGATCTCTGTTCACTGTATGCAGACCTGATTAATAGATAATCAAATTCATTGTAGATTGGTTCCTTCTGTTGTTTTTGCAGATCTTTTCATGTTTTAAAGGGGTCATATAATGCCATTTTTGTACAAGCTAATATGATTCTTTAGGGTCTAAATTAAAAGTTTGTAATATACTTTAATTAAAAATTCTTATTAGTATTGTAAGAAAACACTAATTTTACCTGGTCAAAAACAGCTCTGTTTTCAGCACGCCATTTCAGTGTATATGACTTTAAATGATCATGAGCTTTGCTCACCCCGCCCCTCTGTTCTGTGCATACACCAGAGCCGGCTCTGGCGTACACCGTTTGTAACACAATAACACAATAACCATAACACGTTGTTCAGTATAAACGTGGGATTATGCATTATATTGAGAACGTCATACATAGAAAACATGCCATAATGTACCCTGAGTGTAAACCTTAGACGCATTCATTATGAAGCGTGCAGCTAGCGATTTGCAAGGATTAATATAAATATTAATATAAAGTTTAATAAAACGTTACACTCACTTCAGTTGTTCTAGAGGTTCAGCAGGAACACGAACCTGATACCGATCTTTTTTCATGAGCAGCTTCCTAGCAAAACCAGCTTTATACCTCCTCGCTTATAAAGCAGTCTGGTGTGTGAAATGATTCGCGCAAACATGAGAGCATTGACGTTGCTCGTAGGGAATATTCCCTTCGAAAACAAACTCAGCCACTGCGTCTTCGGCGGTTCGGATTTAGGAACATTAAAATGACTGCTGTGTTCGTTATTACACCCAAGAACAGAACACCACAATCGCTTTGACGCCATTCTGCTCATAGACAGTGCTCCAGCATATAAACAATGACCGCGCCGGTCCGCGCAGACTATGATTGACAGCTCTCACGAGCGAGGGCGGGTCTGTGTTGAAACGCGGCTGTCAATCTACAATCGTGGGAGGGGCGTGCGAGCCTGTGACGTCACAGGCTCGAACGGCTCGATTTGAGGCAGGGGAAAACATATAAGGAGATTAAAACAAAACCACTGGATGGATTTTTATCATTATATGATGGCTGTGTACAGACACTGCCAACACACATTTCAGTACAATCAACTTGTAAAAGTGCACGTACCATTATATGACCCCTGTACATACTGACATACTGTATACATTTTACTCATCATTTCTTTAGCAATAATGTATTGCAATAATAATAGTACTTATACAATTTTCTTAAAAGGAAATTGAAAGACTCACAAGACTTGAAAACTCTGAATGTCCTGTATGACGTCCTCTTGCTGCTGATGATCTGTAGATTATAAGGTCCAGGTGTGATGTTACTGATGGTCAGAGATCCAGTGTTCTTGTTCAGCTTCAGTTTGTCTCTGAATCTCTCGTCTGCTGATGCATATGTCGTCTTTCCGGTCTCTCCGGTCAGTTGAGCGATGAGATTGTCTTGATCTCCAAACATCCACAGGATCAGATCATCTCTCTGTACTTCAGTGTCAGGGTTTAGAGTCACATTATTTCCCCTCATCTCTATTGTCTTCAACACTGTCACATTTGTGACAGTAGCACAAAGAACAAGAGAAATACAGAGAAAAGGTTTACATTATATAAGTGCGTGTGCATGTGGGCATCATAGTTTGAAAGTACTTCACAAACATTATTCAGAGGGAGATTTAAAATCAGCTCGAAAATTAACCTTACATATTACTCTCAGTTTGCTGCATCAAAGACAATTAATCCAGGTGGGAAGACTGTACAATTTAGCTTTATTTACAGAATTCTACTTTAAATAATGACTGAATGAAATACTCAGGGAGGTAAGGCAGCAACAGAACTGTTTATTTGACAATGCAGTTCAGTGGGAGATTTTGAAACTTGAATCTTAGGGTGTGTTCACACTTGGCAGTGTTTGGTTCAAATTAACAAGTCAAATTAAAAAGAAAGACTTGAGATACTCACCTCTGACAGTAACATTGCATCTCTTGATTTTGGTCAATTTACTGCTGCTGATCTTCAGAGTATAGACTCCTTCATATTCAGGTGTGATGTTTCTGATGGTCAGTGATCCAGTGTTCTCGTCCAGCTGCAGTCGGTCTCTGAATATCCTATCAGCAACATCAAATGTGGAGATCTTTCCAATCCCTCCTTTGATTTCAGCTATGAGAGAGTTTTCATCTCCAAACAGCCACAGCAACTCATCTTTTCTCTGTATTACTGCATTAGTCTTCAGAGTGACAGACTCTCCCTCTTTGGCTGACACTTTCTTCACTTTATATCATGGTAGCAAATAGAAACAGGGAAATGATAAGGGTATGTGACGTGTCAGTAAAGCTCCGTTGAGGATGTGTGTGTGTGTGTAATGCTATTGGTAAGAACAAACTACAAAACAATTATTTTTAACAAATATAACATACACTAATGAGCCAAAACAAAAATGACCAGTCACAGGTGAAGCAAATATCTTTGATCATCTCATAACAAGGCCACATATTAAGGTCTGGATAGATTAGATGCTAAGCAAACAATCAGTTCTCAGAATCAGACAAGTTTATTTAGGATTTTACACAAATTCGTATTACAGAAGCAAATATTAAGTTGATTTAAGATTCTTATCCTATCTTACAAAATCTGATCTGTAGTTAGTTGTACTGTGATGTAAAACGGAAAAATTGGAGAATGGAGAAACAAAATAACTGGTGCTTTTTCGTTCTTTTATTTCATAGGAGTCTGTAATTATTTGTCATAGTTTTGTTGTGAAAGTGCAGCACACCATTTGGGTGTTCACAAAGTCTTTCCACCATCAAACATCACTGTTCTTCATCTATCATTGATAAATGTGACACCATTCTCAGACAGGGCAATTATTATGTGATTTTTACAGTTGGCTTTTGAAGTTAGGACACCATTGGGGTTGTCCTAAAGTTAAGACCGTTTTTAGGATTTTTTTGTGGATACATACAGTTAGGATGCTTCTGTAATACCCCTTTCCTATCCGTAGTTAAGATAAGATTATGCACTGAAGAAAAGTCATTTTGTAATTGTTTTTGTCTTCAATGAGGTCCTATCTGAAATTGCCAAGGTTACCAAATCGATAAGATAGGATTCTAAAGTTAGGAGTTTTCTGTAATGCGTCCCCAGATCTCAATCCAATTGAACATCTGTGTTGAACCAACAATTTGACCCACGCCAGCTCCACCACGCAAACTACAGGACTTGAGGGATCTGCTGCTAATGTCTTGGTGCTGCAGGACACCTTTAGGGCTCTTGTAGAGTCCAGACCTCATGCATCGGCAGGTCAGAGCTGTTTTGGCAGCACGTGGAGGACCAACAGCATTTCAGGAAGATGATCATAATGTTTTGGCTCATTAATTATGATTAACTGGGCCAGTAATTTCCTGTACTGCATCAATTCATCATTTTGTACACCATAACATTTAATAAATTGAGGAAAATACAAAAATAAATGACACATTGCAGTTACTCAATGTGCACTTTAACTATTAAAATTCAGTTTTGTTCATTTCGAAGAATCACACAAAGATAAATAAACAACTACTCACAATTTATGGCAACTTTGAATCTCTTGTTTGTGGTTCCTCTGTTGCTGCTCATCTGTAGCTTGTAAAGTCCAGAGTGTTCAGTTCTCGTGCTCTTGATGGTCAGAGATCCAGTCCTCTTGTCCAGCTTCAGTCTGTCTCTGAATCTCCCATCAGTACCTTCATATGTTTCTCTGGTCTTTCTAGTCATTTGAGCTATGCGAGTGTCTCCATACATCCACACTATCAGATCGTCTTTCTGTATTTCAGTTTCAGGGTATAAAGTGAGCGGTTCTCCCTCCACCCATGATATCAATGCGACTTAATATGTGACACATAGAAAGATAAAAATACAAAGAAAATGTTTCTATTAGATCAAGTTTGCCAAGTGTAACCAGCCAGTCTATTTGAAGTAAACAACTATAGTACAGAAAAATATATGCTCGAAAACATTACCCCCACATCTCGCCCAGTCCCTTCATTAAAGGTTTACATAGCTCCGTAAACTGACTCATTCTTAGTTTCAATCTGTGTGTTATCACGTAAATCTACCTAACTGTCTGTAACCATTCTGCAAGTGTTGTGGCATTTTCTACTTATTAGCATCTAGGAGTATTCATAAAAGATACATATTCTGTTATCACTCCGTATTAAAATTCCCCAAAATGATATTAAGGAGTCTCTGAACAAACTAACTCGAACATTTTTATTCATGAGCAAAAATAAAGTCCAATAAGGATATAGAATGGGACCATGGGAAAAGATATTAGAATGTGTAGCTATTACTTTCTGAATTAGGAGGACATTTTTTTGTAGCCATTAAAAAGGCTAACACCTCCTTCTCAATGGTATTGTAGTTTAACTGATGTTTCAGGAATTTCTTCGAAAAGTACCAAACGTTCAATCCCATTTTCATCATCCTGCAGAAGGACAGCACCACCACCTGTAGCACTTGCATCAACATCCAACTGAAATGCACATGAATAATTTGGGGCCGATAAAACAGGCGTTTTTAGGCCAGGGAAACACATATAAAAGTTCCCCTTCCAACGCATCGGCCAATCAGAAAAACTGATCGGCCGATGCCGATATTTAAAAAATGCCTTGGCGATATATCGGTCGACCACTATGTTCGCGGTAACGGTCCAACACAGTCCAAGATTACTCGTGCAAAAGGCTCTCCTATATGATAGGGATAGGTTTAAGTAGTGCAGGATGTATAATCTAAGTTAGGTTTTCCTACGACCTGACACACGTGGCACGAGCGACAGTACTGTGCCACATCAGATTGTTGTGATCTTGCTATATTATCATTGGCCACACTCAGAACTTGTTTTCGAAAACACTTATGCAAATCCAGCTGAAAAACAGTATCCCAACCTAAACCATCAGACCCTGCTGGAGTCCACTTTCTCTTTAACACCTCGTTGTCCCAAAAGAAACCTATCGATTTATTCTCCATCTCCTTCACATTGAACGCTACATTCCTGCAACGCAATAAGGTAGTGTCTTTTTTCTGTTCAGCAGAAATCACGTCTCTATTAATGGACAACGACAGATCAGCTGATTCTAGTTCAGCACTACTAGTCACGGACAGCGACTCAGGGCCAGACAGCTCAAGTTTTACAATGCGA
The DNA here is from genome assembly GCF_029890125.1 of Rhinichthys klamathensis goyatoka. Taxonomy (NCBI): domain Eukaryota; kingdom Metazoa; phylum Chordata; class Actinopteri; order Cypriniformes; family Leuciscidae; genus Rhinichthys; species Rhinichthys klamathensis. The sequence goes on along the minus strand of NW_026606910.1, from coordinate 168,941 downwards.
ACTTCATCTTTAACCTGGTCCTCAGCTGCCAAAAAGGTATCCGAAATATCAATCGAATCACCAAACTTACGCGCTATAGCCCACGTAACTACACACGCAGCAAACACTGAAGGAAACACTGATGCTAACTCACCAGAAGTAATGGAATCATACACAGGGTTTTCAATTACCTCGGGAAATGGGAGTACTTTCCCTCCAGCGAGATCGTTACCTATAATTAAGGCCACGCCATAATTCACAGGTAACTTATGCCGCACTGCCAATTTTACACAGCCTGTTACTAAACCGGATGGAATGTACACATTATGTAACAATACTTTCAACACCCCCAACTCAATCCCTTGAATGAGAACATCAGATCCACAATAACTTTTATCAGAAAATGGCAACATACTAGCCAACACAAACGACTGATTGGCCCCTGTATCCCGCAACATGGTAACAGGAACCAAGTCTCGCTCAGATCCACTAAGAGAAATTATTCACTGACACAAAAAAAGGATCATACGCGGCATCAATATTCAAACTAAGTTGACTGCCAGTGTTCTTAACAAAACCAACACTTTTGGCTGACTTCCCTTTATTTTTATTTTTCAGTGAGGGACAATTCGCAATAAAATGACCAAGTCCGTGGCAGTAAAAACATTCATGGACTTCAACTGGTTTTACTTGCTTAGGTAAACTTTCGAAATTTTAGCATTTTTCTCTGAGGACGGAGAATAAAATTTGCGACGTACAACAAACGCATTTTGTGAGTCAGAGTAAACTCATCTGCACAGACGGAAGACTCAGCAAAGTAAAACAAAGTGTTTCACATTTTATTGGTGCAAAGATGGTATGTTTATATTTATAAAAAAATTCCAATTGCTTTTTATCACTTATTAGAAGCACTATGTAAGGACTGAGCGTAGGGTGAATCTGAATAACTAAATACATCCTGCTAAAGACCCAAAAAAGCCTGGAATGTGAATTACACACACACGCATCCCCCCACAAGTGAAGCCCGCTCAGGACAGAGTGTGGTGTCCAGTTACGAGACATTTTTATGGCTGACTTGAATGTGATTCCAAAGAGAAAGAAACTTCTTTTCTTTAAAAGACATTTAACCAGATATATTCGATGTGTTTTTTATGTGTGTCCATTTGCCCATGTCACATTGTAATGACTATAATTTTTCCGTAACTTAAAAGTGAATTATAAATACCCTAGATGTATTTTAATGTAAATGTTTACCTATAACAGTCGTGTTTGATATCGTAAAAATGCCCTGGACTTGACTCAGCCAGATATATGTATGAACACACCGTAAAAGGTATGATTATGTGCATAACACATCTCTGCAGTAGAAATGACCATTTCTAACACAGGTCATAATTTAATTAGACAAGCAGTCTGACAAGACAAAGAGAAATAAAACCCAAAGTCCCGCCTGTAAACTTCCAACCCTCTAATTGGCCAAGCCAACAGGAAGAGGCTGGATTTCTCCAAAAGTGATAAATGACGCTTCCCCCCTCCGCTCGCTTACTCTTGTCATAATGTAAAGTCTCGCCTCCGGGCGAGCTCTTCGCCTTTCTTTTTATTTGTTTCTAGTTTCGTTTGTGTTTTTCAGTTTTAGATAAGTCTCCGTGTTTAATTCCAATCGACGAGTGAAAAGAAAACCGCGTGACATATCTCTTCAGCAAATCCATCTACAAGGGACCTTTAAACGAGCGCGCGCTCGCTTTGAAGGAGAAACACGAATATACGTTGGCGCTGCGTGAGTAGCGACATGCAGTAGTGGTCTGTTTGTTTTGTTTGTTTTTTCTTTAATTTTGTTAGTAATCGTTAGGCCGAAACACAACTATTTGGCTAAGTTTATCTTTTACTTCTGCTGCCTTGTTCAATGCTCTAAAAAACTGAAATGGAATTACTGCTTCTTATTGTCATGGGAACTGTGTTCGCTGTGGTTCAGTGTCTGTTTGATCCTTGCCATCCGCACACGGGCAGAATTCAGTACCCACGAGGGTTTCTGCTGAGCCTAAAAGACCAACAGCAGCTACCAACACACTTGGAATTATTCAAAGAAGACGGCTTCATTAAAGACATCCTTCGTCACAATGACAATGAGAATTTCACTACACGGGACAGAAAATGCAAAGTGCGGAAAAGAGGAAGACGGGGAGGCGTCAGGCAGAGGCTTAAGCGCCTGGGACTTAACCGTATACCCCTCCCCTCCATACTACTTTGCAATGCCCAGTCTATCAGGAACAAGATCGAAGAGATCCAAGCTAACGTCAGGCACTTGGAGAAATACAGAGACTCTTGCATTATGACCTTCACCGAGACCTGGCTTACTTCTGCGGATTTAGAGACTGACTTGACTCTCAGTGGCTTTGGTGCGCCGATCAGGCTTGACAGAGACGCTGACGTCACAGGGAAATCCCAAGGGGGCGGTGTCTGCCTATATGTTAATCAACGGTGGTGTAAAAACGTCACTGTCAGAGAGTCTGTGTGTACCGCGGACATTGAGTTGCTGTCAGTGTCTGTGCGCCCCTTCTATCTGCCCCGCGAATTTCCTCAAATATTTGTCACTGTTGTGTATATACACCCTAAAGCTAACGCAAAAGCCGCAGTGGCAATTCTTCACGAGGTGACACATAAGCTTCAGTCCCTCTCTCCTGATGCCCCTTGTTTTATCCTTGGTGATTTTAATCACAATCTCAAATCAATGAGCAACTTTTATCAATATATCTCATGCCCTACCAGACTGAACAAAACTATTGACCTATGTTATGGTTCAGTTAAAGGTGCATATAAATCCGTAGCTCTGCCTCCTCTTGGTTCCTCTGATCACAACACTATCTCTCTTATTCCAACCTACAAGCCACTCCTTAAAAGGGGTAAAGTGACTACAAGAGAAGTGGAGATGTGGACTGAAAATGCTGTTGAGGAACTTAGAGGAGCCCTTGAAAGCACAAACTGGTATGTTTTTATCAATTCATCTACTGAGCTTGATGATATGGTTGAGGCAGTTTCCTCTTATATTCTTTACCTAAAAGACTCTATTATTCCAACTAAAAGGGTGACGGTGTTTCCAAATAATAAACCCTGGTTAGATAAAGCAGTAAAGGATGCACTGCACAAGAAACATAATGCTTTTTTACATGGTGAGGAGAGGGATAAGGCAGAAGCCAAAAAAGAGGTAAAATATGCAATTAAAAGGGCAAAACTCCAATATAAGAGTAAAATAGAGGATACATTTCATAGCAATAACTTAAAAGCTGTATGGGATGGCATGAAAGCCATGACGTGCCAGCAAAATACGTGTAATAGATCAATCTCTATTGACGGTTTTAACTCAAACATAGAGCTTGCAAATGCTCTAAATGATTTTTATTTATGTTTTAATGACGAACATGATTTTACAAATGCGCAGAGTGATCTGTTTGATGGTTTGAGTGATTGTGCAGCCCCCTCTCAACCTACAATCAGTGCCCATTCTGTCAGATCTATGTTTTACAAATGTAATATCAGAAAGAGCCCTGGCCCTGACAGGATAACTGGTAAAATCCTAAAAGTCTGTGCAGATCAATTATGTGACATTTTTTCTGATCTTTTTAACATGTCACTTTCCCAGCATAAGGTCCCAACACTTTGGAAGGAATCTGTGGTTGTACCTGTGGCCAAGAACAGATACCCAAAAGAGCTTAATGACTTTAGGCCTGTAGCCTTAACATCAATAGTGATGAAGACTTTTGAGCGATTAGTCAAGCAAATCCTGTCTGAAAAGGTTCATGGTATGCTTGACCCAATGCAGTTTGCATATCAGGTTAACAGAGGAGTAGACGATGCTACCACTACCCTACTTAATCTTCTGTATAAGCATCTTGAGGGGAAAAAAACCCATGCAAGGCTTTTATTTGTTGATTTTTCATCAGCATTTAACACAATCCAAACACACCTTTTAGTAAGGAAACTTGTGTCTATTTTTAACCTTGATCCAGGTATAGTAAAATGGGTACTGGATTTTTTAACATGTAGGCCCCAGTCAGTTAGCGTTAATGGCGTTCTATCTCAGAAGCGATTGTCATCTACAGGCTCACCCCAGGGGTGTGTCCTGTCCCCACTATTGTATCTTCTATATACAAATGACTGTAGGAGTCACTACAATAATAGGGTTCTTCTGAAGTTTGCGGACGACACAGTATTAGTCAGTTTGCTCCAGGATGGTGAGGTCGACCATGGGCCTGTTTTGAACGATTTCGTTGATTGGTGTGACCACCACTTCTTAAAGTTAAATGTCATTAAAACCAAAAACATGGTCATAGACTTCAGAAAAACTCTCCACTTTACCTCTTCAACAATAATCAAGGGCTCACCTATTGAGACAGTGGAGTGTTACAAATACCTCGGAACAGTAATTGACAAAAATTTGAACTTTGACCTTAACACTTCTGCTATCTATAAGAAGGGTCTACAGAGGCTTCATTTTCTGCGCAGACTGAATACTTTTAATGTGGACAAAACTCTGATGACTCTATTTTATAAATCTTTTATCGAATCCATTTTGAATTTTTGTTGTATAGCTTGGTACGGAAATCTTACGGTGCAAAGCAAAAATAAATTATTTAACATCATTAAAGTAGCCAGCAAAATAATTGGAATTAAACAGCTTTCCTTGGCAGACATCTATAAAAGACAAGTTATACGTAAGGCTCAGACTATCATAGCCAGTTCTGACCACCCTCTGTGGGAGGAATTTGTTCTTCTCCCCTCTGGGAGAAGATACAGACTGCCCAAAATAAAAACTAATAGATACAAATTTTCTTTTGCACCTACGGCAATTAATGCCCTAAATTTGTTCTGAGCCTGAGCGATTGCTCAAAATTACAGATTGTTGAGGCTATCATTTCAACTTGAGTATTTTTACACAAACAAAAAAGGTTGTATATAACGGCTGTTCTTATCTTTGTTTATGTCTCATGTATGTTTGTTTTTTAACCCTACTGCAAATCAAATTTCCCCGAGTGGGACAATAAAGACTGAACTGAACTGAACTGAACATGCGCACGTGACCGCGTGACGCGACGGACCGAGAGATGCACACGCGCTTCTTCACCAGCCATGCAAAGATGTAACGTTAACTCCGCGTGATTTCCCCGTAGAGATCTTTCTTTCTTTTTTGTTAGTCAAAGTTTTGTTTTCCGTAGTTGACTCAGTTCACTTCCCTGAAGTGAAACGAACTTAGCCGAACTATTTCCCTTTGGTAATGTTACCCCAAAGACTTTGAACCTCCGTTCAACACGCGCGCCAAGCAGCCCACGTGACGCTTCCTCACACACAAAGGACTCAGCTCACGCGGCCAGACAGGGCCGTACAGGAATGCTTGGACACAGAGAGACCATAACATAACTTGAGCAAGTATAATCTCTTTATAGAGCTTCTAAGAAGCTTTAAGATGATGTTTTGTGTTGTAATCGGAGAGGTGAATGTCTTAGGAGGAATTCTGTCAATGTTCTCTCTCTCCCCCTCCCTCTCTCTCTCTCTCTTACTCGCTCACGCGTGTAAGTTATCCATTGTCCAAACTTTACGCATTTCTCGTTCATTGATGTCTTATTGTATTATTCATTGATGTCTATGTGTTTGTAAATACATATATATCCCGTGTAACCGTAGTAAATACATAAGTAGTCATGCCTCTATTAAATTAATTATATATTCATTTGATTGATGTACTTTGCTCAGTTTCAAGTCCCTTAAAGTCCCACTCCGATCATATTTTTGAGCTATTTTTAAACATTCCCAGTGGTCTTTAAATTATGATTATGCCATTTTTAGCCAAAATCACAAAACCTGTGCCGTTTTCTGGGACTTTGCTTCAGCAGAGCGGCAGTAGCTCATTAGAAATTCGCCTCTGCGTTGTGGGCGGAGCCGTTGGCACGGAGACGACCCTCCCCCTCCCCGTTGCTGAGAGCTCTGTCTCTCCTGCTAGCTTAAATCCCCAAACTGTCAATACCGGTGCAACAAAAATGGAGAACAATATTGGAGCTATCCAGCCGTACAGTTTTGAGCCAGATGCCAGCTCGGACGAGGAACAAGAGGACGTACATAGATCTAGTCGTCGTCTACAAGTGGATGTATCAGAATGGTATTGTTTTTGTAATCTCTTGAATTGACTATTTCAGGCCAATAACTCCTAATAACATGTTAGTAAATAAATATGTTTGTGGACATGCTCCAAACATTTAGTCAGATTAACCTTTTTGAAGTTGATAGTGTCTTGATGGAAGGCACTGCATCCGGCTTCAAAAACAATTTATTGACGAAGCCCATTTTCTTCTCCTGCCAGTTGGTGAAACAGTCTTCTGTAAAGTGCTGAACGCAAACCGATGTGTGGTTTTTAACATTGCCGTGACCAAGGAACGTAATCCATCTATCTCTCACAGCAACATGTTTTGGTAAAGCATGAAAGCTAATACCACTATTTCTCCTCTTAGCATTGCAACCCGCTACCGCACATAGGTGTTGATCCGCCATCGTCTTCTCTACTCCTCAGAACCTGAGCGGGCGTGGCGGGGAGTATGAGCTTGTGGCCCCGCCCAGTGGAGTTACTACGTCACAACTCCAGTCTATTTCAAACGGCATTTTTGCGTCTGCTACTGATTCACAGCCATTTGAATGTAGAAATACTCAGAAATACAACTTTGAGCTTATTTTTCTAAAGATATGTCCTCTAACATAAGAAAAATGCCACAAGAACATGTTAACACCTAGAAAAACATTATTTTCATCGGAGTGGGTCTTTAAGTGCCAAAGATCTTATGCTACAAGCTTACTAAAATTAAATATACCTTAAAGAGTATGTGCTTATAGGGCGCGAAACCCAATTCTTCTGGCCAGAGAATTGCGTTTCCTGAAATCCTATAAAGTAAGATGATATTGTGGAGCCCCACAAATATTATCCTGACAATTGAGCTAATTAATTTTGCCTGTTTTGTGGGACGTGGTCCGTGTAATTAATTGCAATCAACTTGTGGTTAATTGCAGGGATACACGTGCAGGTAAAATGACATATCATCCCTTATCGGGAGATTTATTAACATGTAAGACTGATCTAATCCAAACATGTATGAATAATTATTAATTACCAATTATTAATTATGATATGCAAATTCCCCACGGATTAGATCCGCCCATGAGTCCTTACAACTACAATAACTAAACCGTGTCGTCTGTCACATAAGTTTATTTTAAAATGCAAAGTACTGAAAATCAAAATGTGTAAATAAAGCTCTGTAAATATTTTTACAACACTATACCGTAAGTGTGTCCCATCGGGTAATCAAAAGTTAAATGCACACTTGCTGTCTTTACGCCTACTTGAACACTTGGGCCAAATATGGGAAATACGTCATGCAAGTAAACAAGTGGTCAAGTGCAAAGACTGCAAAGGCCCAAAGTGTGTCTCAAGACTGCCTTCCATTCATCAGAGCTGTGCCTCTCCTCATCGAAACAGATGAAGAAAACATGTGCTATGCACAAATCAACTCAACAGGCGGAAAACTCAATCTGCCAATTTTACGGTAATTTATCAAGCTTAAAGACCCACTCCGATGAAAATAATGTTTTTCTAGGTGTTAACATGTTCTTGTGGCATTTTTCTGATGTTAGAGGACATATCTTGAGAAAAATAAGCTCAAAGTTGTATTTCTGAGTATTTCTACATTCAAATTGAGTTGTGACGTAGTAACTCCACTGGGCGTCTCCACACACGCGACGTCTTGGAGTGAAATAATGATCGGTGATCGGTGATAACTTTGATTAACTTCGGATAATAATAATTAACGTGTATATAATACTGTTGCCCCACCGGTATTGGGGGTGTAAGCTAGCGGGAGAGACAGAGCTCTCAGCAACGGGCAGGGGGAGGGTCGTCTCCGTGCCAACGGATCTGCCCACAACGCAGAGGCGAATTGCTAATGAGCTACTGCCGCTCTGCTGAAGCGAAGTCCCAGAAAACGGCACAGGTTTTGTGATTTTGGCTAAAAATGGCATAATCATAATTTAAAGACCACTGGGAATGTTTAAAAATAGCTCAAAATATGATCGGAGTGGGACTTTAATGTGTGAAATAACTGCCAATAAAGACATTATTATACTGAAAACCTTGAGCTACTCACTTTTGACAGTAACAATGAATCTTTGATTCAACTTCCCTCTGCTGCTGATGGTCTGTAGCTTATAGACGCCGATGTGTTCAGCTGTGATGTTTGTGATGGTCAGAGATCCAGTCTTCACATCCAGACTCAGTCTGTCTCTGAATCTCCCATCAGCACCATGATATGTAGAGATTTCTCTGGTCTCTCTTTTGATTTCAGCTATGAGATTCTCTTGAGGTCCAAACATCCACAGTATCTGATTATCTTTTTGTATTTCAGCATCAGTCTTCAGAGTGACAGATTCTCCCTCCTTTACTGATACGATCTTCTCTTCATCTGTCCAACAGCACATAAAAACAGAGAAATTGTAAAACTGTGGATTCTTGTCTTCTCTAAAATTGTGTTATTGCTTTAAAAGCTGTAATTCTCAGTATTCTAAATAAGTATAACTCATCTTTATTAAGTAGCATTGGTCCTATAACCAAAACTATATTTTTTATCTTTAATTTCTTCAAAATTTCTTCCATTACCTGAATTACTTCTGTACAAAATTGTTTTATTATTTTTTAAGTATAAAATATATGAGAGTAATGGGCTTTAAATTTGTAAGAATTAAGAAATTAGAATATGCCGGGCAGTCTGGTTGAAGAACGACCACTCCCTGAGAAGACAAATTTCTGGAAATCAACATTTGAACTCTCTCTTGTGAAATTAGCATCAACATTCGAGTCGCAAGTCTCAGCCAAGCATCATCCTAATCTACATCTCTTTCCCTTGACCCCCCATTCCCCCGTTCCTTCTCTCTCTCATGCTGAGATCACCTGAAATTCACCCAAAATTCTTTATGGTTTAATATGAACAATTATCTTGCAGTTTTATACATGCTTGGTATCATTTGAAATGTCTCAGTGCGACTGATACAAAGGTCTCATTCCCATAGAAGTAAACCAAAAAGGTAATAAGGTGTGGAGAGTTTAGAGATCTCTTTTTAACTGCTGTGAGTGTGCCCCATGTAAATCAACTTCTGTCCCCAGTTAAGTCTGGGACGGTGATTAATGCAAATTTCCACTGTGAACTCATGTTTACATTTGAAAAGAGGTTTCTGCCCTGGTCTGAGTATTTAAAGAGATGCAGCGATAGGCTCAATGCGATTTGTAGCTCAAATTATCCCGTGATGCGGAGTGTGGGCAAGATGGGCATCATGTATTTTCTAATGTCAGATTTGCATGTTCGCTCTTTATTCCAGAGCATTTGATGTTTTGTATTTATTATCTTTGAACTGATTATGAAATTGGCATGATACATTTACCTGACATAATAAATTGTTACATTTGATTTAATTCTGACGGACTCTGAAATTGTTTTCCCAAGTAGATTAAACGGATTCGTAAGTTACCGCAAGTCTGCGGTAAAATTTGGCACTAATTCAAGTGTACTTGGTTTGCAAAGACAAGTGAATTTCTGTTTAGGACAGCAAAATGCTGCTTGCCCAACCTAGATTTGGGTGTCTCGTACCTCTGTTTTAATTTAATGTTACTTTAGATAAGTGTACGTGGGAAACCACGGCATGGCCAATGCAAAGCTATTATAAGAGAAGTTGGTCTACTTATATCTGTAGTAGTGGCCATACCTCTGCCTGTAGTAAACGTTACTTTAAATTTAAGTGTATACAAAACCATGTGGGCTATACCAAAGTATCTTTGATTGTGTAAGCGTGAATGCGACCGATCTCAGGTATATAGCAATTGTCTGTTTAGTGACCAAAACTGACGAGTTTGTGACCGTGAAACCCACGTTAAACAGAAGGCGTGAGGTCCTCTGAGCCACAAAGCTTCCTAAGATGAACGGGTAAAATATAAGTTAAGAGTTCAAAAGAATAATCAAATGTGCTGCTAAACTATTATATAAATTACAAATAACCAATTGGCATTCTAACCTAAATTTGAGGTCGTGATAACATGAACTCAGATATAAAATGGAGCTTAAAAGCTTAAACGGAATTAAATCACTTTGCCACGCGGAAAGACAGTAACGTGCAGAGACCTTCACCCGTTCTATCGTAAAACCGCCATTGGACCGATGTAGACGGACTTACAAGTCCACCATAACTTCTCCAACATCCTAAAGATAATTTTTACTTAGAAGATATTTCTGGTGTTATAAAATATCATATATTAACTTTTCAAGCATATTTTTGCCAATATGGAGATTGCGTGGTTCTTAAATTTTCTTTCTGCGTGGTTTCTTAAACTTTGTTTAGAATCTCCTTCTGTTATTTTATTGTATAATACATTTTCCCATGTTATTTTAATATTATGTAAACTCGTACCCTTAATTTTTTTGAATATATTATTTATTATTCATCCTATCAAATGATCTACTCTATTAATTTTACTAACTTTAATCAAAGCACAAAAGAGGGTGAATATCATAAGTTTCTAATTCCTCCTTTAAATAACTTCTTATTTGAAGATATTTGTAAAATAGTTTTCTAGACAATACATATTTCCCCCCATGCTCTCAAATGTCTCCATCTCATTGTCTTCATAAATTTTAAAAGCTTATAAGAAATTAAAATCTCGGGAGTTCACTCGTTTTATTAGTACTTTTAAAAAAAAAAGTTGAAATACTTACACGTTTTACTTGGCTGTTTAGGTATCGTTTCTTCCTCTTTCAATTCAGTGGCTAGAAACAGGGAAATGAGAATATTTTAAGTGAGTTTGAAGATGAAGATAATGTTTGGTTCACCACAAGTGCTTTATGTGTTAACATTAGCTCTCATTAAAGTGAATTAATAAACAATATATGAAAACAATGTATATATTGTTAAATGGTCATGTATACATTTTTAATATTAACTAATATTAGCAGTATTTAAGGAAATTTCCCCCATACTGTTAATATTTCTTCATTAATTAAAAAAAATTATCACCTAAAAATGTCAATTCTGTCATCATTTACTTGACCTAATGTCATTCCAAACCTGTTTGAATTTCTTCTGTGGGACACAAAAGAAGATTAAACAAAATCTTTTACTTTGGTGTTCCATAGGGAAAATAACAGCATACAGGTTTGAAATGACATGAGGGCAAATAAATATTGTTTATTTGAGTCAACTGTGATTTAACAACAGCTTCCTGTTTTTCCAGCCTTCCTGTTGTCAGACGTCTCTCCAATGCTGGGAAACGTTTCCAATATTAAAACGGGATCAAGCTCTTTTCTGATCGTAACCCTTCTTCTTCCAATTATATTCCTCTGACCTTTTCCTCTTTGGTAATATCTCATGCATTTCTCTTTCTACAAATGTCCCACTTGCTCACTCTCTCTCCTCCCTCCATCATGAGTGGATACGCCCCCTACTGCTGATTGGCTACAAGAGTGTTTTGGTGCTCAGTCAGGGGTGTGTTTCCTAAAGCCAACTATGGTCACAAGTTCCGTTGTCACCAATAAAGTTCAATGGAACTTGTGAGCATAGTAGGCAAAAACTACTATTGGGAAACTCACCCCTGATCGATCCTCCTCACAAATAGGCACAAATGCATTTGCTATTTAAACAACGTGGCACAGGACAAGAAAATAATAATTGTGTCAGGCTGAAAATATCAAAACACACTTGTGTCGCGCTTGACGCTGCATTGCACTGGGTGTATGATAGAGCCCTTTGACTTCAAATTTCTTATCCTGTTGCACCCTCTATAGGCCATGATTAGCGACTAGTCAAGCTTAAGGTGTCATGGCAAAGCATTAGCATTTAGCACACACACAGAACAGACATCTAGCAAAAATTCACTTAACTGTTTGTTTGGGCATTGATTTCAATTTTCAACAGTATTTATCAGAAATCATATAGCTTAAATGTGAATAATTACTGACCAGATATGATGTGTAGACCAACTCACTCAGTATTAAACAGAAGCATCAAATCCTAAAAAAAAAACAAGTGCAGCGCCATCTTCAGGGTTTCTGTGTTAATGTCTGAAAGAATAAGCCAAATGAAGCCACACACAATGACACAAATAAAAGTCAGACAGCCCATGTTAAACTCAAAACAGCCACAGCAGTTTAGGATTTTATATTTAAAGTTTCTCAAGCTTAGATTTAGTTCTGTGAGCTTCAAAAGTAGAAGTACAAACAGGGTGACAGTTAAATGGTTAATGTCATGCAGCTCAATACTGGACAAACACATGCTTCATTGATTATTGAACTCAACTAATCACAAACAGAACATGTGGTAAAAAGTGCTGAATATGAAAACTACATTAGATCTCTACTGTCAGATAATAATCGAATTGTTCTCGTTGTACCAGGTTTAATACTTAGACGTTCTGATTTCTGTTTAGAGAATTTATCGTCTTGTCAGTCAGCACAGAAACAGAGAAAACAGGAGATAATATTGAGCAGATGTCAATAACAATGGAGGACTGAGAAGATATGGTGTGATTTTTCATGTTATTGCTTCATCATCATCATCACCATTTTTGAACTTGATAGCTTTATGTGCAGTTTAAGTGGTTATTTGCTAAAAATATTCCACTGTGCTGCAACGATTAAATATTATTTTTCAAAAACAAACTTGATTCATGATTCAAAAACATGCGACAACCAATGCAATTTACCATTAAAATTAATTATTTTCCTTTTTGACAGAAATGCTTTCTATCAACTATCATGGCATTAAAAATAAGAGCTCCCTAGGATGACATTTCTTACTTATTGGTAAAAAAAAATCTTGAACAATCCCTTTAAGTGTGCATAAACAACTTAAACTAACGACCAGATAAGAGGTGATAGATTCATTGACTCACAAGACATATCAGTGTCTACAACACTCTCAATATCATTCTCTTAGTTTTCAAACACATCTGTGAGGCGCTAGGCGGTCCAGATAAAATTCAAAATGGCCAAAAAACAACAGAAAGATCATGATTTAAGGCCAACTTGTGCAATCACAATCACAAGCAGAACTTGTGGTTAAAAATATATAACTATTGACTGTGGAAAATCTCTTGTTGTATGAGTTGTTATAATTACCCAATAAAGGTTTTGGAGAACAGATTTTGTGGCGATAGTAAAAAACACCAGCAGCTGCAGCTGAAAACACCAGCAGCAGAACAACAACTATTCCTGCTTTAGCACCTGGAGACAGAGCTGGTGCTGTAATGATAGAGAGAGACAGTCAGTAACACACACTAGAAACATCAGCACTATATAACCTGAGAGAACATCTGATAAGTATATCTTTGTGTTAATGATGGTTAATTAATTGCATGTAAATATTAAAATCAAATCAGTGATGAAGATCAAAGTTCATGTAGTCAGTATTTATCACAGATTTGTTTACAGGTGTCAGTAATTTATGACCATTCACATCAAGATGTTTTAGCTAATAAACAGGGGTGCACATAAGTTTTTCAGTGAGTTACTCAGGTGAGTACCAGGAGATGGTGTTTGGTACTCACCCCATATGTAGCCTGGTCTTAATAAGTGCAGTCCTCCTCAGTGTAGAAGCTGTCAATCATGATGTCACATTCCCGGTTTTATAGCATCAAATAACTAACTAAAGACCAAACTTATTTTAAAAAACGAACACTTAAATTTACATCAGCGTGAATAAAACTACCTAAAATGACAGAAAACATCTTTGGAAATAATTATTTTGAAGTGTAATTTGATTGTTTAGTTTCCATCGCGTTCATTAGACTTCATGGTGAGGATTTTGAACAACTCACTGTCAGCGGTATTTTTTAAGTCAAAAATAGTCGATCTCCGAATGCAACTTAACAGGGAGGAGAGTAAAGATGGAAAGCTCCTAAAGCTTAGTTCCATTAAAAATTCACGGATAATTTGTTGTTTTGTCATAAGTGAAAAACAATATTGACCTTGTATTTGAAAAAGGATCCTCATAAGAAACAATACTAAAATTCAGAGTCAGTTCATTCGCATTCGGAGATCGACTATTTTTGACTGACAAAATGCCGGTGTTACTGTTCCGGCGGACACAGCTACAGTGAGTTGTTCAAAATCTTTCTTTTTAGTAAACTCTGTGTACACAAACAATGTTCTCAATGCTGGAGTTCATGTCCCCTGGTGATACTTTGAGCAAAGTTTCATGTTGTGTCGAGCCTTCTTAGTGTTTTAAAAATAGCGATTTTTGTTGCTATCATATACGTGCCCCTAGCTCTCCGAAAACGAAAATACGGTCAAACTTAAAAGTGGCGTTTCCATTCTAATTATGCTTTAAAACGAAAGTTTGCCTCGGGTAGATTAACAAAAAGACCCTAGGTTGCATTTTGGCGACAGTTACGCAAAGGCGCGTAGTAACAGAAGTGGCATTACGCATTCCTGATTTATGTCGCGCATGCGTACCTGCGTACCAGTTATGTGCACCCCTGCTAATAAAGTTTTGTGCTCTGAAAGTTGCAGTATGATGTCATTGAATATAATTTCCTCATGATTTGAGTCCTTTATTGACACATGATCTGAATTATTCGCAGACAGCTGATAAACAATCATAACTTCAAAGTCTTGAGTTACTCACCAATGACAGTAACACTGAATCCCTTGTATAACGTCCGTTTGCTGCTGCTGATCTTCACTGTATAAAGTCCAGAGTCTGTGGTTCTGGTGTCTGTGATGTTCAGAGATCCAGTCTGATTATCCAGCTGCAGTCTGTCTCTGAATCTCTCATCAGGAAAAAAATGTAGGCTCTTGACCTCTATATCACATTTAGCTATGAGTTTTCCTTCATCTCCAAACCTCCACACTATCAGCTCATCTCCGAGTGTTTCAGTAACATTAGTCTGAAGAATGACAGAATCTCCCTCCATAATGCTCTTCCTTTCAGCTTCACCAGCATCAATAACAGCATCAGTTGGAGACTCTACAAGAAACAGATTCACATTCAGAGATTAAACATATTGAACACTGTAACTGGCAAAAGTACAATCTTTCTAGTCCTGGCCTGTAGTATAAAATCAACATCACAAATCTGTCATTCGGTTGTTCTGAATATCAGTCATGTGATCATCTGTGATAATATTCAGAACAGCATGAGTCTAATATTGTGAACCTGAAATTCTATAACAATGTCGAACACATTATAATATTTGTTTTCTGCACTTGCAGTTTAATTCCCTTTCATTTGTGCAACACTATGCAAGCTCCTGTGTCAATGTTCATGGTGAATATATTTTATAGTTATTGAGAAATAAATAAGTTTTAGTTTTATAAAAATTTAACTAAATCATATTTAAGCTTTTTTTCTAGAAAACCTTAAGACTTAATTTTTTTTGCTTGGTTTAATTTTTTTTCCAAACGCATCAACAGAATAAAACCAGTTCCTCAGAGCAATAGAAGCATTACAGTTCAGTAAAATATGTTTAATGACAGTTGATTCTTTCTGACAAGATGAACACTGGGGGATTTTCTCCTGATTTTTGAATGATGTGCAAGTCTGTAATTGTGTGTAAATGACTTGATCCCAGTGAGTATTAAAATGCATGTCTTGTCCCAACATCAAGATTAATTTCAGGTAATTTGTTGTTTAAGCACTGATCCCATTCTGCCTGCCATTTATTTTGACATTTGCATTTATTGTTGGTTTTAGATCTGTGAAAGGCATAGAGCATTTTACTGGTTCTGTATTGCCTCTATTGAAAACAATTTATTAAAAAAAAATAAAAGTGTCCTCACCACAGACAGTAACACTGAATATCATAGGTGAGGTCTCAGAGTTGCTGCTGATCTCTAGTTTATACTGTCCAGAGTGTTTGTTTCTTGTGTTCTTGATGGTCAGAGATCCAGTCTGATGATCCAGCTGCAGTCTGTCTCCGAATCTCTCAGTGAGATGGGGATATGAGATCTTATTTCCATCAATTTGAGCAATGACTGTACCCCCAAACCTCCACTCTATCAGATTAAATGTCTGTGTTTTAGTAACATCAGTGTTCAGAGTAACAGATTCTCCCTCCATCACTGACACTGTCTTCACTGCATCATCACCAAACACTCCTGCAGAACACACAGAAACAGTTTCTCAGAGATTAAACTCATATAACACTGATGCTGATATTAGTGAACAGATTTAACAGATCGTTTAGACTTGTCTTATAAACAATGAATTATTCAGCTGTGAATGAAGAACAGACAGTCTTCCTGACAAACTAATGAGAGAAAACTCATGTTGGTTCATCTACAATCTAAAGATGTAGCAGATGCTTTAATACCAAGCTAATTAAAATGATAAATTAAATACATTTAGCTGAGTGAATATGTGCAACTCTTCACTGCACAACTACAACAGCAATACCTTTGATAGTAGTTAGAGAGTAGCATATCTGCAAACAGTAATCAGAGTCTGATTGGAGAAACTAGTCAGTGCAAAACAAATCATTTTATATTGGGTTCCACTGTAAAAAGGACATTAAAGAAACTTGTAATATTAATAGCATGTTTGATGATGATAAACGGATAATTTCTCATTTTAAAATTTAAGATTCTTTTTTCGACATGAATATCTGTCATACACGTGACACTCAACAAATTAAAAAAACATACAAAAAAGGTATTACAAAATAGACCAACAACACATACTGCTAAAAGATAACCAAAAAATAAGTTCAGCAACACAGATAAAACCAACCAGTATAATAAAGTAGCCTACTGTACAGCACAATCTATTCATGCTGCATTGCATGCTGGGTAACTTACCTTCACATATGCACTGTAGAAATAAGAGTATGATATTGTTTTCAGTAATTTGTGTTCTCCAAAACAGTAAACATACAGTAAAACTAAGCTTTTACAGAACAATTGTGAAACGTATTTGTAAACAGCATTATGATTACTTTCCGGTAATGCAATTGTTTAACATAATCGTGAAACTAATTAATGTGTATGTCAGGTCATAAATCCACAAAAACTATGCTTGAATGCTTGACTTGGTGTTGCGACCCTTAAGTCCTCATGCCACCCTATAAATAACTTTATAAATCCCCCACTGAAACACTCAAAATACTTATGAAAGTGAAAGCATCAAAGTGAAAAAGAAATGATTAAGAATTAACACAAATCATACACTTACCGGACAATAGTAATAAAAACAAAACGGGATTTGAAGTGCTCTTCATATTGTTGTAGATTCCAGCGAAATCTGATTTCGAGGGATATTAATAATCCTCGTTGTGTTATAAACCACACCCACCAGACTGACAGCAACAACTGTTAACAAAACCCACTAAACTGAGAGATTTTTACACCGACTGTGACTTTCTAATGAATTAATGCATGATTTGCAACGACAGAAGAAGCTGCAAGTCATCATATTCAAAGACTTTATCAAAGCGCAGAGAAGACGAATCTTGTTCTTCTTCTTCTTTGTAACGGCGGATTGTAAACTACATGCATTACCCGCCCTCTTCTTCTTCTTCTTCTTCTTCTTCTTCTTCTTCTTCTTCTAATGGAGTTTTGTGGCGGTTGACAAACCAACTTTCGCCACCAACTGGACCGGAGTGTGAAGCACTAATAAGCGTGTAGAAATGAACAACTTAAATAAACAACATAGAGTGTGTGAGATGTACGGAGACAGAGAAAATATATATATATATATATATATATTTTAAACCAATTACTTTAAATTCTCCAGTCTATTCCATTGCTTTGACATAATTCATAATAGCAATATATATTGTATCTTGATCTGCATGCACTTTCAAAATGCTTTCCATATTAAATGATTCAAGTTTCTTACTTCCTTCATAAGTTCTAACCTTTTACATATTTTATTAAAACATGTTCAATTGTTTCTGCCTGATCACAATAATTAGCCTATTTACCCATTTTATGTTTTCCTATTTTGAACAAAGAATGATTTAGTCTAGTGTGCCCTATTCGAATGCGAGAAATAATTGTGCCCTCTGCTGTATTCTTCTTATTCTTCTTGTTCTTCTTCTTGTTCTTCTTCTTCTGTTGTTTAAATGGCGTTTGGCAAACCAACTATGAGGTGCATCTGCAACCTATGGAAATGGAGTATGAACACACACACACAAACACACAAACAAACAAACAAAAATAATAATAGTGACCAGTATCATTCAAAAATCTAATAATAACTCATGAATTCTATAATTTGTTCCTTCTCTTTATATTTCCTTAAGGTGAATAATTGCTTACACCCCTTTCCTTTATTTATTTTTTTAATAGTTTATTTAGATATAGGGACAGACACAAATAACATAGATCAACTTTAACAGTCATCTGATGTATGTATCATAGTGTTTTTAGCTAAAGCTAATTCACGACACTTGTCCCTAGTAGGGCTTTTTGATAAAAAAAAACACAGTTTAACAATTATTAAAAAGATGAGCCCCTTTAGTATTAGTTGACCCCCTTTAGTGACTCAACTAACTTTAATTGTTTTCTATTGTATGCTGTCCATTCCAGCAATATATGATTTACTGTTTCTGTATCCATATTCATCACAATTACCAGTTTCTTGTTTCCCTCTTTTATATAAACTTTGATTTAGTATTGTATGTCCAATAAGTAATCTTGTCACTATCACATCCTTTTTAACAGTTGTTGTTTCCACCCCCACATTTCTCTGTATAGGCCTACTATACTGATGCCTTCCTCATATTTAATAGTCCCATATCCTCTGCCGCCTCTTCACTTCAGTTCCCATCAACCCCTTCATTTCCTCTTTAGTCCTCTGTACTCTGATGTTGATCTCAGGATCCTTCAACGACTCCTTTGCCAGTTCATCTGCTTCCTCATTACTCCAACATGGGCTGGGAGGGCTGGAACCCACAAATAACTCACCCTTACATGCACCTAAATGCTTTATGCCATATCATTTCTGTAACGTTTCATATAAAATATCTTATCTTGCGGGATGTTCCACTTTCTTTCCAGAGCTGATTGTGATTCTGTACATCTGCATTCTGCGTACAAAGAATTAAATTTTCTTAGTTAAAATACGTTTTTCAATAGAGGTTGGTAAACGTATTAAATACAGAAAATAAAAACCCAAGGTAAAAGGAAAAGAAAAAAAGAAATAAAGAGACAGCACAGAGTTTGCATTTGATTTCTCCTGTTGCAGTATTGTATTGTAATGGGACTGAATACAAAATAGGTTTATTTTGTTGATGTTTAATGTGAGGTGAAACAAAAGACAACAAAAGGGAACAAAACATGGGGTAAGAATCAGCCCAAATGTGCAGTGACAGCAATTCATTAAAGGGGTTTTTCACCCAAAAATTAAAATTCTGTCGTCATTTATTCACCCTCATGTCGTTCCAAACCTGTTTTTGCGTAGCATGTCAATGGAGGGACAAAAAGCTCTCAGATGTCATCAAAAATATCTTCATTTGTGTTTCAAAGATGAACAAAAGTCATACGGGTTTGGTACGACATGAAGGATAAATGTTAACAGAATTTAAATTTTTGGGTGAACTATGCCTTTAATGAAAATATTGTGTATCCACACTGTAGTTTTTATGAAGCTGCTTTGACACTGCATGTGTTGTGAAAAGTGCTACATAATTGGTTTGTTATAAATAAACATTAAAATATGAAAAAGAAAGAGAGCAAAAAAAAAAAACGAGTTAGCATAAAACTGACAAGACAGAAAGTGTGGTATTTTTATCCTGCTGTAACCTCTAGATCCTTCTAAAATATAATCTGCCGCAATAAAATATCTATGAAGGTAATATGATGCCATAAAGAATCACATGCGCAGGGTAATATTTGTGAAAGAGTAGCCTACATAAGTTTGCAAGGGTAAATAAAATTAGCATGCGCAAGAGAAGATTTGTAAAGGTGTAAATCGCCTTTCAAGTGTAAGAAAAAAACCCATTTGCAGCATTTTACTGTTATTCGTAAGTGTAATTCATGTATTTTAAAACTGCAGCTTCATGCTCACACAAAATAAGGATCTGTATTCTTCTGACTTCCATTTTTTGCACAAAAATATACGCCCAAAAGCATTGCAGGCATGTGAACAGCAGTTTGCAAGCGAAAACAACAGAGGCAGGAACTGCAAAACAGATTAACCGCGTAAAATCAAACTTTGTGTAAAAAAATTAACTGTTGCAAATGTCTAAATGGCTTGTCGTGTGCATGGGGCAAAAAAGTTCCCGAAATAAACCGATTTGTACAGTTGCGTCTTTCTTTTACCTGCGCTTACAGTTTTGGCACGATTCTCTCACTCATTGACTTTTGCAAGTGCGAAGAGGAGAGCGGGTCCACCTTCATCATGTAGCCAATCAGATGAGCTTCTCGCTGACACTCGATTTACTCTGCTCTGATTGGTTCAATAAACAGGCCAGTCACCAGAACACATCTTTTTATCTGCATTTGGCTCAGAAACGTTCTCTTTGGCAAAATGGTACTTTTAATGCACACATGCATGTTAAATAAATAAATGAACAAACATAAATAAATAAATAAATCATGATTGCTTCATAAGCTGTGTAGGCTACCATTAGGCTGATTAAAAACGTTATTGGATTTAAATGTTATATATTATAGAATATGTTCAGAGTTCTGGTCAGTTTCCTCATTAGGGGAACATACGACACCCTCCCGAGCCCTCACAACCTCCACCAATGGCTTGGAAAAGAGCAATCCTGTGACCTCTGCGGGACAATCAATGCCTCACTCCAGCATGTTCTGTCGGGCTACAAAACAGCACTGACACAGGGCGGGCTCAGGTGGCTGCACGACCAAGTGCTGCTCAGGAAGCTGAGACAAGTCGGCAGGAGGCAAACAACCAGAGTCCATCAGAGAGCCGATGCAGGATCCGCTTCTTCAGGCAGGGGGAACCCGCAGTGCATACCAGCAAGAGGCCACCCACCAAGCTGTTAACACCAGGGGCGGTGTGGAAGATGAAGTAGACCTGGGAAGGCAGCTCCCGTTCCCACAGGAGATATGCCACTTTAACCACTTTATACCACTTTAAGACCAGACGTGGTGCTGTGGTCTGCAGCTGTGAAGTCAGCGATACTGATTGAGCTGACAGTGCCATGTGAGGAGGGACTGGAAGAAGCCTACGAGAGGAAGAAGGCGAAGTATGCAGACCTGGTCGCGGAGTGCAGAGGAAGTGGATGGAGTGTGAGGCTGTACCCGGTGGAGGTGGGAGCCAGAGGCTTTGTGGGCAGATCAACATCACGCCTGCTCAAGGGGACTGCGGAGAGCCACACTGAGTAGATCCACCTACTCTCTGAGCAAGCTGAGAAAGCAAGCCACTGGCTCTGGTTGAAACGACGAGACAAGGCTTATTACCTTCATATCTATCCAATCATGTCCTAATACTTGCTGTATAAAAGATCCCTACTTACACATGTTTGAGTTCGCAAATGCTGACGCAACAATTACCTCCACCCTCCCCACCACCACCACCAGGATGGTCCTGTCCATACCTCCCAGGGGGTCGGCTGCGCCCCTGCCTTTGTCTTCAGGCAGGAAATGCAGATCCGCTACCCTCGAATTATGCACTACGGACGGGGCCTACGCCAAAAGAACTTTATAAATAATTGCTTGCTGGGCTGTCAATAAATGAATGCTTCAATAAATGAATGCTTTGTACATTATTCTATCTCCCGAGTATTTCTGGTATAGAACTGGAAGTGCAGGTAAAAGAAAGACGCAACTGTACAAATTGGGTTATTTCGGGAAATTTTTTGGCCCATGAAGCCATTTAGACATTTGCAACAGTTAATTTTTTTTACAAAAAGTTGGATTTTACGCAATTGATCTGTTTTGCAGTTCCTGACTTTGTTGTTTTCGCTTGGAAATTGCTGTTCACAGGCCTGCAATGCTTTTGGTCATATTTCTGCAAAAAAAAAAAAGTGCCAAAAGAAAAATGGAAGTCAGAAGAATACAGATCCTATTTATTTTGCATTAGCATGAAGCTGCAATTTCACAATACATGAATTACACTAACGAATAACAGTAAAATGCTGCAAATGTTTTTTTCTTAGGCGATTTACACCTTTACAAATCTTGTCTTGCGCATGCAAATTTAATTTACGCTTGGAATCTTATGTACACTTTCACAAATCTTGCGGATGTGATTCTTTATGGCATCATATTACCTTCATAAAAATTGCCCTTACCTTTAGATTAAAGATGTAAGATGTCAATTCAGTGTCCTTGGCCGTGCCTCTAACCAGTTCAATCCTGGATTCGAATGCACTGGCCGTTTGCCAATATTAATATTTCATTACAAAAAACTCATGAAATATTGTTAGGGGGAAATTACTCTTAGACTTGTTTAATGATTTCGTTTTATTTAAAAAGATTCAAAATAATACAAAGAGAAAAATTCCAAAAGAAAAAATCTGAAAAAACCTCTCCAAGGCTTTTTATATTAACCCTGTTCTAGGCCGCCTTCTAACTATGGGCTGTCATTAGAGTACAACTAATTCCCTTATAAGGTAAAGCTTTTGACTTATCCTAGTCTTTTATTAACATAATCTTGCAGAAGCATATATTCAAAATATCTATTTCCTTTTCACACTTAATGCAGCACATACACAAAAGCTTTATTTGGTAAGTTTTTCTATCGCAGCCCTTTTGAGCTATAGAGGCAAACAATGTTCACAGTTCCCTTTAAAAATACATGTGGTACTAACACTCTAAACATGTCATGTCCACACACACACACACACACACACACACACACACACACACACACACACACACACACACACACACACACACACACACACACACACACACACACACACACACACACACACACACACACACACACACACACACACACACACACACACACACACATAACACCTCTAACAATGACCCTTAAGTTCGCAGGTCAAGCTCAAATTATGCTTTAAGTAATTTGAGCTTGTCCTGCAAATTCAACACATCTTCATTTGAGTAGTCTATTTTATTTTCAACCATAAAACTGTTTACAATGCATATTATTTTCCTATTTAATCGTTCAACTTATTTTTATTAACTGCTGTGCACGATGAATCAGTCCATTCTAAAGGAAGTTGAGCCGTAGTGGAGATCTTCGCCAGCGCCTTTCTCTCCTTCTTCTCCGTCTTGCTCTTTGCATTTTCCCTGCGGAGGTGTTCAACTATAAGATCATCCATAAAAATATCAACCTTGTCTGTTACATTAACATTTCTTATTTCTGGGTCATCTCCATGCGTTACATTCAAGGCATGCAGATAGTCTTTAATATATACCATTTCTGGGGGGTTCTCAGAAGAAGAAGATTAATCAGAAGAATTTATTCATAATCATTTGTTCTCCATTTCCAATATTTATTACAAAAGCTTTATCAAGATTGTCTTTGCAATGTTATTTCTCTTATAGGGTCTTACTGAAGATGAAACATTTGCAAGTTGAATACTTAAAATAATAACAGTAATGCATAGTTACACACAAATAACCCTCAACCAAATACTAATCCCCCAAACCCTATAGTAAATACATGTTTGTCATGATTCTGCCCTCGTGTCCTTGATTTTCTCTAGTCTTGAGGCAGGATCATGACAGACCCATGTTTTGTGTGCAAGCACATGGCCTTTTGTTTGGGCCATGTGCTTGTGTTGTCTCGTCACTTAACCCCGCCCCCTTGTTCTCCTCGTTAGTCATTATTGTTTCATTTGTGTCACCTGCTGTCATTATCAGTTTCTCGCTATTCAATCCCCTTGTGTTTGCTGTCCTGTGCCGGTTCATTATTATACTTTATCATACCCAGGAGTAGTGTGCCAGGAGTAGTGTGCCAGGAGTAGTGATTGCCAAATGAAGCGTTTCGAAGCATCAATGCTTTCTGATACAATTGTGTCGAAAATGGTTCATTACTCGAAGATTCATTTAGATAGAAATTGCAGCACC
The DNA here is from genome assembly GCF_029890125.1 of Rhinichthys klamathensis goyatoka. Lineage (NCBI taxonomy): Eukaryota > Metazoa > Chordata > Actinopteri > Cypriniformes > Leuciscidae > Rhinichthys > Rhinichthys klamathensis. Next base: position 144,930 of record NW_026606910.1, on the reverse strand, counting down.
CTCTCGTGGTGAAGTAAATGTAATGCAACAAAGCTGACAACCATAAAATGCAAGTAGGCTTATATGTTAACGCCCCGTTTATTACGTGTTTACCGAGGCGATCAAAGCTGAAACAATGTTAGTGCTGTGAAACTAATTTATGTAGGTGAATTTTGCAGATACTGGTGAATTTCATGTGTTCACCTTGATAATAAAACATTAAGCATGATGTGTGTGTGTGTGTAATTATTTCTTTAGACAAGGACAGAAGATCAGACCAGCTTAAAAAAAGTTGGAAATAGAATTTCTGTAATGGTTTCTATAGTTTTTCTTAGCAGGGCAGTATCATGTGTGAAAGCTTTATCTTGTTTAGCTGTGGGAAGCAGAACTCTATAACTTGTTAACTGGTGGGGCTGATTTCTCCTCAACAATAACGCCAATCCAAACACGGACTACTACAACCCACGGTGTTGCCATGGTTTGGCTTCACTTTTATAAGAAATACAGCCGGCAGGTTTCAAACCTGTCAACACTGGATTGGGCTGTCAAAGCAGTCAGGTGGTTCACTACAGGAGTGAACCAGTGTGTTTGCTTCAGATGTCATTTTCACGTGACTAGTGACATAATGATACAAGCTCCGAAGCAGTGGTTCATTGCAAGGGCCGTTCGAGTTTGAAGCAAGCTTCGGAGCGTCGGTGTCAGACGTAACATCACTAGTCAGGAGTATGGTGTCGGGAGTATTGTGTCGGGAGTATTGTGTCAGGAGTATTGTGTCGGGAGTATTGTGCCGGGGGTATTGTGTCGGGAGTATTGTGTCAGGAGTATTGTGTCGGGACTCCTGTCGGGAGTATTGTGTCGGGAGTATTGTGTTGGGAGTATTGTGTCGGGAGTATTGTGTCGGGAGTATTGTGTCAGGACTATGGTGTCAGGAGTATTGTGTCGGGAGTATTTTGTCGGGAGTATTGTGCCGGGAGTATTGTGTCGGGAGTATTGTGTCGGGAGTATTGTGCCGGGAGTATTGTGTCGGGAGTATTGTGTCGGGAGTATTGTGTCTGGAGTATTGTGTCTGGAGTATTGTGTCGGGAGTATTGTGCCGGGAGTATTGTGTCGGGAGTATTGTGTCGGGAGTATTGTGTCGGGAGTATTGTGTCGGGAGTATTGTGTCGGGAGTATTGTGTTGGGAGTATTGTGTCGGGAGTATTGTGTCGGGAGTATTGTGTCAGGACTATGGTGTCAGGAGTATTGTGTCGGGAGTATTGTGTCAGGACTATGGTGTCAGGAGTATTGTGTCGGGAGTATTGTGTCGGGAGTATTGTGTCGGGAGTATTGTGTCGGGAGTATTTTGTCGGGAGTATTGTGCCGGGAGTATTGTGTCGGGAGTATTGTGCCGGGAGTATTGTGTCGGGAGTATTGTGTCAGGAGTATTGTGCCGGGAGTATTGTGTCGGGAGTATTGTGTCGGGAGTATTGTGCCGGGAGTATTGTTTCGGGAGTATTGTGTCGGGAGTATTGTGTCGGGAGAATTGTGTCGGGAGTATTGTGTCGGGAGTATTGTGCCGGGGGTATTGTGTCGGGAGTATTGTGTCGGGAGTATTGTGTCGGGAGTATTGTGTCGGGAGTATTGTGCCGGGAGTATTGTGCCGGGAGTATTGTGTCGGGAGTATTGTGCTGGGAGTATTGTGCCGGGAGTATTGTGTCGGGAGTATTGTGTCGGGAGTATTGTGTCAGGACTATGGTGTCAGGAGTATTGTGTCGGGAGTATTTTGTCGGGAGTATTTTACAAGGCAAAACCCTACACTGGCATAAAGGGGAGGTCAAACCTATCTTAAAATATCTCATGGAGGAACAATAGTCTGCAGTATCTTAGACTTCATTTCTAAATAAGTCCACGTGAGAAGGCGTACAGACTCTGAAAGGAGAAGCAGAAGTATTTATTCACTGCACTTCAGCTCAGACTGATCTCTCTCATCGTTCGCTCTTCTGACGGTAGAATCAAATTATTTGAAACGGTTCTGATGTTCAAAATGCTGAAGAAAATGATTCACCCGATTTTCCTCCATTTGTGCTTGTGGTGTTTAGTTGGTAAGTTATACTTGTTTTAATGTGCACAGTTTTCTATTTAAATTAGTGAGAATAGATTATTGCTTGTGCTGTAAATGTTTTAAATGATGCTGACTGTAAATCAAGCAATCTGATTCACCATTCACGCAAAAAAAATATTTACCTTTATCTTACTTGTTTGAAAATGTGAACATATTTCAATTATGCATTCAATAGTGTAAAATGTTTGTGTTGCAGTATTTTAAAAAAATATGTATATATCAAATTAGTTTAAATCATTTTTGTTTATTCTGCAGGTGTTTTTGGCATTGCAGATGAAGTGAAGTCAGTGTCAGCGATGGAGGGAGAATCTGTCATTCTACAGCCTAATGTTACTAACATACAGAAAGATGATCAGATTAGGTGGAATTTTGGACGTAAAGACATTTTCATTGCTCAAATCAATAGACAGAACAATGAGACAAAATGTTATGATGACAGTGCTGATGGGAGATTTAGAGACAGACTGAAACTGGATCAGACTGGATCTCTGACCATCACAAACATCAGAACCACAGACTCTGGACTTTATACAGTCAAAACCACCAGATCAGAGACGCCGCTCAACATATTCAATCTTATTGTCTGTGGTGAGTATACCAGCTGGATTATTGAATATATAGGATATACCCAGAGAACAACATAGAAGCTTTGAATCCACATGTTGCTGTCCGGGTATTCACCTTTTAACACGTAAAACAAGGTCATAATTAGTCTGATGATGAAATAAGTGGTTTTGTGAAGACAATCATTTGTGCACATTTTTGCATGATTTTACAACATTTATTTCTTTAAGAACCTAATTCTAATTAATTTCAAAGAAACGTAATCTCCTCTTTGCATTGTACAGATGAACAATACCGAGGCAGCAATGACCCAGATCTGGCCCACATCTGGTACGCGTTGAATGCACATGTACCTGATGTGGGTCGGATCTGGGCCAGAACTATGTTGCCTGGGTATACTTTATAGCTTTCTGAATCAAACTCACTAATTGTTGACAGATTATTTTTGGGCCTAAATATGTATGTGGTTGAATTTAAAGGTGCCCTAGAATGTTTTTTTCTATTATTTTATAATGTTTCCTGGGTTACCCTTATAATGTTAGTATGTTTTTTAGATAAAAAAATAATCATAATTTAGAAATAAATGGCATTTTTCCTAGCCTGCTTTTAGCCTCTGATTTGAACACTCTGTTTGAAGGGGCGTGTCTGCTGTGGGATTCAGTGTAACCGCGGCCACTGCTGTGATTGGCTGACATGCTTGCATATGAAATAGCTACGCATTACATGTGAAACTCTCTCCCGAATACTTTTACTACTGCTATTATACGTTTTTACTATAACAGCTATCGAGATTAACGAATCGTGAGATGTTTTTAAAGTATTTAGATCTATTCCCATCACATAAAATGTTGCCTTGATGAGCATTGAGCAGATGACAGTGTGTTGATCGCGAGAATGAAGATCTTATCATTGCAAAGCAGTTTCTGCACTCTCTCTGCTTTCACCAATGCAAACACGATGATGTAAATACAGTAAGAGCTTCGTTGCGAACTAAAAAATACTTTTGTGTTCATGTGTACATCCACACTGAGCAACTGCCATGCTTCGGCTGCGCAGTTCCGCCTGGCATTGAGGGCTGGCATTATGCAAATATTTGGAGGCGTACATATTAATGATCCCGACTATTGCGTCACAGTCGGTATTGTGTGGAGAACCGACCGTTTTTCAGGGGTGTTTTTCATAAACGTGAATTAAATGAGAACGCGAAAACAGTCCAGTTTGAGATTCACTCTATGTCATGTCCATGCACTGAACTCTTGTTATTTGACTATACCAAGGTAAATTCAATTTTGAATTATAGGTCACCTTTAAGTCTCTCCTTAAAACCACTGTCATGTTTTGACAAACTTAGTGTTCACTAGATTACAATAGGAGCTTAATTTCCATAAAGTTAAACTTTTCACGACTTTCTCTCTGTCCTATTTATATTGTGCCTAAAAGTTTTTAAAGAAAAATTAAGCAGGTTACACCAAGCTTACACTGAGAGCATCCAAAAGCATCCAGCAACTTTATGCAAATGATTTGCAGAAAACAAATAGGCCTACAGCGGTGAGGCTCAGTTATGATGTTTGTCATGAGCATTTAAAAATGCAGATGATGATCGAGTCTCCTCTGGTTTTAGTGCGTAAATCATATTCTATACAAAATGGACGAATTGCAGTTGTTAGATATGCGCTAAATTTTGCTGTTTGGTTGTAATTTACAGAGCCCCTAAACTTGGAATATGGTGATGGAAAAATATTAGATGGGAGGAAAAATTATGTTAATGCTTTTATCAATAATATGTGAGTTTTTTGGGTATATTTTCTTATACCCAAAAGTTTTGTGAGGGAGCGCACAATTTCTTATATGCAAAACCTTTGCAAGAGAATGTGAAAGCATTGAAATATAATTTTTCAGGAATTATATATATTGGAATACAGTTAAAGACCCAAGGACCAGATATGATGAGTGAAGACCCGGAATCAGAAGTGCAGTCAATTGAAGAATTTTTTTTTACTGAATATAGTTTGTAGCTTCATAAGGCAGAAGTCAGCTTCAAGAATCACAAGGAGTTTGTAGGCCGCTCTCTGTACATTCACATTTCTACAACAAATATACCTTACACCTACGTCGTTACTTCAGGTTGAAGGATTCCGATTGGCTAAGAAATAGATAAACATAGAAATTGTCCACACATGGACTGATATGCAGGTGCATATGTATACTGATTATCAGGCTGAAATAATGATTAATACCTTGATTATATTCACTTATTAGATATACATTGAAGCAGCAGTGGATTCCAGAATCCACCCGTTCACTGTACAGAGGACTTGTCTGATTATGTCGACGAGACCCTCACAGGGAATTCTCTAGTAGACTGGATCTCTTGTTTTGGTTGTGTCTAGGCTCTGGTCCAGCATCTGATCTGGATATCGACTAGGTACGGGTGACTACGGTAACCTTGGGATAGACAGAAAGACTAATATCAGCATGGATTCCATTCTTCTTAAGATGTAGCAAGTACATTGGGTGTTATGGCAAGTGTTCATGGTTCCGGTTGACCTAATTTATGCAGCCTAACAATTTTTTTAACAAATGACAGAACCGGGCTATTTAGAATTCTAGCTGCTGTCTTTTGGACCAGCTGGAGTTTGTTTATTAAGCGTGCGGGGCAACCACCCATTAGAGCATTACAATAATATAGCCTTGAAGTAAAGAACGCATTAACTAACTTTTCTGAATTTGCCATTGAGAGTATATTATCGCAATTTATATATATTTTTAAGATGGAAAAATGTGGTTTTACACAGAGGTGTAAAGTCCAGGTTCAGAAAGTAAAAGTCCTCCTCAGTATTTTGTTCCAGTCACCTGGATTTGTTAATTAGCACCGTTTTTCAGCCAGGAGATAGAACTAATTAGTGAAATCAGCTGGAATCAGCTGGCTGAGTTCATGGGTGGAATAAACATATTGCAGGACTTTTACTTTCTGACCCCTGGACTTTACACCTTTGGTAAATACAGTATACTGATTGGTATCAAATAATCCCCCAAAGAATTGGATTCTTTGAAATTCTTACCAAACTCCAGAGACACTGTGTTTCCCAAACATGAATCATATTTCTGTTTTCTAGCGTTGCTTATTTCTTCTCTCTTAACACTAGAACAGCCACGACGGTCATTTTGACCGTTTTGAATTTTATATCTGCAATAACTTTGTTGAAAAAATAAATAAAATCCTGCTGGTACCTGACTTTTCCTAAAAGTGTCTGTATTTTCATTTAAAATGTTTTTAATATAAATTACACATAAGGCAAACAAACAAATGAACATATTTACCTATTTCGGCCATAGACGGTCATATTGACCGCACTGAATTTCGCGGTATTCTTTTGTTACATTTCTCGCGGTTGACCTTTGTCTATTAGGAAATAATCAGAAGATTCAATTGCAAAATGACAGATATGTTTATTGAGAGCTGGTCAGATGCTGGGAGAGTTAAGGTGTGCAAATGTCCGGTATGAAGCCCTTGGCAGCACAGGGACGCTGGAGTGAGTGCTGAACCAGGAGTGCTGAACACGGGATGACACACGGAAAACGTATACAGGCAGGGAACAAACACGCAGGAAAAATCCACAACGATCTGACAAAGGGCCTTTCTCAATCTGTGTTCTTGTCTGTACTTGTGTCCTTGTGTTCTTGTGAAACGTCATCTTTTGTGGCCCAAGTACTGTCCCAATACACAAGTTTGCATTTTGGCAAGAACAGTTAAAAATCCCGGATGTGTTCTTGACACGCCCATTTTACCGAGGATGCATCGGTTGGTAACTTGTGTGAACTTGACGGCAGAAATATCCCAGCATTCAATTCGGCATTCGAGGAAGGAGAGGCAGGTCAATACAGTATTTCGTTTTTCTACAATTACGTACACTATTTCATCACTAAATTCACTTCTGAGAACATTTGATGTGAGAAATCAACTGTGTAGATTTCAAATATTGGCATTTTTACGAAAATGTATGGCTAATCGAAAATTTGCTCAAACGTTTTTGGAAGTGAGAATCTCCATGAGCGCCTGCGGGTGTAACGTTAGCTATCGAGCCAACCGGCCAGTTTGCTCACAGACTCGTTTTTCCCCACAGCCAAAAGACCATTGCAGCCTGGCTGTTATGGTCAATAATTCTCGTTATGTTTGGGTACTGCAGACGGTGTCTGTGCGGGGGTATTATTGCGCAATACCAGCAAGAACACATCGTCTCAAACTGTCAGCAGCGTTCTGTGTGCTCGTCCCCTTGTGAGTTCATTCTTCCAAGAACAACTAGCAAGAGCGTTCTCCCCAAGAACACAAGTCCGTTCTTTGAATTCTTGGTTTTGAGAAACACCCAAAGACTAGGCGAGAACAGTAACACTGAAAAGGGTCGAATCGCTGATCAGTTGCAGCTGGCGCGTTGATCAGAGCGCACGTGCTGATCAGCTGCATTGATCAGCGACCACGCAAACACACACACAACAAGACGAGAAAGGAGACAGCGAATTCATAAACCGTGACATTGTCTCTCTCACTGTCAAAAGAATATCTAAATAAGATACTTTTAGTTGTTATTATCTTGTTCTGAGTTATGTTGAAGGGATATGGAAATATAGCTCTGTTGTGAATAGACCCTATGCGATAATTACGGGCTACTGATATTATTATTTATAAATGTATAATTAAACTTTTTAAAATGTACAGTTTGGTGTTGTTTTGTTTTTAAAAGATATCCTAATACAACAAATGCATTAATCTCTCAATTGGGTATTTATCATTAAAGATATAGAGTTTGCAATCTAACGGTCAAAATGACCGCTTGTGGCAGTTCTAGTAGTTATGGAATTCTGGCACTTCTAGTGTTAAGAAAGTCGCTGTTGTAGTTTCACCGAAGCTGTGATCAGATTGGCTCTCTCATTTCTGGCGGGTGTTGCTGTGATGGTCCTTCTGTTTTATGCATGCAGAACCAGAAATCTTCCACGGAAGAAGACTGTGCGTAACGCAGCAACAAACACTGATCAACCAGATGAAGATGTCCTTGAATGTCTGGTGCCATTTAGGGATGCAGCGATTACCGGATTTCACAATTAACCGCGCTTTAAAACGTCACGGTTAATTAATCGTAAAGACTATGCTACACCGAGTGTTCTGCAAAGTATGGAACTTTTGCACCTAACACAAAACGAAAACAGTTACACCAGCGGTGCACCAGCTTAAAGTGCCGTGCTCGTCAACCACTATGGCAGAGGGACTAAGCAGCGACGCTCTATTTCCACCGAAAAAACACCTAAAGTGCTTGTGTACATATCGCGTCTTTTGCGCGCTCAAGTTCGTTATTTCAAATGTAGGCGCGCGCGGTATGCGCGCTCATAATGGAAGCGACGCGCTCGTTTTTTCCAAGCGCGTCCGCGCCGCATCTAGATGTTTTTTCCAAGCGCGTCCGCGCCGCATCTAGATAAAAACATCTCTACTTTTCAGAATGCCGCAAGCGCACCGTAGGTCAAGTGACAAGAACTAACAGAGCAACGACAGACGCCTCCGGAGCGCAACCGCCCTAGCCCTTTGGAAAAAGGAGAACGCGGCGTGCAACATTTAACTTAATATCCTATTGCTTTCTCCTGTCTGTGTTGAGTAAATGTTAGGCTTTGTAGTTTTAATATGCCCGGTGTAAAACACTAACATAAGATCATGTAGACTTCTAGGACTACCAATTAACTGCATTTCAGTTATTAATAACACTGCATGAGAGATGTTCTCAGTTACTTTCTATAATTTTTACTTAAACTTCAAACAAACATCTATTTAAAAGTTATTTTAATTTGTAATAATGTAAAAAATAATGAGATTATAATAGATGATTTTCTAAAGGCACATGTAAAATTTGGATTAATAATTAAAAAAAGAGTATTAAAATAAGTACAATAATATTGGTGGATAACATTTGGACTATATTTGTTTTATTTTAAAAGAAATACATAGGCCTAATATTTAGCTTGCATTTAATTCAATAGAGCCAGCCAAATACTTTGTTTATTCTTATTTTCATTGGGATTTATTATCCCTTTATTTATGTTTTTAAGTCAAATACCAACAAGATATTGTTTTCATGTTATCAAGTTTTCTACCTCAGGTTGAAAATAAATTTAGAACAAACTAAAAACTTAATAATTTTGTGATCTATTTCAATCAAAGAGTCCTGCAGCCTTTGACTGAATTTGTGCTTTTTAAAAGAAAAATGCTGGATGTTTACAAAGCACTTCTCTTTAATTCCAAAGGAAGAGATTGATTATTGTTTGCCATTTTATAATTTTGTACTGTGTTGTGGCAGCAATAAATAACACATCAAAATCTAGTGTTGAGTGTTCATGTGATATTATACATTAGTAGTGTTGTGAAATTAATTGATGCATAATAATCGTGATAATCGTTAAACCGTGATTATTTCTCAGACAATAATCGTACTTAGAAAATCTGTAATCGTTGCATCCCTAGTGCCATTATATCACGAGAACTCCTTTGAGTAAATATCATTTCAAAGATTCTTTCTTTAAAAAAAAAGCAAACTCATTCAATGCTATAGATAAAAACCGGAAAAAAAAGTGCAGTAAAATGTAAACCTACTTGTGCTGCAAACCAGTGTGTTCATGATTACAATAACAAATTAAAATAATATGGTAAGAAATAGACTACCAGCATAACAGACTGTTTTTCTACAGCTAAAATAACTAAGCGGAAGTAATTGCATTGGTATTTCCATTCCCATTTATCATTCACAGTGATCTTATTCTTCAAACATTTGTTTTATACCAACATTTATGATTAGTTTACTTAGGCTAAACTGATTTGTGTACTTTTTAATAGTATAGGTATAAATCTCATAGTCATAAATCTCTCCATGTGGTGATGTTTTAGTGTAAACAGACAGACATCCAGATGGGGTCCCTCTGGGGTCCAAGGTGTTTTTGGGGTCCTTGAGATGTTTTGACATACTCTGACATTTGTGCTTTTTTCAGTTGCTTATAAACATATTACTGGCAAAGGTGTAATTACACTCTATTTAGCACAAACAGGGCTACCATAATGTGTTATCAACATGTATGTACATTTTTGTATTTTTGAGAGAATATTGTTTATGCGTGGTTATTGAAAAAACTAAAACTTAAAGTTTCTGAAATAAGGCCACAAAACACATACTAAATATGTGTCCACAAGACTTTTGACTAATGGATGTTGTCGCCTAGAGTTTTTTCTTCAAAATGATCTGAAAATCATCCTGCCTTATCATTCACATAAAACAATAGATTGGTTTAAATTTAAAAATGACACTTTTTGTTTGGAAAGGCAATATGCGCAGGGGTGTGACCTGCTGTGATTCACACCTGAGAAGACAATGGGCCCGCATAATGAGCGCATAATGTGGCTGCATACTAATGACCCTTTCATTCAGGTGTGTCACTGAGCCACAAGAATGACAATATATATATATATATATATATAATACAAAATTGGTTCACAGTTCCAATTATTTATTTATTTTTCAAATTGTGCTTGCAAATTGTATAATATCAAATGTAAAAATTTCTAGTAATTGTGCAGTTAATTATCATATTCATATTTTTGCTATTTTAATAAAAAGGTTACAATTACAACAACAATTAAAATTTTAACTATATTTCAAATGTAATCTTTCTTTGTATATACTAAAGTATACATTTTATCATAGCCTACATATTTCACAGTTGCGGATTAATTAGTTTGAATATAGCCTACAATCGAACAAACACTATAATAACATCTTAGCAAACAAGCTTATTTGATGTGGCAGTATTTTACAGTAAAAACGACATCTTGTCTTTCATATGTAACATCGTTTTTATGATTAGGACATATAAATGTTAATTTGCAGTTTAATACGTTGCTTATACAAAAATATTTTATTTCAACATATTTCAGTCGATTTTTACTCATCTCAGTATTGGAATATAGTTAGGTAAAAGCTGTTCATTCATTCACACACAAAAACGCGATTCAAACAGTCTTTTTGTTTACAGACACTATTCCATATCGCAATTAGAACAAAGCACTTGAAAATAAAGAATGTACCTATTCCTCGGCTGGATCCGTTGCTCCTCCAAATGAAACTACCTGTACTTCTGAGGTAATTTTTTCGAGGATTATTATTAAAATAGTATTATTCCTCACAGCGTCGTAAATCTGAGTCTCTTTCGGTGGGTTATCCAGCTGATGTGTGGGCGTGGATCGCCTCAGAGCATTTGTGTTTGAATAGAGCGCGCGATCCTTGGGCGTGGTCAAATGAACTTTAATGACCTGAGACGAGAACGACTATCATCTCTCTCTTTTCGTACAGATTACATAAAATGAGAAAATTTGTTTTTTATATAAATTACTTCATTTAAAAGAAGATAATTCAGGCTTCATGCCTGTGTGCCTGTATAACTGTTTGACTGAGTATTTGCAGAGTTACAGTTCATTTTTCGGACGCGTTGCAGAATGGACTTCACTGACAGAGAGAACGCAGAACGCGCATCATGTTTATTTTTCTTTGTTTTTATTATGAGGTTCCACAAAAAAAATACAAACTCAACAGGATCGAATGATGTACAACACTTATATGTAAGATCAAAATCAACAGAGTAATTTGAGTCTCTTTTGCACTGATAAGGAAAAAAGTGAGCTGGTATCGCCGGCGAGACCGCCGACCCCAGAGGGTTAAAGGGTGCAAAGCACATAACTGTGACTGCATTCATTTCACTTCTACAGATAGCAGGTGCTAATATGTCGTGTCTCGGCAAGCAGATTAATCCCGCATTTATCTTAATGTTAACTAAATTTAACTAATTCAATTTCTTTCATTAATTTCTCACCCTCATGTCGTTCACAGAAAGGTAGTAAAGACATCGTTAAAATAGTCCATGTCTAAAATAGTCGTTAAAACCACATAAGGTTGAACCTTAAAGGTGGGGTATGTGATTTGCAAAATGGCCGTCAGATTTTGAAAATACACAACTCAAAAGGATCCTTCCTTCTTTCCTCCAACGCTGGCCCTGATTCGCTCGAGGGGGATGGGGGGAGGGGGGTATGGTACGACTGTTTGATTGACGCACTTACTGTCCAATGATTCTAGGTGGTCTTGGAAATGATTGACTGGAGTTTTTCGAGTCCTGTCCGTTCCACAGATGATTAAATTACTTAATTTTCATTTCAGTGTTTCTAACTCAGTGGCTGTAAGTGGGTTAGCAATAGGATTTCAAGTGATTTTGAAAAAATGGTCAAAAAAGAAAATCACATACCCCACCTTTAATGTTATGTAGCGACCCCAAAAAAACGACTTTATTCAACAATCTCTTCTCTTCTGTGTCATTCTCCTACACCGTTGACATAGTGTAAACAGTGCAGCACTTCTAAGTTCTACGTAAGAAGGCCGGCTCACTATTGGCCAGCCCCTGCATCAGCAACACACGCATGTGTCGTGGTGCTCACGTGACTAGCGTTGGCCAATAGTGAGCCGGCGTTCCTACATAGAACCCAGAGAGCTGCAGTGTTGAGACTGCGTCCACAGCGTTGTATACTGATGTGGAAGAGAATAGATTGTTGAATAAAGTTGTTATTTTTAGAGTCGCTTCATAACATTGAGGTTGAGCCACTGTAGTCACATGGACTATTTTAATGATGTCTTTACTAACTTTCTGGGCCTTGAAAGTTGCAATTGCGTTGCTGCAAATGGCTGATTCAGAAACCTCTCGGATTTCATCAAAAATATCTTCATTTGCGAAGATGAATGAAGGTTTTACGGGTTTGGAACGTCATGAGGGTAATTAATGACTTGGTATTAATGAACTAACCCTTTTATAAACAGTATGTCTCTGTTAATATACAGTAGTTGCTGAAGCTCCACCTAGTGGTCTTTTCACTGACATCTCTAATCTCTCTTACTGTGATATTTTAGCGTAATAAATCTTAAAAGTTGATAAACAAGATATTCAAAAACTGATTTGCAGTTTTTGATCATGCTGTTTTTGTTACATTATGCCTCTTCTTGTTTACCATATCAAATAAACATATAATCTTTCAATTATTTGGCCTCATTCTTGACCTGGAAAAAAGAACATCATGTTTGCAAACACAACACCATCATTCAGTTGATCATACATTTTTAGTCTGTTAGTCTCAATAATCCCAAGATCAAATATATCCATGAACAGTTTTTCATTGTAAAGTTTGCTGCATGACGACTAGTGAAATCTAATATAAAAACTGAAGAAAAAAAATGCATGTGGTGTATTCAGGTTGCTTTACACCAAATAATAACATATCTATACACAATTCACTGGGAATTTTATTATTATTTTATTCAAACAAAATCACTTCATATTGCTTGTGGATTACATTTACTCATTTAGCAGACACTTTTATTGAGAATACACAAGATGTTATACCAGGTTATAGACAAGAAAACTATAGATGAAAATAAATGTATTTTAAAAGGCGGCATACCTTAAATGCATCATGGACGTGGGTGTTGCCATTAAAAACACTCCGTTCTGAGAAGTTTCAAAATGAAACACTGAGTACAGTGAAACACAACCAGAAGAGCTGTAACATACTAGACAGCTAGTAGTTTAGCCTGCAAGGCGGGAACTTCCAGATTGTAAAATAAGATCCCGCTGCCACACAAATGTCATGAATGGAAATTCCGCTGGACCATGCCCACGATGAGGCCATGCCTCTAGTGGAATGAGCCCTAATGCCCAGAGGGCATGGCAGGTCTTTTGCGTATGCGGCTGCAATGGCATCAACTATCCATCTGGATAGAGTCTGTTTCGAGGCGGCCAACCCTTTGGTGCGCCCACCGAACGAAACAAAAAGCTGCTCAGATCGTCTGACCGGAGCAGTGCGAGTAAAGTATAATCTCAGGGCCCTGACCGGACACAGGAGATTAGAGTCAGATTCGCTATCGGATGGGGAAATAACTTGTGCCCTGAACGGGGTACCAATCGCTTTTGGGACATAACCATGTCTAGGTTTGAGAACGACTAAGGAGTCATTGGGCCCAAACTCCAGACAGGAAGCGCTACTGGACAGCGCGTGAAGGTCTCCCACACGTTTCACTGACGCGAGCAGAAAAACGGTTTTGAGTGTGAAAAGAGAAGATGAGAAAAATACCTGAGCAGCGCTGTCACACAAATAAATGTGTGAACATTAGTTAGATCTTCAGTTTATATTCTAACCTGCTCTTAGGTTGATCTCTATTTCTCATTATGATTATTTTAGTGCATATTTGCATTCAGGGCTGTTGAACCCCATGAGTTTCCTGACATATAGGCCTACTGATCTTCAGATGTTTGGCCTGATCAAGTCTCGTATAGTCTGTAATTCCCTCGAAGCACTGGCAGACACAAGTGGTTTTCTTGCTACAGGTTTATTTGAAGCTTATTCTCCAAGTCCACCGTGAAAACTAAAACATACCGTATAACGAATCGGTTACCTAACGTAACCTCGGTTCTCTCTAGATGAGGGAACGAGTATTGCGTAAGCTAGCTTACGCTACGGGAAAGATTCCTCTTTTTTGAGAAATTGAAGCCAAAAAATTATCCTATAATTTTGTATCCATTGTCAACGCAGTTCAGCTGCAGCAGACCATGAGCGGGCTAGCTAGCAGCTCATTGGTTCGCTCACAGAGAACTGCTTAAGCCTATGAGGAGACGCGAATGAACTCTCGGCCAATGAGAGTCTGACATGCTCTCATTGCGTCAGAGCCCGCCGAAACGGGCGTGGTCAGAGAGTATAAATTCGCCTCTCAGGCTGCAAATTCTGGTTTTCATAGAATGAAGCGAGAACGCTAGTAGCACAAGCACGGCCAGGAACGCAATACTCGTTCCCTCATCTAGAGAGAACCGAGGTTACGTTAGGTAACCAATTCGTTCTCTTACGAGAGGTTCTCTCGTATTGCGTAAGCTAGCTTACGCTACGGGAACACCTGGTCAACGCCGTGCGTGCTAAGCATCCACTATGAGTCCCAGGGGAGACCCCAGGGAACCCTTATGAGTGGGAATAAATATATGTACATGTGACAAAAGCCAGCAGAGCGGGCCGGGGATTGTGTAGTACATAAGCACATGATAGAGAGGGACAGAGCGAAACCGGTCTGAGTGAATAACTCCCTATAGTGCAGCTCAACCAGAAGAGCTGTAACATACTAGACAGCTAGTAGTTTAGCCTGCAAGGCGGGAACTTCCAGATTGTAAAATAAGATCCCGCTGCCACACAAATGTCATGAATGGAAATTCCGCTGGACCATGCCCACGATGAGGCCATGCCTCTAGTGGAATGAGCCCTGATGCCCAGAGGGCATGGCAGGTCTTTTGCGTATGCGGCTGCAATGGCATCAACTATCCATCTGGATAGAGTCTGTTTCGAGGCGGCCAACCCTTTGGTGCGCCCACCGAACGAAACAAAAAGCTGCTCAGATCGTCTGACCGGAGCAGTGCGAGTAAAGTATAATCTCAGGGCCCTGACCGGACACAGGAGATTAGAGTCAGATTCGCTATCGGATGGGGAAATAACTTGTGCCCTGAACGGGGTACCAATCGCTTTTGGGACATAACCATGTCTAGGTTTGAGAACGACTAAGGAGTCATTGGGCCCAAACTCCAGACAGGAAGCGCTACTGGACAGCGCGTGAAGGTCTCCCACACGTTTCACTGACGCGAGCGCGAGCAGAAAAACGGTTTTGAGCGAAAGGTATTTGAGGTCCACGGTGTTTAGCGGTTCGAATGGGGGGGCTTTCATAGCTTCGAGAACTATGGAAAGGTCCCAAATCGGCACCGAAGGGGGGCGTGGGGGGTTCATCCTTCTTGCTCCCCAGAGGAAGCGGATGACCAAGCCATCTTTGCCCAGTGACTGGCCGCGCCGGGGTTCAGCGCACGCCGCGACGGCTGCCACATACACCTTGAGAGTGGACGGGGACCTGCCCTTGTCCAGCATCTCTTGGAGAAAAACTAGCAAGGAAGGGACCTCGCATGACCGCGGGTCCAAATTTCTGTCGGTGCACCATTTAGAGAACACAGACCATTTAGACGCATAGAGCCTTCTAGTAGAAGCCGCTCTAGCCTGCATGATCGTGTTTAACACTCCCTCTGGCAAAGCAACGGGTAGTCGTTGATCACCCACGCATGAAGCGCCCAGCGCTCTGGGTGGGGATCGTGCTGCGAGCTTGGGAGAGGAGATCTGCTCTGACTGGAATGGGCCACGGGGCTGTCTGTGACAGCTGAGTGAGCTCCGGAAACCAAGTCTGACCCTCCCAACGCGGGGCTATGAGGAGCACCGAGTGGCGTGTTTCCCTGATTCTCTGAAGCACCTGCGGTAGCAGAGAAACCGGAGGGAATGCATAAAGCGGGCGGCTGGGCCAGGTCTGGGCTAGCGCGTCCTCGCTCTTTGAGAAAAATATTGGGCAGTGGGTGTTCTCTTCTGAGGTGAAGAGATCCACCTCTGCTCTGCCGAATATTCGCCACAGCTTTTGGACTGTAAGAGTGTGCAGGGACCATTCCCCGGGGGGAGTGGGGTTCCTGGACAGACTGTCTGGACCGTCGTTCAGATGGCCCGGCACGTGCGTCGCTCTGAGCGAGAGCAGGTGACACTGAGACCAAACTAAGATGCGTTCTGTCAGCTGGAAGAGATTTCTGGATCTGACTCCGCCCTGACGGTTTAGATAGGAGACCACGGCTATATTGTCCGAACGGATCAGCACGTGGTGACCGTGAATGCGCGGAAGAAAGCGCGTGAGCGCGTTCTCGACCGCCAGCATCTCCAAACAGTTTATGTGGAGGAGACTCTCCTGAGCTGACCAGGGGCCGAAGGCCGGTGAGCCCTCGCAGACCGCACCCCAACCCGTGTTGGATGCGTCTGTCGAAATGACTTTTCGGCGAGAAAAGGTCCCCATGGAAACGCCCCGCTGAAACCATTCTGCCACGTCCACGGCTGCAGAGCTGTGATACAGGTCTGCGTTACCTTTATCAGCTGGCGGCCCGTGGTCCACGCGCGGTGAGACACACGGCTCTTCAACCAGAACTGAAGCGGGCGCATGCGCAGTAACCCCAGCTGGAGCACTGCGGAGGCTGAGGCCATGTAACCCAACGCCTTCTGAAAAGTTTTCAGAGGTGTGAGTCTGTTCATCTGAAAAGATGCGGCAAAACGCTGAACACGGCGCTGTTGACAGACGAGCCGTCATCGAGACCGAGTCTAGCTCTATACCCAAGAAGGAGATAGTCTGACTGGGTTGAAGTGCGCTCTTTGTCCAGTTGACAGAGAGGCCCAAACCTTTCAGATGGTCGAGGAGAACTGTACGATGAGACAGTAGCTCTCTCTGTGATTGTGCCAAAATCAGCCAGTCGTCCAAATAGTTCAGTATTCGCAACCCCTGACTCCGCAGTGGGGCGAGCACCGCATCCATGCACTTCGTGAACGTGCGGGGTGCTAGGGATAGGCCGAACGGAAGGACGGTGTATTGATAAACCTGGCCTTCGAAGGCGAAACGTAAGAATGGCCTGTGAAGGGGATTTATCTGAATCTGAAAGTAAGCATCTTTCAGATCTAGTGAAATGAACCAGTCCCCCTGGCGCACATGCGCGAGGAGTTTTCTGATAGTGTGCATTTTGAACGGTCTCTTCATGAGAACTTTGTTCAGAAATCTGAGGTCTAAGATTGGTCTGAGGCCGCCGTCTTTCTTTGGAACCAGAAAATAACGGCCGTAAAACCCCGACTCGCTCATAGATAGAGGAACTCTCGCTATAGCCCTTTTGCACAATAGTTTTGCTATCTCTGAACGGAGCAGAGTCACTGCTTCTGGGTTCACAATAGTTTCTAGCCGCGCTCGGAAACGTGGAGGGCGGCGGTGAAACTGTAAGCGATAGCCTAGCCTTATTGTGTTTAGCACCCACTGGGAAATTCCCGGAATAGCTTCCCATGCTTTGAAGCGTAACGCTAAGGGGTGAATGGCTACATGGTCCCCGTTGCTGCACATAGCGGGCTGCGCGGGCGTGCTCATAGTGTTTATGACAGCGGGACTTACACTCAGAGAGGAGTTTAAGGGCCGTGTAACAGAGTGAGCAGAGGAGGCACATTTTCTACACAGGAGGCTTTTATGCTCTTTTTGAGATTTCTCTGGGTCGCCGTGAAAACGGCGTTTGTGCTCATGCAAGCAGGAAAGGGGACCGGCTTGGTAATGGCGGGGTACACTGCTGTAGTAGCCGCGTGAGCGGGGACAAACAGAGAGCGAAACTTTGACGGCGGTCCGGCCGCGGCGGGAGAGCGCCGTCTTTTCCTCAGCTCTGCTAGGCAGACTTCGAGTGATCTGGTTTCAGCGTGATCCTCGGCCGAGGCCCCCGGGGAGGCGGCGGTCTGTGGCGGCTGTCAGAGTGAGAACGAGGGCGGCCGCCCTGGCGTCGCTGAGAAGTCTGACTGTGCTGAGCTGGGCGCTGGGGTGGGGCTCGTGCAGGAGGCTGGTCACGTGAGCGGCCTGCAGAGGAGCTAGCGCGACGAGGCAGAAAGAGATTCATGGCCTGGGAGGCTTTCTGTATTTCGGAGAAACGGTCAACGATACCCGTGACAGCAGATCCGAAGAGGCCGGATGGAGAGAGCGGGGCGTTGAGAAAAGCGGCGCGCTCAGAATCTCCCATGTCGGCGAGTGTGAGCCACAGATGTCTTTCAGACACACAAATGGCGGCCATGCATTTCCCCAGGGCTTGAGCAGCAGATTTTGTAGCGCGAAGGGCAATGTCCGTGGCGCTCCTCAAATCCGCGACTGAGGGGGGATTTTTTCCGTTCTCGTCCCACTCACGAAGTAAATCGCCCTGTAGAATCTGAAGGACGGACATGGAGTGGAGTGCAGAGGCTGCTTGGCCTGCGGCTGAGTAAGCGCGGGCGTGAAAGCTCGAAGTCGCTCTGCAGGCTTTAGAAGGAAGCACAGGTGATGAGCGCCATCTCGTGGAGGGCGGGCATAAATGTGCGGCGACCAGGTCCTCTACAGGGGGAATGGAGAGATAGCCCCTTTTCAGCGGCTCCGTCCACAACGCGAAGGGGGGGTGGAAGAGTCGGAGCGAGTTCTGGCAGAGAGCGGGGCATTCCAGGACTTCGTGAGTTCCGCGTGTAGTTCAGGCAGGAAGGGCGCGGCCCGTTTAGTGACGGGAGTCGAGCGCTGGCGGAAGTAGCTGCCGTCCATACGGTTGATGGTCTGCTCGGGGGGAGGAGACCAATCGAGCCCGAGGCGTTCGACGGCCTGTGAGAGGAGGCGCACTAATTCCTCCTCGATTCCAGCGCGGGTCCCAGAGGATTCTCGGGCCGAGGAGGCGTGAGAACCGGACCATTCCTCACTGTCTGAAGCGAGAAGCGAACAGGTTTCCTTGATGTCCGCGGCGTCATCGGAGGCAACAGAGCGGCCACTCGGCGGCAACTGTATGTCCGGACGCGGCGGAGAAGGAGAGCGGGAGACGACAGGCTCCGGCGGAATGAACGCTTCCAGCTGGGGTTCCGGCGGCCTCTGAGAGCGGCGTTTCTTCTTCCGCGGCGAAGTCAGAGGCGGCGCGGAAACAACTTTAGTGGCCTGAAGTCGAGCCCGCAGGGTCGACAACGGCATCTCCTCGCAGAGATCGCAGCCGCCATCGGCGAGGGCGAGCTCGGCGTGCTCCAATCCGAGGCAGAGAGCGCAGATGACGTGGCGGTCTCCAGTCTCGAGGGGAGCGCGGCAAGATCCGCAGGAGGATATACGAGACATCTTTACAAAGACGCTCGGCTCTTTTAGATACAATACACAATACAAGAAGCTTTTTGGTAAAAAGGATACAAATCCGTCGGATGGCGCTAGCTCGCAGGACGGCTGAAGGTGGCGTAGACGGCCGGCTTCAGATCTAGATGGCGCTGAGTATAGCAGCCTCGGTGTTAGGTGCGCTCTGTTTTGTTTTGTTTTTGTGTGTTAATTTAGTTTTCGGCTGTGATTCTCGGCGCTCTTTTACTAGAGAAGAGCTCATGAACATCAGGAGAGCAACTCCAGCGGATTTAGTTCCCACTTTTCTCGCGTCATCAGTGGAATTATTGGACTTTTTGGTGAAGGGTTCTCTCGCTGTTGTTCGCGCTGTGAAGCGCCGCAGGAGAGGAAAAAGAGCCGGGTCGCTTGTGCGTCTTCGCCGGCGGGGACTTCGCACACCGCTACCGGCAATATTTCTCTCCAACGTGCGCTCATTGTGCAACAAACTGGATGAACTTCAGCTTCTGGTGGGAAAAAACAGAGACTTCTATTCATCTTCTGTCATGTGCTTCACGGAGACGTGGCTGTGTGAACTGATACCGGACTACGCGCTGCAGCTGGCTGGCTTCCAACTGTACAGAGCGGACCGCGATAAAGAACTCTCCGGTAAAACAAAGGGTGGTGGTGTCTGTTTTTATATTAACAATGGCTGGTGTTCCGACGTGACAGTGATTCACCAGCACTGTTCTCCTGACCTGGAATTTTTTATCATAAACTGTAAACCGTTTTATTCCCCCCGTGAGTTTGCTTCATTCATTCTGGTCAGTGTTTACATCCCCCCCCAGGCTAACGTGCAGGACGCACAGCGCAGGCTGGCCGACCAGATACTCCGTGTGGAGCAGACAAATCCAGACTCTCTTTTTATTGTTCTTGGCGACTTTAACAGGGGAAATCTCAGTCAAGAACTCCCCAAATACAGACAGTTTATAAAGTGTCCAACCAGAGAGGGGAACACTTTGGATCACTGCTATACCACAGTTAGCTGTGCCTATCACGCCGTCACACGCGCTCCACTGGGACACTCTGATCACGTGATGGTCCATCTGATCCCTGCTTACAGACAAAAATTAAAACTACGTAAACCTGTAGTGAGGATATCAAAGAAATGGACCAGTGAAGCTGTAGTGGATCTTCAGGCGTGTTTTGACTGCACTGACTGGGAGGTTTTCAGGACTGCTACCAACAATCTAGATGAGTTTACAGAGGCTGTGACGTCCTACATCAGCTTCTGTGAAGACAGCTGTATACCAACAAGTACCAGGGTGAGTTATAATAATGACAAACCCTGGTTTACAGCTAAACTCAGACAGCTGAGGTTGGAAAAGGAGGAGGCATTTAGGAGTGGCGACAGGGCTGGGTGCAGGGCGTTAAAGTACAGGTTTGGCAAAGACGTGCGAGAAGCTAAACGGCTGTACGCGGAGAGACTAAAGAACCAGTTCTCAGCAAACGACGCCACTTCTGTCTGGAAGGGGTTCAGACAGATCACAAACTATAAACCCAAAGTCCCCCACTCCATAAACAACCCTCGCCTGGCAAATGAGCTGAATCAGTTCTTCTGCCGCTTTGAGAGTCAATCGGACACCACCCCACGTGAATCCCCCGCTCAGCTTCTGCATCAGTCCTCCACTTCCTCCCCCCCCTCCTCAGAGTTGGCCAGCTCCACCCCCTCCCCTTCTCTTTCCATCTCAGAGGGGGAAGTCAACAGGCTATTCAGGAGGCAGAAATCCCGCAAAGCAGCTGGGCCGGATTGTGTGTCTCCATCCACCCTGAAGCATTGTGCTGATCAGCTGTCCCCGGTGTTCACTGACATTTTTAACATCTCACTGGAGACATGTCATGTGCCAGCCTGCTTCAAAGCCTCTACCATCATTCCTGTCCCCAAAAAACCAAGGACCACAGGACTAAAGGACTACAGACCCATCGCCCTGACCTCTGTGGTTATGAAGTCTTTTGAACGTCTTGTGTTGTCTCACTTAAAATCCATCACAGACCCACTCCTGGACCCCCTGCAGTTCGCCTACAGAGCCAACAGGTCTGTAGACGATGCAGTAAACATGGCCCTTCACTACATCCTCCAGCATCTGGACTCCCCAGGAACCTATGCCAGGATCCTGTTTGTGGATTTTAGTTCGGCTTTTAACACCATCGTCCCGACCCTGCTGCAGGACAGGCTCTTTCAGCTGAACGTGCCTGACTCCACCTGCAGGTGGATCACCGACTTTCTGACAGACAGGAAGCAGCACGTGAAGCTGGGAAAACACGTATCAGATTCCAGGACCATCAGTACCGGATCCCCTCAAGGCTGCGTTCTTTCCCCCCTTCTCTTCTCCCTGTATACCAACAACTGCACCTCCAGTCACCAGTCCGTCAAGCTCCTGAAGTTTGCGGACGACACCACCCTCATTGGGCTCATCTCTGGTGGGGATGAGTCCGCCTACAGATGGGAGATCGATCATCTGGTGACCTGGTGCAGCCAGAACAGTCTGGAGCTCAACGCGCTGAAGACAGTGGAGATGGTTGTGGATTTTAGAAAGATCCTCTAAAACCTCTCGCCACAAAAACAGTTTCTTTCCGTCTGCAGTTAGCCTCACTAACAAGGCCCGGGCCCCTACCGACACCTCCCTTTTGCAAAGTACATAAATTTTACTAATGTCTCCACACATCTCATATTATGCACAAACTTGACACATTGCACATATCTGTTGTTTATTTTAATCTTATTGTCGTATATTTTTTATACTATTGTCCATCCCTTATGTATGTTTGTCTATGTGTAGCACCTTACTATAACCAAAGCAAATTCCTCGTGTGTGTAAAACACTACCTGGCAATAAAGTTCCTTACTTACTTACTTACTTACTTTCTCAGTCTCCCAGATGCTCGCTAGAGTTGCCTTTTCCTCTCAGGATCAGCAGATGCGTGTAGCCTCGCTGAAGAGATGAAAATCAGAGTTTGCAGCCTGAGAGGCGAATTTATACTCTCTGACCACGCCCGTTTCGGCGGGCTCTGACGCAATGAGAGCATGTCAGACTCTCATTGGCCGAGAGTTCATTCGCGTCTCCTCATAGGCTTAAGCAGTTCTCTGTGAGCGAACCAATGAGCTGCTAGCTAGCCCGCTCATGGTCTGCTGCAGCTGAACTGCGTTGACATTGGATACAAAATTATAGGATAATTTTTTGGCTTCAATTTCTCAGAAAAGATTAATCTTTCCCGTAGCGTAAGCTAGCTTACGCAATACGAGAGAACCTCTCGTAAGAGAACGAGAAAATAAAAACCACATTAGCTTAATATGAACATACAATGACATGCGCAGCATGTAAAATAACGTTCACCAAAGTAAAATACAGACACAAAACAGCATACCTCGTTGGCTGCATGCTGTACACAAGGGAATAAAGGTTTCCTTAGATAGCTGACATCCACTGTAACAACCTTAACACTTTAATCAGAGCATTAAATTGTCCGTGCTTCACTTGCTGTTAGCTTGCCGACTCTCTCTCACGAGCGTCCCAAAAAGCCTTGCGCGGAGACTTCAAAATAAAAGCACTTTACTCTTACCAAATAAAATCACTAAATAATACTAAATGCAATTTATAATTCAAAATTATAACATTGGTTGAAAACAAAGTATACATTATTATAATGTTGCGACAATTACATAGTCCTTCAGCTGTTAAAATAATTGTTTGATTTAGTTCGGTTTTGGTCCAGTGGTTTTCTGCTCCTTACAACCATAATAAAACTCCACAGAGCAACTAAACCACTAACATCAGCAGCATCAGTCACTGAATCACTACATCAAACAGTATTACTAGCCAGCAGCTGTCTCACCCTGTAGCCCATGACTGAAGCTAAGCAGAGTCTAAGTCTGGACTGAAGCTAAGTCCATTTACCATCCAATCAGAATACTCGATTCTGATTGGATGGTAAATGGTAAATGGAAGCGTGGAAACAACTTTAGTGGCCTGAAGTCGAGCCCGCAGGGTCGACAACGGCATCTCCTCGCAGAGATCGCAGCCGCCATCGGCGAGGGCGAGCTCGGCGTGCTCCAATCCGAGGCAGAGAGCGCAGATGACGTGGCAGTCTCCAGTCTCGAGGGGAGCGCGGCAAGAACCGCAGGAGGATATACGAGACATCTTTACAAAGACGCTCGGCTCTTTTAGATACAATACACAATACAAGAAGCTTTTTGGTAAAAAGGATACAAATCCGTCGGATGGCGCTAGCTCGCAGGACGGCTGAAGGTGGCGTAGACGGCCGGCTTTCTCAGTCTCCCAGATGCTCGCTAGAGTTGCCTTTTCCTCTCAGGATCAGCAGATGCGTGTAGCCTCGCTGAAGAGATGAAAATCAGAGTTTGCAGCCTGAGAGGCGAATTTATACTCTCTGACCACGCCCGTTTCGGCGGACTCTGACGCAATGAGAGCATGGCAGACTCTCATTGGCCGAGAGTTCATTCGCGTCTCCTCATTGGTTTAAGCAGTTCTCTGTGAGCGAACCAATGAGCTGCTAGCTAGCCCGCTCATGGTCTGCTGCAGCTGAACTGCGTTGACAATGGATACAAAATTATAGGATAATTTTTTGGCTTCAATTTCTCAGAAAAGATTAATCTTTCCCGTAGCGTAAGCTAGCTTACGCAATACGAGAGAACCTCTCGTAAGAGAACGAGAAAATAAAAACCACATTAGCTTAATATGAACATACAATGACATGCGCAGCATGTAAAATAACGTTCACCAAAGTAAAATACAGACACAAAACAGCATACCTCGTTGGCTGCATGCTGTACACAAGGGAATAAAGGTTTCCTTAGATAGCTGACATCCACTGTAACAACCTTAACACTTTAATCAGAGCATTAAATTGTCCGTGCTTCACTTGCTGTTAGCTTGCCGACTCTCTCTCACGAGCATCCCAAAAAGCCTTGCGCGGAGACTTCAAAATAAAAGCACTCTACTCTTACCAAATAAAATCACTAAATAATACTAAATGCAATTTATAATTCAAAATTATAACATTGGTTGAAAACAAAGTATACATTATTATAATGTTGCGACAATTACATAGTCCTTCAGCTGTTAAAATAATTGTTTGATTTAGTTCGGTTTTGGTCCAGTGGTTTTCTGCTCCTTACAACCATAATAAAACTCCACAGAGCAACTAAACCACTAACATCAGCAGCATCAGTCACTGAATCACTACATCAAACAGTATTACTAGCCAGCAGCTGTCTCACCCTGTAGCCCATGACTGAAGCTAAGCAGAGTCTAAGTCTGGACTGAAGCGACGGCGACGGCAGCCATGCAAGGCGCCATCCAGCTCGTCGGGAGCAGCTGGGGTTAGGTGTCTTGCTCATGGACACCTCGACACTTGGTCAGGTGGAACCGAGGATTGAACCACCAACCTTCCGGTTTGTAGACAACCTACATGAACCACTGAGCCACTGCCGCCCCTGATTGGCTGCAGGGTGTCCGTTAAAAAGTGATAGAGGACACCTAGTAAAGTAGTTCTGGTGAAACTGCCTGTTTACCATTCGAAATTAATAAATAAATGCGCTGCCTACAACAGCTGTGAGTAACCATAGCAACAAGCAGTCCATTTACCATCCAATCAGAATACTCGATTCTGATTGGATGGTAAATGGACTGCATTTATATAGCGCTTTCACAGACCCAATGGCCACCAAAGCGCTTTACAATTTGCCTCACATTCACCCATTCACTCACTCATTCATACACCGACGGGCGACGGCAGCCATGCAAGGCGCCATCCAGCTCGTCGGGAGCAGCTGGGGTTAGGTGTCTTGCTCATGGACACCTCGACACTTGGTCAGGTGGAACCGAGGATTGAACCACCAACCTTCCGGTTTGTAGACAACCACTGAGCCACTGCCGCCCCTGATTGGCTGCAGGGTGTCCGTTAAAAAGTGATAGAGGACACCTAGTAAAGTAGTTCTGGTGAAACTGCCTGTTTACCATTCGAAATTAATAAATAAATGCGCTGCCTACAACAGCTGTGAGTAACCATAGCAACAAGCAGTCAAAGTATCCGTTAACAATTAAAAAAAAATATGCATTTTTGAACCTGAAGGGTTCTACAAGCTGAGCGGACTATAAATATCTCCTGTTGCTAAATAAACTGTCAGGCAAGTTATTATTTGTAAAAACTAGATTTAGCCTAATTAAAATATAAACTAATGTTTAAAAAAATATATATTTGGCAAGTGACCATGGTATAAGCGGGTTAATGCCCTCCGAGGTGTCCATTGTCAGGTTTTAATGGACTTCGGCGGAGGCAACCGTGCGTCGGTTCACACCTCGCCGTCGTCCATTAAAACCTGACAACAATGGACACCATTATAACCCCCTTTCATAATAAAACCCATTACTCCACAGGTGCTTGTAAAACTCGCCACTCGGTTGCAGGTGCGGTTAGCTAGTTTTAGCAAAATGCTAACAAAATTAACATGTTGTTAGCATGATTAGCATTTTGCTAGCATCCCGCTAGCATTATTATACGGTATTTTTATCTAGCCTACTACAATACCTCTAGACATTCAAGTTCAAGTTCAAGTACTAAAAGTACTTTATTTTTACCCGAAGGTAGATTTTGTTTGAAGTAGAGTCCTCACCCTTTCATACACACATTTGGAAAAACAAATGGACACATATCACACATCATTCAAACTGAACAGGCGCTGATGCCCTTTTTTACACACAACTTCACAGTTAGTTTCAAATGTGAGATTTGAGTCTATAGATTTTGCTCAGGTCAAACTGTTCTAGCAGCCTTGTGATTAAAATATGGGGTTGAATTGTATAAAAAGCAGAGGAAAAGTCAACAAATAAAAATCTGGCATGGGAGCCACTGTTATCCAAATGTTTAAAAAGAAATTTAAAGGTGCATTGCGCAAGTCTCTGAGTTTTTGCAGAACTATGCCCCCTCTGGCGACAAGCGAAACTGCATTTGGAATGAACTACAAGCCGGTCTCTTTGAATCCATCTTCTACTTTTGTCGAAAGTTGACTAAAGTTTTGTCGCTCGAGTTATCTTCGCTGATACAGAGAATTGCGGCGAATACACAAACCTCAAATCAGCGGTTTGAAACCTGCCAGACATAGCCAGGTGAGCGTGAACGCGCATGACGTCACGCCCAGTCTCAAATTCCGTCCCGAATCCCTCTTATTTATTTTACTGTACAGGATTATAGAGGCAATCGCAGTGATCAGAGAAGGGCTCATTCAGCCCATCAGGCAATTGTTTAAGCATGCATGAGTTAGAAAAATGGGTATTTTTAACATTAAATGTTGCGCAATGCACCTTTAAGTAAAGTGACTGCGGCATCCTCCACCAAGCCTCTAAAGATTTGTTAAAAATGTAATGGAAAGGAGTATTCAATTGCTTTGCACAGGTTTTGAGAATGCTCCCACAGATATTATCTGGACCATGGCTTTTGTTAAGCGTTTTCTTGTCATAGGTACTGTAAACTGCTTTAACTAGAGCATGCTGGATAACGTATTTTTATCGGAGGATTATTGATGTTAATAAATATATATAATATGCTACGATTGTGTTCAATTAATCAAAGTTTTGTTTATTAAATCATCTAAATTACTAACGCTGTACACATCAAACAAAACATCAAACACATCAACTGTAATGTAAACCTTACCTGATTAATCAGGGTTTGGGTTCCCTTTCAGTCGAGAACGTCAGACGTAGTCGACGTCCGACTGAATGGGGATCACGCTAGGGAGCCAATCGTCTTCGAGTACTATTGAACGAGCCAATGAAATTGGCGTGCGTGATGACATCACACACTCCGCCCCCCGCGGCGCGGGTATAAATACGGAAGTGGATGCACGCACCAGCTGCCTTTCGCTTCGGAGCCGATCGTGACTGATGTCTCTGAAGAGTGCTGTTGTAATTCAACGAGCGAGTGTGTCGGTGTTCTTTTGGAAGACTCTCCTGGTGCTGGTGGTTCTACAGCGCGAGTGCAGCGGTGATCGCGAGCTTGGAGCTCTCAACTGCTGTTTTAACAGCAAGCAAATTTCTGTGTTTGTGTGTGTGTTGACGGCTGGTTGAGGGCAGAAAAGTGAGTGCTTCACTGTTTTCAGTTGAATTCAGTGTTGCCGCGGTCATTCTCTGTGTGCTCCGGCACTGGTGACGGGTCCCATTTCTAAAAGAGCAACTCGGGTGAGTTTTGTGTCTTTTTCAAGATGCCATTCCATCCGTGTGTTTCTGGGTGCGGTAGGGCTCTGTCCCCCTCTGACGGTCACAAGAGTTGTATCACGTGTTTGGGCTTAGAGCACGCTGAAGCAGCTTTTGTGGATGAGTCATGTTCTCATTGCGGGAACATGACCGTCTCGGTGCTAAGGTCGAGACTCGCCTTCGTCCGCGAAGGTGGAGTCCCCACCCCCAGGCCCCGCTCTTCCGTTTCTTCTGGGTTACCTTCCCAGAAGAGACCTGGAGCGCCGTCTGGGCTGGGTGACCTGAGGATTACGGTGAGGGGTAATCCGCCCGGCAAAGCCCCGTGGATCCCTCACTCCTCGTTTGCACCGCAGCCGGTGGAGCTCCCCGACGAGACTGCTGGTCCCTCTGTGGTGGACCGACCGGCTGTCTCGTTCGGGGCCCCTCCAGAGGACAGGATGTCCATCGCAGCATCGGACGGGGAGCTGGGCTCTGGAGGTGATGACTCGGCTGTGCTGCCTCCCCCTGGGAGACCAGCACTGCCCGAGCCGGATCCAGAGATGGCAGCTATGCTCAAGAAGGCCGCCGAGGCGGTAGGGCTCGAGTGGAACCCTCCACCGTGTCCCGAACCGTCTCGGTTGGATGATTGGTTTATCGGAGCGGGCCGGTCTGGTTCTCAGCCCGCCGCTCCGGTACCCTTCTTTCCTGAAGTGCATGAGGAGTTGACGAGGGCATGGATGGCACCTTTCTCTGCCAGAAACCGCCTGAGCAGCTCCTCCCCCCTCACTACCCTTGATGGGGGAGCGGCGAAGGGTTATGTGGCTATCCCTCCAGTGGAGCGGTCTGTTGCGATGCAGCTGTGTCCGGCGACCGCTACCTCTTGGAAGGGGGATCCTCGTCTCCCCTCTAAGGCCTGTAAGTTCTCGTCCGTTCTCACGGGCAAGGCTTATAGAGCCTGTGGGCAAGCCGCTTCCTCTCTGCATGCCATGGCGTTGCTTCAGGTCCACCAGGCCCAGGCACTCATGAACATGCACGAGGGTAGTTCAGACCGTGAGCTCACGGATGAGCTCCGCACTGCAACCGACCTCGCCCTCCGGGGCACGAAGGTTGCAGCTCGCGCGATTGGTCTGGCGATGTCCACCCTGGTGGTCCAGGAGCGCCATCTCTGGCTCAACCTGGCTGATATGAGAGAAGCGGACAAGGTTCGATTCCTGGACTCTCCCATTTCTCAGGTTGGGCTGTTCGGCGACGCGGTTGAGAACTTTGCCCAGCAGTTCTCGGCCGCCCAGAAGCAGACGGAGGCCATCCGGCACATCCT
This sequence comes from Rhinichthys klamathensis goyatoka, assembly GCF_029890125.1. NCBI lineage: Eukaryota > Metazoa > Chordata > Actinopteri > Cypriniformes > Leuciscidae > Rhinichthys > Rhinichthys klamathensis. The sequence goes on along the minus strand of NW_026606910.1, from coordinate 115,953 downwards.
ACCCCGACGACCTGCTGCTGCCTCCACCCAGTCGTCCGGGGCAGATCCTCCGCCTGCTCGTCGCCGAAGGCGCCCGTCTGCAGCCGCCTCTGCTCCCGCTGGACCATCGCAGCAGCCTCCACCTAGGTCTCAGCGTGGAGCCGGCCGCAGAAGGGGCGCCCCGCCCGCTTCAGGCGCTGCCAAGCCAGGTGGCAAGCGACAGCGAAAGCGTTAAACCTGAGGCGGGCCACCCAGGGATGGACGTACTGCTTTTGGAGATGGTCACCGGCCGCTCCCTTCACTCGTAAGAGGACCGAGTGAAGTTTTTGTTTTTGTGTGTGTTGTTCCGCTGCTGGTTCTCATAAAAGCTGAACCAGCGGTACCCACATTTTCAAAGAAAGAGCAGTTTCTCCCTTCCTGGGCCCCAAGAGGGCTAGTTGGCGGTGTGTGACCCTGCAAAGCCTTGCACCCTTCAGCTCCCTTTTGTTCGCCAGCCAGCACCTGGATGCGGTTCGAGGACCCGGACATCCGCCTTCTCACGCATCCTCTGCTGCTTTTGGAGTCAGGTAAGTGCTGCACTGCACACTCAGACCCTCCTTCGGGCCGCCTATGGGCCTCTCGATTGGGTCCCTGTTCTCCACTTCGCTGCCTCACCTCGGGTACGTCTGTGGTCTCTGAGGCCCTGGTGTGGTGTGTGTAAGCTTAAAGTGCTTCCTACCGCTCCTTGGCCCTGAGCTACCAGCAGACTCGGCTTGCGATTCATTTCGCTTGGCTTCCGCCCTGGCTCAGTGATATTTTGCACACCTAGGTGTTGAGCTAAGGCTCCTAGAAGTAGTGAATTATCACACCTACGTGTTGAGCACTGCTCCTGACCTGTGTGCGCACGTCGCTGTCCTACTGGCGAAGGACGCAATGTAGCCTCTCCTCAGCCGATATGAAGACTGGTTTCTTTAACCTGTTCTTTATTGTACCCTAGATAGATGGTGTGTCATGGCCACCTTGGACCTGTGTCAATTGGAACGGGCCCTTTTTCGAAAGCCTCCGTTCAGTTACTAACACAGAGATGCATTTTCGAATGCTCCGTCCCCAAGGTTGGCCTGCAGCGTTCGACCTGGAGGACAGTACTTCAGATCTCTGTCCTTCCGCTCCACAGACCATTCTCTGTCCGGGCGTCGAGGGTACGAAGTATCAGTACAGGTCCTACCCTTCTAGTGCTCCATAGCCAGTTGGGTCTTCAGGTCAACTGGGAGAGAGTATCTCGTCCACGGGCTGAGTATCTCTCTTTTCAGTTCAGGAGAAGGACTCGGTCCAACACGTCTCTTCAAGAAGAGTGTGTTAGGCTAGTGCTAGAAGTGAGAAAGGGTTCCACTGAAAGAATTTCAGAGGCTCCTGGGGCATATGAGGCTTGGCTTCCTACATATGAAGACCGCTTCAACACTAGTTTTATGATCGAGTCCCGAGGTGACCGTGGCAGAGCGGCACGCCCTGTGTGATTAAAAGGTCACCCCGGCCTGCCGCCAAACTCTCAACTCGTGTGTAGACCTTCGGGTCCACTAACACTGACCGAGGGGCCATGTACAAAGGGCATGCTTTAACGGAGGCCTGGGCGACCTCCGACTGCATTGGTATTCGTTACCTCGAGTTGGCAGTTCACCTCGCTTTGGGCCACCGCTGCTCAGCGAGCTGGTACTGGTCTAAAAAGACAACATTGCGACCGTTGCGCTAGCTTCCCTCGCATGTCACAACTCGCCTGTCGCCTCCTCCTTAGAGTCAGAAGCTTCTGAGGTTGCTTCATTCCACTATAAAATTCTTCCGGCCTGCTCAATCGTGCCGCCTACGAGCCTCACGACAGCTATGGCCAGGGAGAGTTGAGACTCCAATCCCCTGGCGGTCTAGCTGAGCAGGGACCTCTTCGGACTCGTCCCTCTGCCAGTTGTGTTTTTGTCTGAGCGGACATCCCTTGGACAGACACTAGCTCTCAGCTGACCCCGGGGCCCCGCAGAAATGCGTTCCCCGGTGAGCCTTCTAAAGCGCTGCTCAAATTCAGTGATTTTCATCACACTCAGGTGTTGAGCAGAGATGCTCCTGAAGCTCAGTGAATTTCTTCACACTCAGGTGTTGAGCAGAAATGCTCCTGAAGCTCAGTGATTTTCATCACACTCAGGTGTTGAGCAGAAATGCTCCTGAAGCTCAGTGATTTTCATCACACTCAGGTGTTGAGCAGAGATGCTCCTGAGGCTCAGTGAATTTCTTCGCACTCAGGTGTTGAGCAGAAATGCTCCTGAAGCTCAGTGATTTTCATCACACTCAGGTGTTGAGCAGAAATGCTCCTGAAGCTCAGTGAATTATCACACTTAGGTGTTGAGCAGAGATGCTCCTAAAGCTGTGCTAAGTCAGGAGTGAAACAGATCTTGATAGTTGCCCCTTATTGGCCCAACCAGATCTAGTTCCCTCGTCAGCCTTCCTGACTTCCCCTGAATACTTCAGGGATGGGGCATGATGGCACCCGCGTTCAAAGAACTGGATGGGGAGGTTCAGGTGGTTACCACAAGGTATAGCGGTAGCGACCATCACTTCTGCCAGCACCCCCTTAAGTAAGGCAGTTGGGCTGCGCTATTAGAAGTGGAACCTATTCGTTGAATGAGTCTTCTCTCCTGAGGAGATCCTGAGAGCGTTCGGTCATTTCAGTGCTCTCTTTCCTGTAGTTGGGTTAGGTAGGCTGTCCTTACCCTCAATATGATACAAACATCATATGCAGAAGCTTGGGAAGCACGTCCTGATCGTCAGGTTTCTGAGGGAGCAAGGGTCATCCCTGCATCCCTCTTTATCCTCTTGGGCCTATCTCTGGTGCTTCTGCACTGCAGAGTCCGCCCCTGAGCCAGTGCGGGCAGTGAGTTAAAAGGATCTGTTTTTACAGTTCTCCTGCTCGCATGGTCTCTACTAGAGGGTAGGAACTTGCTCGCTTCAGTCAACGATTGTGCCTGGATTCGGGCCGGCTAACTCTCATTGCTGAGACCCCGGCCTGGATATGTGCCCAAGGTTCCTACCTCTCCCTTAAACTGGGACCAGGTGGTGAGCCTGCAAGCACTGCCCCGGAGGAGGCAGACCCAGCCCTGGCTTTCTCTGTCCGTCCGCTTCATCGCGGTTATACGTGTACAGAACGCAAGCCATAGGACCTCAGACCAGCTCTTATCTGTTATGGAAGTCAGCAGAGAGGGAAGGCTGTTTCCAAGCGAGGTTGGCCCACTGAATGTGGTTGCCTTATCTTGGTGAAGATCCCGAGATACTCATGTCCACTTACGTGGTGAGCTCCTCTTTTATGAGCATTGCTCCCACCTAGGCGTTGACAGAGTGCTTCGCTGACAGATGTTCTAGAGTTAGGGGCTGGGCGACACCTAAGTTGAACCGCGGCTTCCCGTGGGCTCCCTTCATATGAAGCCAGTTCACCATGAGCCCGGTTCGAAGTGTCGGCTTGCTGCGCCATTCCCCTCCTATGGACTGGATACGTGCGCCATATTGCTCCAGTAGAGTTCCCTTATCCGAACCCTGTTGAGTTCCTCCGCACCCCTCCGACATCAGACGTGGCGGTACGCCCGGTGTTAGGCCTACCACTCGTAAGCAGTGTGGAACCTGTGTTAGGCTGGGTCCATATGTTGTGATCCCTACGGTGATCCCATATGTGTATTCTTCCACGGTACGGCTCCCTACGGTGAGCCCGTGTCTTCCCTCGGCAGAGCCTGCTCTGCAGTCATTGGCTGGTTGTCTCCCCCCTGTCTTAGGCTGGAGCCACCCCAGTGACCTTCCATATGTTATACTGCCCGGTCTCCACCCAGTTCATATGTGTATTCCACCTTACCTCCCTTTGGGCAGGATGTGGGTTCCGCAGCGTCCCTTCCTTCCTTGTACAGGGAACGCTTTCCCAGTGGTCCTGTAGGAACAGCAGTGACTTCCCTGGCCTAAGCCCTGTCCCTTCCCGCCTTAGATTGCGGGGGATCTGGAGGCTTTTGTCTAGGCACTGGAAGGTGGCAGCTTTAGTGGCGTGTTCAATGGTTATCCCCATTCAGTCGGACGTCGACTACGTCTGACGTTCTCGACTGAAAGGGAACGTCCTGGTTGCGTATGCAACCCACCGTTCCCTGAAGGAGGGAACGGAGGACGTAGTCCCCTTGCCACTAACGCTGGACCACCGCTGACTGGGCTACTCTCGGCTCCTCAGCGAAAAGCAGCTGGTGCGTGCATCCACTTCCGTATTTATACCCGCGCCGCGGGGGGCGGAGTGTGTGATGTCATCACGCACGCCAATTTCATTGGCTCGTTCAATAGTACTCGAAGACGATTGGCTCCCTAGCGTGATCCCCATTCAGTCGGACGTCGACTACGTCCTCCGTTCCCTCCTTCAGGGAACGGTGGGTTGCATACGCAACCAGGACGTTCTTTGTACAATTTATACGTTACTTTGTATACTTCATATATTTTTTTCAAGTTTTATATCTATGTCAAACTTGTAGGGAGTCGCGTATGGATAGATATTTATTTTAAAGATGCTTCTCAAACAGGACAAAATAAAGTTCTTCACATTCTTACCATTCATTGTGACCACAGCAACAGTCTTTCCTGGACTGACTCTCAATGACTCTGGTGAACAAACAACCACAGATTTTGTCAGGCATCTCCACAGGTACAGGCCGGACTGAAAAAGATCATACAGTACATTTGAATTATGATAATTTGTATTGACTGAGAAATATAAGATTGTAATAGATCAATGGCAATGAAGCTCATTGCTGAAAAGGTACTCAAGATATGCTCAAAAAGCTGACTGACAGAGTATCTACATACATTCAAGATAAGAGACAAAAAGGCATCATTCAAATAGTAAAGCTTTTTAAAGCTAACTATTCTGAGAATGAGATGTATGTTGCACACACACAACCCAGTTCGAGGAAGCCAGAAGAGGATCTCTTGGGGTTTCAAGAGGTGATGCCTCATCACCTGAGGATTCGCTTACTGAGTGCTGGAGATCTTGTAGAAAACTCTCTGTAAATGGTATGAAATATTCAAAAACAATAATTTCCTAAGTGTATATATATATTTTTACAATATTAAAGTGTACTCCATTTGGCTGTGAAAGGATCAGTATTCTAGCTAATGTTAATTAATAATAATAATAATAATAATAATACATTCTATTATAATATTTACATTCTGCACTGTCATATATATATATATATATATATATACTGTATATATATATATATATATATATATAAACACACACACACACACAGATACAAGGGCTAATGACCAGCTTCACTTATTATAAACCAGATTTACTTTATTTTTGTCATTAGTCTACAAAACCTCTTATTGAAATTAAAAGTCAAATTAATGGGAGCCAAAGATGAGTTTTGTATGATGCACCCAGAATGCATTGCAGCATGAAGCATGTCACCGTTGTTGAGATTCATATGTTGATTTTTGTAGTCTGTGTCTTAATTCCAAAGGAGCTCATGACCCTAAAAAGGATGATGTGACAATGGTTACTTTTTCAGTACCTTAACAAATTCTTTCTTATTCGTTATCTGTCTATAACAAAAACAAACATAATCCTTAGATTCTAGATAAACTACATGGGTTTTTCTTTCGTTAATTTTTTAGTTTTTAGTAAGACTGTATGATCTTTATTTAAAGCTGAATAATTCATTATTTATAAGACAAGAAAAAAAGATGATTCAGATCAGATTCAGATTCCTTTTATTGTCATTGTAAGAGAATACAATGAAATTCCATTTGCACCAAGTGAGGACGGCTCTCAAGCAATAAATAAGCAATACAATAAAACAATAAAACTATATCAATAACATTTGCACATTTCACTTCCACACGCACATCCAACACAAACACTATCAGGAGGTACACAGCCAAGATATTCTGTAAACAGAATAGATACAATTTATTGCACAATCCCAGTTGATTTCATGGTAGTGTTCAGTGTAGTGATGGCCTTTGGGTAAAAACTGTTCAACAATCTAGTGGTGCATGTTTGAAGTGTTCTGTATCGTCTACCTTAGGGCAGAATGTCAAATGGTGGTGGGCAGGGTGGGCAGAGTCTTTCAGGATAGCTGTTGTTTTCTGGAGGCAGTGGGAGGTGAAGTTGCTTCCAAAGCAGGTGTGTGTTGGTTATTTTCTGGGCAGCTTTGATTACCCTCTGCAGGGCCTTTTTGTCAGCTGCAGAGCTGCTGCTGTACCACACCAGGAGGTTGTAGGTCAGGACACTCTCGATTGAACAACAATAGAAGGATATTAGCAGATGTTGTGATAGATTGACCTTCCTGAGAACTCTCAGGAAGTGTAGTCACTGCTGTGCCTTCCTGATCAAGCAGATGGTGTTGTTGTGTTTCCATTTGAGGTTCTCCGAGATGTGTGTGCCATGCAGGAACTTAAATGTTGACACCTTATCCACAACCCCACCCTCTTCCTCCTAATCAACGATGAGCTCTTTTGTCTTTTTGGTGTTTAGAGCCGAGTTATTAACTGCACATCAGTCTGTTAACCTCTGGACCTCTTCCCTGTAAGCCGTCTCGTCTCCCCTGTTGATCAGACCAACCACTGTTGTGTCATCAGCAAATTTGATGATGACATTAGTGTTGTGGGTGGGTGTGCAGTCATGGGTGTATAGAGAGTACAGGAAGGCACTCAAAACACAGCCTTGTGGAGCACCTATACTGAGGGACAGGGACGAGGAGTGGTGGGGGCCCATCTTGACCGACTGTGGTCGGTTTGTTAAAAAGGCCCTTATCCATAGGCATATGTTATAATCAAGGTCTAGTTTAGTCATCTTGTGGAACAGTCTGCTTGGGAGGATCATAGGATGGTATTGAATGCAGAAGTATAGTCCACAAATAACAGCCTATGTTCTGGGTAGTTCCAGATGTTGCAGGACAGTGTGGAGGCCAGTGGAGATGGTATTTTCTGTAGATATGTTGGTTCTGTAAGTATATTGATAAGTGTCCGGAGTGGTTGGTAGATCAGCCCTTATGTTTTTCAGCACCAGTCTCTCCAAACACTTCATGATAATGGGTGTCAATGCCACAGGTCTGTAGTCATTGAGGCCCGTTATTACAGTCTGTTTGGGTAGTGGTACAATTATGGAGGTTTTTAGGCAGGTCGTGACAGAGCACTGTGACAGAGATATGTTGAAGATATTTGTGAAGAACCCAGCCAGCTCCCTGGCACAGTCTCAGAGGACCTGTCCCGGGACACTGTCTGCCGCTGCTTTCCGTATGTTGATATTACGGAGTGTAGTACCTCAGCAGTCTGCAGAACAAGTGCCTGGTTGTTGGTAGCTGGAGCTGGGGTCCTAGCAGTCTCTGCCTCCACCTCCTCGTGGCGGCCGAAGAAGTGATCGAGCTCTCCAGCTAAGATAGTGCTGTTGTTGGTCGGTGAGTTGATGTTGTTACCCTGGTTTGTGATATCCCTTGCCATGCACGTCAGGGGTCTGAGTTTTCGAAGTGCCCCTCAATCCTCCTCCTATAGGCCACCTTGGTGTCTCTGATGCTCCTTTTGAGTTCGGACCTGGCAACATTGTACTGTTGTGAGTCACCGGACCTGAAAGCCATGTTACAGGCCCTGAGCAGGAGTCGAACGTCTTTATTCATCCATGATCCATCCATAGATCTGTTCAGTAACATGACCAGCATTGTTATATGAGTTTAATCTCTGAGAAACTGTTTCTTTTTATTCTGCAAGAGTGTTTGTTGTTGTAACAAACAACAAACACTTCACAAATGCAGTGTACCACAGTGTTTAACTGGCTAAAATCCAAGAACCCAGTCAACATTTGATCTCACCATAAGCTCCCAGGATACTCATGATGTCATCACAATGTGAGGTCACAGTGAACTAAAAGTGTAAAAGCACTGTGTGCTCATTCTGTGAGCTCAACATGTGAGTCCACTGTGATATCATTGTGTTAAACTCTCATTCTGTTTGTTTAATGTGAGTTCACTGTGATCTAAAATGTCTCTAATATTGGTCAGTTATACCACAAACCATATTTTATTTCCATTAACAAAATATTTTAAAAATACATTGTTTATTTTGTATTCTTTTCAGCCTGGTGTTGACATTTGACAAATATTTCTTTTCGATGGATGCATTCAGATTCAGTCGTTGTTTTGCTGACTCCTTTTCCCTTTGTCAAGACTAGACACATCCTTAAACAAAGAGCAATGTAATGCACTGTGATGTCACCTGATGATGGTGCCCACTGCTGAATCATCGATCCATTTTCCAAACTGCTGGACATTTTCCAATATCTTACAGGCATAAATTCCTTTCCAAGCACTTACAAGGTTGTCTACAAACCGGAAGGTTGGTGGTTCAATCCCCGGTTCCACCTGACCAAGTGTCGAGGTGTCCATGAGCAAGACACCGAACCCCAGCTGCTCCCGACGAGCTGGATGGCGCCTTGTATGGCTGACACCCCCGTCGATGTATGAATGGGTGTATGCAAGGCAATATGTAAAGTGCTTCAGTGATCATGGATCTGTTGAAAGCGCTACATAAATGCAGTCCATTTACCAAGTTGTATACAGCAATAATCTTCATTAACGCTTTTTTAACACGGATATTTAAAAGGACAGGATGGATTTCTTCAGGTGAGTGAAATTCTTCTTTGTCGTTCAAGAAGTCAGTTCGCACAAATAGGTTGTGGAAAAGGGCATCAGAACTTCAATGGCACAACATACACAAAATGGAGCACAAAATGAAGCTTCTGCCATGACCGTCCCAGTTCCCTGACCTGATGAGTGGAGTGAACTGAAGAGAAGAAGCTCCAACATGGATCTGGGAATCCGAAGGATCTGGAGAGAGTCTGTATGGAGGAATGGTCTTTGATCTCTTGTCAGGTGTTCTCTAAACTCATCAGGCATTATAGGAGAAAACTCAGAGCTGTTATCTTGTCAAAAGGAGATTGCAAAGAGTATTTAATAAAAGGGGGCAAATAATTGTGGCCAACGTGTTTTGGAGAAAAACATTTATTTCATAATGTGATTCCCCCCACCCCCCACCTTTAATTATTTTACTTCAATGAAAGGTTAGATTTTTGGCAATTATTTTAATGAAAGATCAAAAGGATAAACGATGCCGATTTATTTTTTACAGCCAGTTTTGATCATATTTACCAGGGGTGCCATTAATTCTGAGCATGACTTTAAACGTTTTAAACGCTTTAAACGTTTAAACCTACCTTTTAAATACTTAATATTTTTTATTCTTATATCATATATATATATATATATTTTTTTTTATTTATCAGTAGCCTAATGGATTTATTTCTTAAACTCAGAGGAAAAAAAAAAACTCGTCAAACAGTCCCATTTCAACATGGTAACTCAACCAGCACTCACAGTGTTTAAAAGATTAAAACAATCTTACCCCATATATATTTGTATATGTTTTTGTTTATCTGCCATGCTTTTTATTTCTTAAAAAATAATTTGTAACATTTCATCTTCTCAGAAAGATTTAAGAATATATGACTTTAGCCAGTACTTTAACTAACTTTAAAATCCTTATACTTGACAATGTAATATCTTATTTAATTTATCTAATATTTATATGCTTTATTTATATGCAATGCTTTTTATTTCTTAAAAACCTCATTTGTAACATTTCATCTGATCAGAAAAATTTTATGGGCTGTGACTTTATCCAGACGCATAAAAAGCACCTCATTATGGTAAGTTCAACACGTGTTTAAACGTAACTTAAAACTAACTTTAAAATACTCATACTTAATAATTTAACATCTTATTTCATTTATTTTATATGCTTTATTTATCTGCAATGCTTCTCACTTCTTAAACTCATTTGTTTAATTCTCTCCCACAGACATTATGGACTCTGCAGTGGAATCTGAAAACCAAATCCATGACAGACCTCTTCATGTTCATAATATCATCGTTCTCCAACACCCACCCAAGAACAAAAGTGAAATGCCTATGCTAGTGTCTTCTCATCAAACTGGAGTCTCAGCCTTCTGCATATTCACTCCATCAGGAACCTATCATTCATCAGTACAATTGCTGAATTATTCAATCTGTTTCCTCTAGAATCTGAAATACAAAGACATTAAAAAAAGGAAGTCAGACATCAAAACTATTGACAAAAAATTATCATAAAATACCATAAAAGGACAAAGTTCAGTCTTGTTTGAGCACTTGTTCTTTTCTAACAAATTAACATGATTTTTGAACTCAGTCTTCCGAACTTGAGTGAATAATGATCTACATCTCACACCAAGTAACATATAACTTTAATAGACTTGGAATTTAGTGCATATGGACTTCTTGGTCCTTTTTGGAGACTGACACTAAATGGTAGAATCAGCACAGAAGAAATAAAGTTAAGTTTAGCAACATGAGAGCAAGTAAACAATGATAAAATAATTATTTTTCAAATAAATGACTTAAGTCAAAAAGAGTCAACTTGAAAGAGTTGATTTACTCACCACTGAGAGTAACACTGAATTCACAGCAAATGTTCTTTCCGCATCTGCAGAGGTTTAGATGATAAACTCCACTGTCGCTGGTTTTGGTGTCTTTGACGGTGAGAGATCCAGTTTGATGGTGAAGCTCCAGTCTGCCTCTGAATCTCACATCACCACCATAAAAAGTCTTGCTGATGTCTCCATTCATTCCAGTTGTGAGAATTCTATCTTCAAAACTCCACTCCACTTTCTCATCTCTTTCTACCTTAAAATCAGTGATTAAAACTAAACATTCTCCCGCCATCACTGACACTGTCTTGGGACCGGACTCACCTGGAGAACAAACAGAGAAAGTTACTCGTACAGACACTGATATATTACACTGTCAGGTTCAACTGACATCTCATGTCACTTAATATAGTCTAAATTTACTGCATTTAATAAATATAGTATTAATGAGTCTTTATACATGTGAACAATATTAAAGGTATTGTAGATAAGATTTTTTATAAAAACTTTTTTCCAAATTTGTTTAAACTTTCTCTATATATTAATGCATAATTAAAATGTAAGTACTCTGATAAAAAGAGTATAAAAATCGAGTGACTCTAGACCGTTTAATCTGCACTAAACACAGCTCATTATTTCCATTCGGGACGAAACAAAGGATTGGCTTAGGCGACTGTCACTCTCTCGCAACCATGGCAACCACCCTTTTGCCACACAGGACCTGCCCACTTGCGCGTACCCGTTTGATTTGAGGAATTCAAGAGGCACGGAACCTAGGAATAGCAAAACAATGGCAGAGAAAGACCAATCAAAATTCACATATGCAGTTCGCGAAGGCAAACCAGGCAAGAAAAGGAAGACAGTAACGTTACTATAAGTAACCCCGACCCCGGATCTGTCCTCGAGCTGACGATGCGGTACTTGTCTCTGGAGTGTAGTCCTCATCAGAGTCAACAATGCTTTCATCATGGAATCTCTTACATGCAGAACACCATATATGTTATGAATCTTACACGAAATTCATCTTCATCACAGTGTAAATGATGGCAATGGAAAAACGTGTATAAACTGTTTTATTTGCACAAACGCGGCACGTGCCGAAACGCGTTTGTGCAAATAAAACAGTTATTTTATTTCTTGAGTTAAACAGTGAAGAAGGCACGCGCCGAAACGCGTTTGTGCAAATAAAACAGTTTATGCATAGTGCGGCCTCTTTCCTGTTTATATATTCTAATCATCAGGCCAGAGTAGTATTAACATAAACCATGTGTCACTTTTTGACTGATTTATGACATGGCTGACAGGGGATGAGGGGATCCATGTGTCTCTGATTTATGATGGGTCGCTGACAGGCTCCGGTATGTCTAGGCTGCGCGACGCCATGTGACATCCTCCTGCAGTGACATCCTGGGTCGGATGTGTTAAGGTGTCTGCCATGGCCTTCCGGGTTTTATTGATCTCTACCTGCGCGATAGGTGTTATGTCCGTGTGTATTCTGTCTGGTGGGGAGGCCCGCGTTCACACTTCGCCGTGGCTGTGTATAAATGTGTGTTGAACGCGAGCACAGTCACTGAAGCGTACTAGTGTCTCGTGTCTCGTGTCAAGCATCACCGCTGTTTATCCTCGTGCTCAAACTATTTTCCAAGCCATATTGTGTTGTTGGAATCGTGAGTGCAAGAAGATGGAAGCCTGTCTTAACAGTGAGTGTTTTTTATTATTTAGCAACATTGTTAAGAAATATTATTTTTGTTTACGAGCGTCGCGGTTCTATTGCTTACTTAAGGCTTTATCTGCACACTTCAGATGGTGACAGTTTGAGTCTCTTCGATCTAGTAGATGAGCTTAACTTCCTGAATCAAGCGAGTGGTACGTATAATTATGTTTAAATGTTGTGTGTGTGTGTGCGTGTGTGTGACGGATGATGTTTTGTTTTGTTTTCGCCAGGAGGCGTGGCTAGACCTAGCACAGCTGCTGCAAAGCACAACGCTGTTGCCTCTTCACGAGCGATCACGGAAGCACTTGTGCCAGATATTGTTAAATGTTGTTACACCCGTGTTTAAACAGTGTTGTGGCTGTGTGAAAATATCTTATCTTCTCTGGGTTTTTTGTTTTTACCAGGGCCGAAACGCGTAACTATCAAGGCCTTAGTACATGCACCACAGCGAGGCAGCGAGTCTGCTAACGTTGATGTTATTCCCCTGGGTAAGTGCATTGTAATTCGGCTTTTATCAAACAATGTTATGCAGCTATGGTTTGTTGATTTTATTTTAAAACTTTAACACATATATTTCCAGATGGTTTATCAAACGTTGTGAGCAATGTCGGTGCGTCTGAATGTGCGAATGACCCGGATAAGGCTTGCTTGATGGGCATAGTGGCAAAAAGCTGCAGTGGTGTCCCATGCGGACGCAAAAGCTTCTGCTGATGGGTCATCGAGAGACGTACCACAGACATCTGTCCCGAAAAGCCAAGACGATCAGCTGTTAAAAGTAAGTAATGAATAAAAGCTGATGGATTGTTTTCTGTTCACACTAAATCAGAAAGATAAATATTGTTTATTTGAATGTGATAGTGAGAGGTCGAATGTGTTTGTGGATGTATAATGTGCCAATACGCTAGTTTAGAACTGTTGTTATCATACATTTGCATTAATTGTTGAAAAAAAAAAAACATAAAACACAAAACCTGCATATCTCTTAGAGTAGGTGATTATTTATAATTTTAGGTGACACCATTGGAGAACTGTGTGTAAAAAAAAGTGTAGACATGATGATTTTAGGCTGCGCCATTCCATATTTATTAGCATGGTCTTGTTTGATTGTTTGTTTATATATATATATATATATTAGGGGTGGAACGGTACATGTATTCGTACCGAACCGAAACGGTACGGGCGTCACGGTTCGGTGCACGAATTTACACGGAGAATACACGGTATAAAAATAAATAAAACTCGCGTGAAAATTAATTAATGTAATGCGGAACTACTGTTAGATACGCGGGTTCTTTAGGGACACATAATCTGTACCATATCGGCTTAGCTCTGAACGGGCGTTCACTTCAAACGTTGGCTTTATACGCGCGTCCTATTCGCTTTGGACTAGCGTCGAACTAGACGCGATAGACGCGAATTTAACGCTCTATTCGGGTTTGGTGTGACCGCATAATGAACAGGCTGCGATGTCAAGATTGCAATGCTGGAGTGTGTGTGTTTGTGTGTGTGAGAGAGAGGCGCGGCCGCGATTGAACAGTGGAAACATAAAAAACATACTCCGTCATTTTGTTCATACAGATCATTAAACCTGCAAAGTGTTTACTTATATGTGTGTACACTCGCAATAAAACACAACATTGTGCTTTTGTCACACTGTAAACTCTTGTCAAACTGTAACCTACAACTGTCACCAAACCAAAATCTCTCTCTCTCTCTCTCTCTCTCTCTCTCTCTCTCTCTCTCTCTCTCTCTCTCTCTCTCTCTCTCTCTCTCTCTCTCTCTCTCTCTCTCTCTCTCTCTCTCTCTCTCTCTCTCTCTCTCTCTCTCTCTCTCTCTCACACACACACACACACACACATACACTGTTTTAAAAGCAAAACATATTTATCCAACTACATTTCAAAACAGTCTGTGGGTCCCATCTTTTAGACATTCATCATATCGCATTGGTTTTCATTTCTTGTCCCCGGAGCACTAATCTCACACATTCTACATTGATTAAAAAAGAAAATCGAATGCGTTTTTAATGGTAATATTTTTTTTTCATACAGAAATCAATTATTTATAATTCAGATGAGAATAATGTTACATTGTTAATTAATAATGTTAATTAAAATTAAGGAAAACAAATATATTTATCTGAAATATAGCAAATTAATTTTAAATTAATTCAGGTATAATTACCAAACATATCGCAAGGTCTTTTTGTCTTTTTATTAATTTAATTAATAAACGAATTATATAAAACTATTGTCAGTGCACTACAAATAAACTGGTTCTATGCCTTTATTAATAAAACTTATTTAAAAAATACAATGCCTTCTGCATTTTTGTTTTGCTTTTCCCTCCATTGTACCGAAATCGTACCGAACCGTGATGTCTGAACCGAGGTATGAACCGAACCGTGACTTCTGTGTACCGTTCCACCCCTAATATATATATATATATAGAGAGAGAGAGAGAGAGAGGGAGAGAGAGAGAGAGAGAGAATTTGACACTACGTATTGTTTTTTAATGTTACATTAGTACCAGACTGATTTTTATTTTATTTTTAGTCTTAGAAAATATAGTTAATATTAATATTACTGTTATCATTATAATATTAACACACATTTGTACTAACTTTTTTGTTTTGCACCCTTTTCTACTTCTTAACAGAGGTGGTCGTAGTTCCCGATATAAATGATGTTCAGAGCTGGAGTGAGGGTCTGATACAATCGTGGAACGGCTGTGTATTTACAAACGACCCTAAAGAAACATCGCAGTCTGTTCCATCCAGCGAACGGGTCGTGGTCGTGGAAGAATCCGACCCTGAACAGCTGCCTTCAAATCAGGAGGCTTACAAACAGGAATCACAACCCGTTATAGACAATCAGCACATAGCCCGGACTGATACAGGACTCTGTCAAGACCGCATTGAATGCCTTCGAGGTACGTTTTGACAAACGCCTTAATGCCATTGAGAGACGTTTAGATGCTTATGAGTCAACACAACAACAACAGGGAATTTGGCTTAACCAATGCATAGCAGCGCAACGGTTGCATAGTGGTACTGTTCAAAAAGTAGCCAGAGAACAAGGCCTGACTACAGAATTGTTAAAGCAACTGGTGCTCATGCTTAAAAATAAACTTGGGTGAGTTGACAACGTTTTATATATATATAGGTAGTTTTTCATTCTATCTTTTTTTACTGTATGGACACAGGGTTTATTATCCATAGTTTTTAAGGTGTGGCTACATGTGATTTAAATAAATAAAATAAAAAGATCTGATTTAAAAATGCCTAAACGTTGTCGGGAGCCAGATGGTTTTGATCAGGGTCCGGTAGCTAGGTTTAGACGAAACGATGGTAGCGTGGTGCCCCTCGAACAGTGCAGTAACACAGAAACATTGCTCTATTTAATACAGACTGTGGAGGATATGAATAGGTCTGAGTCTTCAACTGGTACGTTGGTAGAATTATTAAACATCGTGAGATCAATGTCCGATGAGGATCCTGACCCAAATAATGATTTTGAACATGTTGTAAATACCCAACAAGCAGGAGAGGTGTTAGAACCTCCTCCAGAACCAAATTCTGCATTTGATCATCTTGTGTCTTTTCACCAGTCAGGCGAGGGCCCAGGTACACAGACACATCGCACACTCAACCCTGAACCGCCCAATATGGGTCTCACAGATAGAGATATAGAATCACTTGTAACAGTAGGTGGTGATGTTAGTGGGTACACGGTACTGCCACGAGCACGGTTCAATGGTCTGGAAATCCACAGGCTTATAAATTTGCAAGAGATATCTTCGACAGATTTAGCAGCCTACACAGTGTTTTTACATGACACACTTTCTGAAATTGTGGAGTTTTCCAAACTGTTAGGCGGAGACGGGTGTTTAATCAGCATCACGTTGAGGGGGTCGAGTTTGACATCAGATGTTAGTACACTTTTGACGGGTAGCAATGGTTATAGTGTAGATCTATTTATAAACGATCTTGAAAAAATAATGCAGAGCAACTCTGACGTACAGTTTGATGAGCGATTGAATTTAAGACTGTCGATAGCGAGAAGTAAACACGGCGGTGTTTATCGAAAGATCCGTGATCTTGCCCACAATGAAGTGATTACCAAAAACAGACTTAATCTGTTCTGTCCCACGAACATTTCAAACAATCTTTGTTTTGCAATCTGTCTGGCACATTTCCTAAATCCACAGAAACCACACGTAGAGCTTGAGTCTGTAGCATCTTCAATACAGAAGTCAGCTGGCTATGGTGATCAATACAAGATAGCGTTTAATGACATCAGACGGTTTGAACAGATGCTGAGCGTTAAAATAGTTGTCTTCTATCGGTCTGATACGGGTGTTTTGGAGAAGTATACAAACACAGACGATACGCATCCTAAAACAGTATTTTTGTACCTGCATGACAATCATTATTTTATGATTAAAAATCTACGTGCATTTATTGGCACCCCATACGTGTGTGAGTTCTGCCACCGAGGATTCACCTGTAGGAGAGATCACAGATGTCGGTACATCTGCGATGTCTGTAATGACCCGGAATGTCATAAACAACCCAAAAAGCGAAAACATTGCGGCGACTGCCTGCGCTACTGTAAGTCTGACTATTGTTTCGAGATGCATAAAAAACCACCTCGGGGTATGCAATACGCGCAGTGCGACGTGACTAAATATTGTGGTAAATGTAATAGACGTTACCATGTCAGCGGTACTAAACCCAAACCCCATAAATGCCCTGCAGATCGTTGTGTGCACTGTGGTGAGAGTTTGGTCACCGATGGTATGCATCAGTGTTTTATCCAACCAGTTAAGCCGGAGATGCCGAACGATCGTTACATTTTCTATGATTTTGAGACCCGTTATGAAAATGGTAAACACGTTGCCAATTTTGTATGTGCTATCACGTTTAATGGCGAGGAATTCGTGGCTGAAGGGACCGATTGTGTGGATCGTCTCGTTAAAAAATTCAGACAACCACGTTACCTTAATTACACATGGCTTGCGCACAATGCATCCGGATTTGACAATTTCATAATTTTGGAATTCTTTACTAAGATGGGGATTGCTCCTAAAATCACAATGCAAGGTTGCAGGCTAATCTTAATG
The DNA here is from genome assembly GCF_029890125.1 of Rhinichthys klamathensis goyatoka. Lineage (NCBI taxonomy): Eukaryota > Metazoa > Chordata > Actinopteri > Cypriniformes > Leuciscidae > Rhinichthys > Rhinichthys klamathensis. The sequence continues at coordinate 98,635 of NW_026606910.1, read as the reverse complement.
TATGACACAGCTTTCAAGCAACGTTTTATTGATTCGTACTCATTCATACCCATGCGTCTGGCCAAGACACCCGTTGCATTTAATCTGACTAATGCAGAGAAGGGGTATTTTCCGCACCACTTTAACCGCGTTGAAAATGACAACTACATAGGCCCGTACCCTGACAAGAAATTTTACGGGTATGCAACAATGTCGAACCAAGACAGGGCTGCGTTTGATGATTGGTACAATACCATATCTGACAAAGTGTTCGATTTTAAAAAAGAACTCGCGCTTTATGGCAAAAACGATGTCGTTTTGCTAAGGGAGGCATGCATGAAGTACCGCGACAAATTCATTTTGTGTACAGGCCTTGATCCATTTAATTACACCACTTTGGCAGCAACATGTATGGCCACATATAAAACACACTACATCCCAAAAGACACAATAGCTCTGACACGTAACAATGCGTACACCAACCAGAACAAAACATATTCGAACATTTCAATTGAATGGCTCGAATTCATCCGAAAATCACGGGGCATAGAAATTCAACATGCTTTAAACACTGGTGAGGCGTCATTTGGGAAATACTATGTGGATGGCTTCTACGACGATGGCTACGTGAAAAAAGCATTCGAATTTCTCGGATGTTTCTTTCATGGTTGTGAACGATGTTATAACCCCAACGACCTAAACCCTTTATCAAAAGTGCCTTATGGCGTTTTGAGAAGACAATGCGACGACAAGATTGAAATTTTGGAGCGTGCGTACGGTCTTCAGGTCGAGGTGATTTGGGAATGTGCATGGATGCGCGCTAAACAGAGTGATGTTGCAGTTATGGATTTCATGTCCACATACAAACACACTGAAAGATTGAAACCCTGTGAAGCTCTATTCGGCGGCCGAACTAACGCATTAAAACTGTATCACAAAGTTGCGGAGGGCGAGCGGATTAGGTATGTTGACTTTACATCACTATATCCCTACTGTCAGGCTCGAAAATGTTACCCAATTGGGCATCCGGAAATAATACACAAGGATTTTCAAAACCTTGAAGATTATTACGGACTCGTCAAGGCAACAGTCCTTCCGCCAGGGAAGTTGCTTCACCCCGTACTGCCTTATTGGACCGGGGGTAAGTTAATGTTCCCGCTTTGCAGGACATGTGCTGAACAGCAGAACCAGACACACCCGTGTGTGCATACTAATGAGGAAAGATCAATTCATGGGTGCTGGGTTAGCATTGAACTGTTAAAAGCCGTTGAGAAGGGTTATGTAGTGACAAAAATCGATGAGGTCTGGCATTTTCCCCAACGCTCTGAAACATTGTTTTGTGATTATGTAGCGACTCTGTCAGGGTATCCGGACAGATGTGTCTAAATTAGCGAATCCCGATTTGCAAACAAAGGTCAGTTCTTCGTGAGTAAACAAAGGGGCATTCTGTATACGACCCCCTTCGGGCATGTTGACCAGCAGGGGTGCCACTATGGCTGGAGTCTCCCGAGCACATGACACATTTGGAACAAGCCAGCGTTGTCTTCAACAAATGGTCAACGATTCAAACCTCGCCGTCTCACGGGACACGCATCCTGACCCCCCCCCCCCACACACACACACACACATTAATGCACACACAAATGTCCTATAATGTGTATATAAATATATATAACACAGAAATTGTATCCAACCTTCCTGTATGCATTCATATCTTATTATCTTTGCTTTATAATAGAAGTGTGGTTTGCTAGTGTATAGCTCTGAAGTCTAAGAGTTTATCAAAAGAATGTTCCAACACATTAACACACAAACACCAGCCATGGAACTTTTCAGAGAAAAGTACCTCTACATGTTTTAAATGTATTCATTTTTGTGCTTAGATGTCGTCACATGCCATACTGGAAGTACTGACAATTTTATTGTGTGTTAAGCAAACTTTACGATGCTTGTAATTCTGCATATGAATGTAACTCTATATTCCGATAATCTTCATGTGACGTGTCTGATATGTCTGTAATTCTCTCAATCTAACGGAGCCGAATTCCGATAGCATAATGAAGTAAGGTGCATTATTTTACACATTTCATATTTCAGGAGCCGAACGGCTCAAATACAATCTCCTCATGTCTCAGTCAAGTGGGCATCCCCCACAGGACAAAGAGAACTGTGTCCGCTCCAGATCCGCGGACGGTCATGTGTGGTTCGCGCAAACAGAGGCGTGAACCCTCCTCTCCATAAGAGACACAGAAGTTTCTTTGGAACACGAGAGCTTTTTCCTGTGAGAGGTTTCTGGATCAATGGCTCCTTAGGGAGCTTTCTCCGTTTTCTTTAATCTTTCTTTATTTTCGTCTTCGGACTTTCTGACGTTTAGTTTCAGTGAAATGAACGTAATCGGCAACTTCAACTTTAAAGAGACTTTTTGAACCAACCCGCAACTGCTCTGAAAGACCACGTGAACGCGTGACACGAGGACAGAGATACACACGCTTTCTTCACATCGGCCACACCCAAGAGCTTTACCTGTGCAAGTATCCGTTTTACTATGCTTATTTAAGATCTGTTGAGTCTTGTTCTAATTCAAAAGGTTCTGTGTCTGTGATGAATTTTGCCAAACCAGAAGATCTCTCATCTTCTTTCTCTCTCTCTCTCCCTCCCAATATTTCTCTCTCGCAACCTCTCTCTCTCTCTCTCTCACTCCTGTTTGTTATTCGTCTGTCTCATTAGTTTTACTGTTTAACTGTACATACATGTATCCCCTGTTTAAATGTAGAATTCTGTATCCGTAGTTTCAATTATTAAAACCATATTCTTGATTGATCCTGAAGTGCTCATTTACAAGTCAAGGAAATGACTGGTCTAGCTACAAAAGCTTTATTATTGACTACTTTGAGTAGTTTAATTATTTGAAATATCTGAAAGTGCCGTACACGAGAAAATATTTCCTTGTGGCCACAGGAAAGTATTCCCTCTGTGTACAGGCAGGTAATATTGTGAAATAAGCAAGTTTTCGGCTCCAGTCCGCCGGTCGGACAGCTGGAAGGATAAACTAGATTGTAAGCACATGTAAATTTACTCTGATAACTGATCTGATTTTGCTGATCTATATTAATAATTACTACGAGCAATCGTGTTAATTATTCATATACGTGATGTTTAGTCATTCCCTATTTTGGGATAATCTAATTTGTGTACGTGATAATGCATATTCATTAACTTATGAATATTAGTCCCCATTTGAATTAATAATTCCCCAAAACAAGTCATTGTTGCTACAATTATGTTAAAACATTTTTACAGTTCAAACAGGAAAGTTCAGGTTTTTCAAAAGACGTTGTGACCGACGCCGACAAAGAATCTTATGTTAGAGATTACTTTGAGAAAGAAGGGATTAAGCTGAATCTGGACAAGATTGAGTTTAATGCTGCACGCAGATCCATTATGAAGCTACTTCTTAACTCTTTATGGGGCTGGTTCTCTATGCGCGAGGAGTTACCGACAACCGAAATACTAACAGACCCTGAACAGTTTGCCCGATACATTTTTGGCACTGAGTATGACCTCAAGCATTTCTCATTTGTGTCAGACACTGTTGCAATCGTTCAGTGGGCTTACGCAAATGGGAAAGGGACCCAGACTCGTGACATTAACGTCTTTCTCGGGGCTTTTACAACAGCCCATGCACGGTTAGAGCTTTATGATCTCATGGACAGGTTGGGTGATAGACTGCTTTACTGCGATACAGATAGTGTTGTGTTCACGTCTAAAGAGGGTGAATATGAGCCCCCACTGGGGCCATATCTTGGTGACCTTACTGATGAAGTTGGGGATGGAGACCATATAGTGGAATTTTCGGCAAGTGGTCCGAAAAGTTACGGGTACAGAACTGCTAAGGGTAAGGTCTGTATGAAGGCCAAAGGCATCACACTGAATGCTGTAAACTCCGAGACCATTAGGTTAGACACATTAATTGGGCTTGTCGATCAATATGTGAGGGGGCGGGGTGACAGTAATCACATTCTCGCGTACACCGACAGTATAGTGAGGAACAAAAAGCAGTTCACATTGCACAACAAGTCAGTTGTGAAAAAATTTAAAGTCGTATACAACAAGCGTGTACTGCTACCCGACCTAACTACGCTACCATATGGCTACTGACAACGTTTTTGGGCACTGGGGTGTGGTAGACCCGGATGGTTTTGATTTCAGATTACAACATCCTTTTTCATGTGTGTTAAGCGGTCCTTCTAGCTCAGGAAAAACATTTTTTTGTAAAAAAGTTGTTGGAAAATGCTAAAAGTGTAATTTCTAAAAAAAATGAAAACTTTGTGTACATTTATGACTGCTGGCAACCTATGTATGATGAATTGTTGAAACTGTATGATATTAAATTTATTGAAGGTATACCGCAGACTCTGAATGATGATCGCTTGTTTCCCACCAACAAGACCAATTTTGTGATATTGGATGATGTTATGAAAGATGCTAGCAGCAATTCAGAAGTTGAACGTTTGTTTACCAACTATGTGCACCATGGAAGCTTGAGTGCAATATATATCGTACAAAACTTATTTTTTCAAGGTAAATCCAGTAGGACTATCAGTTTGAACACTAATTATTTGGTATTGTTTAAAAACCCTAGAGACAATACCCAAATTAATGTCTTAGCGCGGCAGATGTACCCCAGAAACACAAAATACTTTATGGAGTGTTATGAAAATGCTACCAGCACCCCTTTCGGGTATCTATTGATTGACTTTAAAGCGAAAACACCAGAACAGTACCGTCTCAGAACAGATATTCTGTCACAACATCCAGTTGTGTACATTCAGAAAAGAAAACATTGACAGAGAGTTTTGAAAATGTCTGCAAGACTTTTAAGAAACCTACCTCTTTTAAAATTGTTATTAAAAGCCACGCCTAAACAAAGACGCGTTATTTTAGAGGCGGCTGCAGACGAACTCATTGTGACATTGTGTGAAGTAGCTCTTAACGTAGTCCACGGTAATATTCCGCTAACACCGCAGCAATATCAGAAACTGAAGAGAAGAAGAAGTGAGATCAAAATTGTTGCAGATAAAAAGGTTGGAGTTAGACGTAAAAGACGGTTAATCAACGAACAAGGAGGATTTCTACTACCTTTGTTAAGTGTGGCAATCCCGTTTATAACCAGTTTGGTTACATCTAAATAAGTTTGGTGATGGAGTATGCTGAGAAGATGTTTTTAGTACCGCAACACCAGTTGGATAAGCTGAAATCCTCTAACACCCGTGAGTCTATACAACAGGTTGTGGAGAATGACCTGGACATGACTATAAGAAATATTTTGCACAGGTCTGATCTGGATCACCATGAAAAAGCTAAGATGTACACAGGTGTTTTGCAGCGGTTTTTAACACTCACTAGACAAGGGGATAGAGAATCCGGTACATTAACATTAAGGCTACCACAGCCTAGTAATGTTGAAAAAGAAGACCCACCCGCACCAGGCCATGTGCGTGCCCATGACGATTTAGGTGATTTTGCAGATGAGATTTTAAAGAATATTCCACAGAGGAGTGTGAAAAATGTTCGTTACATTTCAGATAAAATGTCTAAAACTAAAGATGTTACTTCATGGACTAAGTCAGGAGAGTTTGTGTTTAAAGGCAGAACAATCCCTGGTTCACACATGCTTGACTTAGTTAAAAGCGTCACGGCTCCACAAAAGATTGTTGACGAGCGGAGACCTGGCGGGTGGCGTGAATTTCTGGAGGCTTTTGCTAGTTTAAATTTGCCATACTCTGTGGTACCAAACCACAATGTCAGACATGCAATTAACTCTTTCAAAACCAAATCGACCACGTCTATAACAGGATCATCTAAGAGGAGTAAGAAACAGAAAGACCCGAGTCGGTGGTTAAGTTTTTAAACTAACAGTTTGTATGTATTGTGTTCTCAATTTCTCTCTTTTTTTTTTTGAGAACTTATGATGTGATGTATGTGTAATAAAAGTGGGGATAAAGAAACAAAATTCTGTTCTTTAGTTGTTTTTATTAAAATATTAAGCATGAGACATGAACATTTCACCCATTTGTACACACTGAACACATTTGAAAACATTTTCACTACATGGAGCTTGTTTTAGTTTTCTCACAAATGCTGACACCTTTTTGTCATTTTTAATAAAATCGTTGGTATACAATTTCATCACATAATCATAATCAAATCCCTTTGCCATGTGGTAGAGAAAGAACACACAATGTTGTCCACATGTGTCTGATGAAAAATCTTGGACTTGCACAGTTGAATGTAGTACTTGACTAGAGTTGAGCTTTAAAACGTTTTTGATAATCGGCGGAAAACCATGATAATCTGGCTTATTACCGAAGCTGTCGAAAAAACATCCTACACCATCCTCATTTATGTAGATAGCCAACCAATGTTCCCCAGGGAGTCCTGAAGGGTGTGTATTGATCAAAACCATTGCTGGTAGTTTTCTTAAAGGGGTTTTTGGTAGATAGTCACATGGTAGAACTCCAAGAAAATAAGTATCGCATGAAACCTTATCCATGACAGCCGTAAGCTGTACAGTATTCATTTGAGCGTATTAGTAGTAATCAACCAGGATCTGTCGGCGATTTGACACTTCAATCAAACTATCAAACAAAGCATAAACAATTAAGTTAACCGTGCGTGGTAGTGGCTGTCTAAAACGGGCTTCTAGTCTAATATTGCCACTTTTGATAAGTGATACGTGCTGGCTACACTCCTCATCTGGTGTGAAATTGAACGCATAGAGTGTATAGCCGTGCAGAAAATCCTCTCTATCGATACATAGAGGCTGGTTTTTAAGATGCCTTCCAGAAGCCAGCGCTAGCTGGTAAAACTCCCGCACTGCAGAACCATTTTCATATTCAGGTTGCAGGGGCTTCGCTGGGTACTGTTGCCCATCCAGATAAATGGCCAGAAATTCTAAATCATAGTTTTTAAACGCAAATGGGTTTTTATTATAGGCACCCACAAATGCATCATTATCAACCATAGCTAGAACCAGAGATTTTGGCAGAGTTCCTAAGAACAAGTTTTCTTGATTGCAGACACGTGAGCCTGCAGGTATTGAGAAGTTTTTCAGACACACTCTGTCGATGGGGTATTTGGCTGTGGTTGAGAGTAGGGCTTGTGCATGCCCCAGTCTCACAGCTGGCGACACAGACACTTTTTTCACAAATAGCGACGCAGACATGATGTTTAGTTTATAGGCTGTAGCGTTGCTCCTCATCAGGCAGAATTCATCTTTACCTCTAGTCATTCTAATTTTAAGATCTAATCCATTAACTTCTTAACCCGCACCGGCCCGTGGCCGGGCCGTCGAGGGCGTGGCTATACTTTTATTACCCTTTTTAAGCTTTGTTTCATAACAAATATTCATCTGACTATCATAAACTATACATCATTTGAAAGCTAAAACACTCAAGAATCGTGTTCTAAACTTGTTTTTGCAATCAATACACCAGAGAGGAAAGGGTTAAATTAAATGCAAAAGGACTGCTCATTTGAAAATGAGCAAAATGAACCGCTATACTCATCTTTCATCTCGTATGGTTCAGATCAGTTCGGAAGAATCCAAGAAACAACAGCATACATTTCAATGTAAGGGTCCACTCTTCAAAATGCATCCCACTTTTTAATCCAAAACAACGAAAAATAGGGAAAAAAATGAAATATCCTCCTTTGTTTACATGAGCGTTTTCGAGATAGAGTTCGCATCATGTTCATTTTCAAAGAAATATCGATTCTAATCCATATTCCAACACTCAAAAGCCATCTCACCCCTGTAGTTTAGACTCTTCCGGATGAAATGAGTCATCCCCCTTCTCTCTGCTTCAATCACAGGCTATGTAATCGATCAAAATGCCAAAGGACCGCCTGACAGGCTTAGAAACCTGTCAATCTCGCATCTCGGTTTTTGACTGGATAAAGTCTGGATAAAGCCAGCCAATGTGTAATCGGCAATGTTTTGATGGATGTGAGTATTAACCAATTAAAACACGATTGCAGTGATTGACAGTTCTCAAGCAGATTTGTCAAATACAAGTGCGCAATGTTGTCGTTCGTTCGTGCGCTTCCGCCATTTTGCGCACAGAGCGCATAGGCTAGGTATTGGTTTGCAACACGGAGCTCGTATCAACTCATAGATTTTCTCCAAAGTTATATTTGACAATCTCCATCATGGATCGTCGTCTACAGAAGGGTTTTTGTGGTGTTGAGAGTATTTTGGAGGAAGTGATGAGAAGCAGCGACGAAGAGCAGCAGAAAGACGCAGAGAGATGCATCTCAGACAGAGAGAGCACGGTGTCGAGCGTCGTCGATTCGGCAGAAGAGGAGATGTTTGTTCATGGACTCGATCCCGTTTTAGATCGGTAAGTTTCAACACATTTTCATTAATTGTTATGTTTATTATTGGCAGTTTTTATGTTCATGTAATGTTTTTGATTATAAAATGACGATGGACATTAGCTACTAGCAAAGACAGAGGCTACACGAGCAGGTGATAGAGATGTATATTATAACGTTACATAAAGAGAAAATATTTATATCACACACATTATATTTATGATGCATTAAATATAACAATAATGGAAGAAAAGGATTATAAGAAGTCAGGAGAAGATGTGTTGATTATAAAATAACAGTGGAGATGACTAGCAAGATATGAGATTACAGTGATACGTTTATATGAATGAATGGTGCATTGAATATAAATATAATGGAAGGAAAGGAGTACAAGATGTCAGGTGAAGATATAATAAATATATATATAATTATATATATAGAAAAAAAAAATAATTACTAAGCATTTTTAATATTGGTCATTATAATGATAAGGTATGTGACATTTGATATTGTAATAAGATGGAATATTGATGCTGCTAATAGATGAATGTGACTCAAACTGAAATCCTCTTTTGTGTGTTTGTGAGTGTGTTTTCCTGTTCTGTAAAATAGGCCTTCAACTGAATCAGATGAGGAATGGAATCCGGAGTCCAGTCATGAGCGACAAAGGAGACGCCGGCAGTCATCGTCATCTTCTGCATCTCCATCTGAATCTGCTTCAGCTACCAGAGCCAGAGGCAGAGGCAGAAGTACAGGTACAGGTACAGGTAAAGGTAAGGGGGAGGCACAGGTACAGGTACAGGTAAAGGTAAGGGGGAGGCACAGGTACAGGTAAAGGTAAGGGGAGAGGAAGAGGAAGCGCTTGCTTTTTGTTTTAGTAATTGGATATTCATTGTAATTGTTTATTGTAATTTATTTGAGTAAAAAACACTGTTGCAATTACAAATGTTATTTTTTTTTCTTTTTATATATTTTATTCATTAGTAAAACAATCACTTTTGGAATGTATAAATGAAGTGAGTTTTTTTTCCCACTGTTTTTGCTATTATAAATGTTCAAAATAAAGAGTATTTTGTTAAAATGTTAAAATGTTGTGCTGAAATCATTTTTTCTTGTGTAGTTTGATGGGCAGAATAGTTCTGAATGGATAAACATGTATGTATTATGTAGTGTTTACTCCTTGTGTCATTTGGTAACCAGGTGTCCATTTGGAGTCTCCAAGTGGCCTTTTGGATAGGACGCCTAGACTTTTCTTGAATAAAAGCTTACAGGAACTACATTTTTGGGAGTATCATCCTCAAATTTGAATCAAAACATGGTCAGACATTCAGTTTTATATTTATGGTGTTTTCAGGCCCTTAACATAAAATTCTGATACATTTTCCCCTAAATGAAGTTTATTCAAAGAAATCGTGAGTCAATTTCATGTATATTTTACCTTGTTTTACTCTGTTCCTATGCTACTTTGAGTTATAATGACTCTTGGGTAACAAAGTTTCAAGTGTCTAGTTTAAAAAAATATCAGAGTTATGAAGGTGGACCATAGGGTTCAAGAGCTACAGAGATTTGTATTTGGGTATGTCGTTTTCAGAAAATTCTCAAAAATAGGGGCGCTGGTTAAGAGGTTAAGTAATAGTTTTTCCTGAAAGAAGATATCACTGTGAACAGGTGCGAGTAGTTCGACCACATTACTAGCGTTGGTGAAGGCTGCTCTCTTTGTCAGCCCGCGATTTCCCCCAGCCGGGTCAGCCACATCCATATGGCCCGCAGTGTCCAGGTAAAAGAGCCCTGCTGAGAAAAGCGTTTCAAGGGCGTCTTCACCATAATTGGTAAGACATTCTATCATACAGCGGTATGTGTATGTGCTAGAACTCTGTGATATAAGCCGATCTCCAAGCGACATATCCACTTGTGAAAAAGTTAGGATAGTTAACAAGACCTACGGGATCTCCGTCTGCAATATCCGTCCCATCAGCATTAGTGATTTTGAGGCGCAAAAAAACGAATGTGTTGTTTAGATCTATGTAATCCTCTCCATTCCCCGCAATAAAAAATTCCAGCGGAGATGTGTCGGATATCGCTGATAGTGGTGGAACTTCTATATAAGTGTTTTTTTCAATTGCTGTTTGAGTTAGTGGTACAGTAAACAGATCCAGTTCAGTCTTTAAACACTCTTCTGACATGTTGTGTAGTAACGCCATGATTTAAAATATTGTTTTAACAGAGCTCCTTGATCTTTTTGAAGCAGTACGCTTAGCTGTCTCCTTGCGCTTGCGTTTTACAACTGATGTTTTCTTGGGAGGTTGTTTTGTTTTCTTCTGCTTCTGGCCACTCCTCCGCACCCCTGGCGGCCTAGATGCTCTTTTGCGAGCCATTACCATTAGTCCGGATCCGTCTTGAGCATCATAGTTGTTGTTAAAAGATCTTGATAACGTATCACTAACAACGTCACTTAGTATGTTTTTTGCAGCTGATTTAAGATGCGGCTTGGCTATGCTAAATCCTCGTTTTAGTAGGGGTATAGCCATTCTAAAGAGCCCCCGAAAAATCCCCCCCAAACTGGCCCCATACATGACTCCACCTCCTGCATACCCGGGGAGCCCGCTGCCTGCCTGATTCTGGTAATAGGCAACGTAACGCATAGGGTCAACATTGTGATTGTTGAAATATGCCATTTTAAACAAAGTGTTTTACAGGCCTGAAGTGAAGTTTGATGCACACTTTCCCGTAAGAAAATGGGACGTGCTGGTTCTGATCGTCCTTCACTTCTATAACAATATCTGTGATGACTGATTTGTTGATAGACGCGTAGTGGGGTTTGTCGTATCGAACACTGACTGTGCTATTGTTGTCCCCTGTTATTTGTACACACTCCAGGAGCGGTACAAAAGCATCACCCACTGATTGGTAACGGATAATGTCCGTGTAGATATAAAGAGTATAGAAACCACCGTGTATGTCCGACTGATGCATTGCATATGTTACAATATCCTTTTCATAATTAGTTTTTTCAGGGTTTGTTTTTTGCAGAATAGAATCTCCTATAGGGACGCCTGGTTTCAATCCTAAAATAATGGCTAGTTTTCCATGGAAGGTCATTGAAATGTTAGGTTTTGCTTTCAGAAATACTTTGTTTTTTACGCGGTCATAACCGAATTCCCCTTGAGGCGCTACTAAATCATTTATTACACTAACTAGAGATGGGACATTGTCGTAATACCCTGTTTTTATTGGTATGCGTAGTTTTGATAAGCTGGTCTTCTTCACATCTACACCATGGCGTAAGCTGTTAGTGTACTTATATTTTACAAATATTTTTTGCAATTTTTCCGCATAAAAAACGCCGTCGATAACATCCCCGTCGTAATCACTCAATCTGTAAACAGGGGGTTCTCGTGGGATACACGCTGATATAGTAAAATACTCTTGTGTGTAGTTTTCCTCATACCCTTTTGCAAACGGTCCTCTGACTTTAGAAATTCGAACCACGTCACCAATCTTGTATTTAAATACGGGGTTAACACTATGAGGTCTGGTATCACCATATAGGTTATGCAGCACCACAGACTCGTTTTCTTTCCCCACATCAATCGGCCTCATCTTGATGCTTCTGTGATGGCTCGCATTATATCCTTGTGTAATGTCTTGAAGTATGTCGATGTAACGTTTGGAGTTTGTAGCAGTTAAATATCTCCACATTCTACCTTTTAAGGTTCTATTAAACCGCCCGACAACACATGCCTTTAATTCTGTGGCTGTTGCGAAATGGGCTATATTGTACTTTTTTGTTACATTTTGAAAATGTTTGTTAAAAAACTCCTTTCCTCTATCTGTCTGTAATTTCTGTGGTACGCGTCCCTCTTTCAGTATGGATTCAAAAGCTTTAGAGACCTCTACACCACTCTTGTTTTTTAAAGCCCTTGTCCATGCATATTTACTAAAGAGATCGATGCATGTCAGCAAAAAATGGTTGTTGTCATTTACCGGGGCATATGCAGACATATCGACTAGATCGGCCTGGAACTCCATGTCGATACCGTAGACAAAAACCCGATTCCTTTTGTATTTTAGTGGGACCGTTCTGTGTAGTGTATATGAATCCTCGCCAGCGAGCCAGTCTGAAACCTCTTTATCGGTTAAACGAACACCCGTTTCTTTTAAAACAGCTTCTTTTAAGCGTTTTTTCCCCCCTAAAGAACCAGGGTTAGAAGGTGTGTAATAAGTCTTTTTCATTTCTTCTGACATGTTTCCACTTCACGCTCCACAAAAAGAATAACACAGATGGTTTAAGTAATTTGGGTTTTTATTTCTTAAACAGTAAAAGGAAACAAAGGTATCATACAGCATCAATGTAGTGTAAAAAATGTATACACATCACAATGTTTTTTTCAAGAATGTAATCAACCAGGGTTTCAATAATTTCACAAACATCAGCCTGATTGTTTCTTGTCAATATGTCTACACATAGATCAGTCACATATGTACACAAGCACAATATATCAGCTATTCAAATACAGCTGCCGCATTCAGTCATCAGGTCTAAAATCTTTCTGATAGTCACACAAATTGGTTCACCAGCATTAACGCATAAACGCATCATATCTGTCCATTCATTTGACACAGTTCTTACAACAGACATTTGTTTCATGAGGTTTGTAAAACGATTGGTATCTACAGCACATCTGTTTACAGTAACAGATACATTGGCACATTCATTGATAATCTTATACAACAAGCCGGTCATCTCACATCTAATACGTTGTTTAAGTAGACACTTTGCCAGACCTGTTGCAAAACACGTATTCCCCATGTCGGTGTTACAGTCACTCAACTTGGACAATACCTTTCCAGCTGTCCACAGCGTCATAGACAATTTGTTCGCTGCTGACGTCCACAACTTTCTCTCTGACTTCACGAAGCTTTTCCACAATGAAAACTTCTTCACGCAGTTCATGTAAAATAGCCTCCACTGAACCTTGAATCCTCTGGGGGTGAACCCTTAAACCACAACGGCTCAATGCTTGAGCAACGATGTGCTTAAGGTCCGGTTTCACCAGATTACGTGTCAGTTCATCAAAGTAGGCGTCAAAGAAATAGGGACCCGGTTCAAAAAGGCAGGAATGTCTAATCTGACTGGGGTGATCCACTTCACAACCCAAACAGATTTCTTTCAGCTTTTTGTTGATGACGTGTTCCAGAAGGACCACAACAGTCGCTTTTATGATTTTGAATCCGTCCGAGCGGATACAACTGTCTGTGTTGTCGATTCCAGCAAGGGCCGCAGCTCCAGCTATTGCACCAGTGTTGCCGTATGGTGTTGTAAGGAAGGTCATGTTGTGATATCCAAGATCCATGCAAAATTTATCCAACCAACTGTTGTCGCAAGTTTGTGGGTGGGGCTCCAGAGGCGTAGCATTGTCATCAGGCATCGCTGGGGGAGCCTCAGGGTTGTTGGTGTAGCAGTAGACTGTTGTAGATTCTTGAGACATGGTGAATGAATGTAGCAATTGTACCGATCTGCAGGCGTTTTTAATGGCTGTAATACGTGGGTGGGGTTAAGAGGCGGTCTTCAGCGTTGGTAACGCCCTGCTCAGGGTGAAACAATTTAATCTTTACAGAACTGTAACGGTCATACATGTCACACCATCTAAACATCTTGTCAATGCATGTAAATACGTTGTCAAGCGTGCGAACATCTTTCCACTGAAACAAAAATTTCATGTCGTAGCACAAGTGATGCTCAGATTCACGAACAGGCCACGCACGTTCACAGAGCTTTGTCTTGTCGTTGCAGCAGAAAATATAAACACAATCGTCTGGTAACTTTTTACTATGGTCCCCGACCACACGAAATCTTGTGTCAGGAATTGAGCCATCCCACTCGGCTACGTACAACGGATCATCACCACAGTCGTTCAAATCTCTCCAAACGTAGTTGAAAAACAGAAACCAGTCCTTCTTGTGGAAAATCACACATGGGGTCTGTGATGTAAAATTGTCTTCAACATCTGCTGTGTAGAGTTTCACAGTACGCATCACCTTGTCAAACACATACCTCACCACACGACCACCAGACATTGAGAAATCCTGTTTCACAAGAGCACTGTCTTCATGAAGAAATCTTGTCAAGCTAACATTTTGCTTTTTCCTTGGAGCAAAAGTTAGATCTTCTCTCATTTCAACAGGTCCTCTTGTCGGCGAAATACACATAACCTTTCTAGGGGTTTTAGGAGTTCTCGGAGTAGCCATTGTATCAGGAAAGTCGTAGAATGTCTTCTGTGTTCAACAGTGTAACCCCCTAACCTTATTTAAAACTGCAACAAAAGACGTAGGTAGTGACGTACTTGTGAAAAAGGCACACCTCATACCATAAAAACTTAAATGACAAGTTGTGAGGTGTGAGTTCATTAAACCAGTCGTAAAAACCAGTCAAAAATTTAACATCTGTTTGATCTCTTTGTTTGTCTTTTAAAAGTCCCCGGACATCGGCACGGATGATGTCACGTTGCGCCACGCTTAATAGACACGCAGACGCCACCCTCCACTACCCGTCGTAAATCAGAGACACATGAATCCCCTCATCCCCTGTCAGCCATGAGTGACATAAATCACTCATGAGGGTCATAAATCAGTCAAAAAAGTGACACATGGTATATGTTAATACTACTTACTTGCAAACGAGTTTCAACAATACTGTTTTAAACAGACAGAAATTAATTTACTGGCACAGTGAAGCTCATTTTACTCTTGCTGTAACAGCTGCAATACTTACATATTTGACTTAATTTTTCAGACACCTCCGCTTTATGTAATAGCAACACAGAAACAGAAAAGAGGAGAATGAACTGATTAACATGATAAAGATGAGCATGACAGGCTTTCTGAGAAGAATATTGTCATTCTTTACATGTTCTTCTAATAATCAAATCAGATCTGTAAAAATTTATAGTAATGTGTTAACAACATTAAAGTTATCATTAAAGTGCACTGTAAAAAATTTCCTGTAGAATTTACAGGAATTTACTGGCAAAAAAGTTGCCAATAAAGTCCTGTAAAAATGTTGGTAATTGCTGTAAAATTTATTACAGTATAATACTGTAAAGCAACTTACAGTTAATTGATGTATATGAAATACAGTAATTTATAGTTTTTTTACAGTAACATTGAATTAAACTTGTATTTTATTTTACAGCAATATTTTGTAATTTCACTAAAGTACAGTATTTACCTGGCAATAAAGTTGCCAATAAAATCCTGTAAATATATTTTACAGCAATCTTTTGTAATTTTACTAAAGTACAGTATTAACCTGGCAATAAAGTTGCCAATAAAATCCTGTAAATACCCACAAAATTCAAGAAGATGCTGTAATAGTTTAACATTTAAAAAAGCTGAAAAGAATAATTTTAACAGTAAACTGTACTTTATTATATTGATGTAAATGCATTAAAATAAACATTTTAAAAAACAAACACAAAGTCAAAGCTGTTGTCAAAAAATATTTATTCAAATATTAAGCAAATAACTGCAAGACTGGTAACAACAATTTTACTTTTTCAAGTACAGAAAATCTTTTCAAAATCAGTCACAAAATAACTACAAATAACTTGTAAGACTTAAAAGCAAGATTCTGGGTTCAATAAAAGTTAAAGGGACAGTTCATCCAAAAATGAAAATTCTGTCATCATTGTGTTTACTCACCCTCAATTTGTTCCAAACCTGTATGAGTTTCTTTCTTCTGTTGAACACAAAATATGATATTTTAAAGAATTTTGGTAACCAGACAATTGAAAGTAAATGGCTACCATCTGTTGATTACCAACATTCTTCAATATATCTAAAATATATTCTGTGTTCAGCAGAAGAAAGAATCTCATACAGGTTTGGAACAACATGAGGGTGAGTAAATGATGACGGAATTTCCATTTTTGGGTGAACTATTCCTTTAAGCTCAACCAACAGAATGGCATTATGGTTAAAGGGTTAGTTCACCCCAAAATGAAAATTCTGTCAGTAATTACTCACCCTCATGTTGTTCCAACCCCGGAAGACTTTCCTTCATATTTGGAACACAAATTAAGATATTTTTGATTAAATCTGAGAGCTGGATCACTCCTCCATAGGCTTCTTAAGGGATCGAAACTTGCCGGCCCAGAAAAGTTATGAAAGACATCGTTAAAATAGTCCAAGTGACTACAGTGGCTCAATCTTAAGTTTATCAAGCGACGAGAATACTTTTTGTGCGCAAAAACAAACAAAAATAACGACTTTATTCAACAATTCATTTCCTTCTCTGAGGGCCGTGATATTTCACGTAGTGTAACAGCGCAGCGCTTCTGTGTTGTACGTCACACGTAGGCTCACTATTGGCCAACGCTGATCATGTGTGTGAGGAGTGATCCAGCTCTCAGATTTAATCCAAAATATCTTAATTTGTGTTCCGAAGATGAACGAAAGTCTTACAGGGTTGGAACAATATGAGGGAGAGTAATTACTGACAGTATTTTCATTTTGGGGTGAACCAACCCTTTAACTCACATCTCCTGTTAAAACTCACATTTCTGCCTTTTTTAAAATTATTTTTGGTATAAATGTTTGTGATAAACAACAATGGTGATTGACAACATTCTCTCTAAAAACATTTAAACCATTTTAATTTAAAGTACTTTTTTACATTTTGTGCAAGTATAGACATCTCCTCCTGTAGTTTTTTTTTTTTATATATACATTTGACAACTTACATGCTTAACAACTCAAAGTCCATTAGCCTTCTGAGAAGAGTAGACACATGAGGATTGATATTGTTGTTCTTCTTCTCTGAGGTCTTTCCACTTTTTTTTGACTGTCTTGGTACCAGTGGATGGGTTGATTCCAACAAAACATCTGCACAAAAATTAGTCAGAAAAACACAAGCAGAAGCTTTAGGATCACGTGCAGACTAATGAAAATATACCACTTTACAATAAGCATTCGCTGCAATACTAAAAAGGGTTAGTTCACCCCAAAATGACATTTCTGTAATTAATTACTCATTAATCTGTCATTAATTAACGACTGACCTACATTCATTTTCATGAACACACATTAAGATGTTTTTGATGAAATCAGAGAGGTTTCTGAACCACACATAGACCACAACGTCATTACAACTTCCAGGGCCTAGAAAGGTAGTAAAAACATCATTAAAATAGTCCATGTAACTCCAGTGGATCAACCTCAATGTTATGAAGTGATGAGAATACTTTTTGTTCTAACGTAGAACCTGGAAGCGCTGCACTGTGTTTATTACATTAACAGCATCAGAGACTGACACAGAAGAGATTGTTGAATAAAGTCGTTATTTTGGGGTTTTTTTGTGCCCAAAAAGTATTATCGTGGCTTCATAACATTAAGGTTGATCCACTGTAGTCATATGGTCTATTTTAACAATGTCTTAACTGCCTTTCTGGACCTTGAAAGTTGCAATGATTTTGCTGCCTATGTGTGGTTCAGAAACCTCTCGGATTTCATCAAAAATATCTTAATTTGTGTTCCGAAAATGAATGAGGGTCAGTAGTTAATTAATGACAGAAATTTAATTTTTGGGTGAACTAATCCTTTAACATATACACATTTATATTTAAGTTAACTGTTACATTTGAACAAATTCAAGTGTGCAGGATGCCTCGTGCTCGTACACCAGATTAAAGTTGTAGTAAGTTGCAAACAAAGCAGCAATTCCAGCCATAAAATTGGGGTGTGGATTCATAAACACTTGACCCTCAATAATCGGCATCCACTGGGTTGCAGTGAGAATTTCACCTAAAATAATACATATAAGAAAACACTTTATAAAAATGTATGCTAACATACAACAGGCAAAATGTATTAAGTAATTTAAAGATTTTGGAACATACATTACCTAAGACAATCAGTCTAGGAGAGTCTGGAAGTGTAGAACTTTTTTCTACATCAGCTGCTGTTGCTGACATCTACAAGAAAAAATATAAAAGGAAAAACTTGTAAATGTAATTAAATGCAGTATGCAGTAAATGCAGTACAGACCGATTTCCCTGCCCTCATCAAAATGGCATTTTAAATGCCTAATTAAGTCATTCAGAGTTGTGCATGTGAAATGACAAAATCCAATCTGGCAAATCAGTGTTGTGTCTATTTGGTCAAATCTGGAACCTTTACGAGACTTCTGATAACCTGTATGGTCTCTATATAGATGAGAAGCTGCACATTTTGTAAATGCACAGGAACAGTCAGGTACACCACAGGTAAAACAGCAGTTTGGAACATTACTGTGACCTTTCATATGCTTAGTAAAACCTACAATGTTATTGCTCTCATGTCGACACAATTTACAGTAATACATTTCTCATTTAGATTTAGGTTCAAGTTATATTAAGAAAACAATAACTATGGGAACTTTGAACAGAAAATAAAATGAACTTTCAAATCGTTTGCCAGTCATTTTGAATTTATTTATGACGCAGGGATTTGTTAAACACTGGTTTTACATTCTCTCAATAAGAAATCCAAACTAGTGTAATAAATGAGAAATAGCAGCATCCAACGATGTTAAAATCATATTGTAATGTTTTTAATCAGCAAAGCTAACTGCACGTGCGTATCCTGTATGTAGTTTTGTCTCAACAGCACTTCAGTAATTATGTCTTGTCTTCCAAACTGCAAATGCTCTAAAAAATACTCTCTCGAGAGCAAAGGCAAATAGGCATTCCTATATCATTGTTCGCAGCAAATTGCTTTGCGTTAAATTTAGTTATGACGCAGGCCTTTGTTAAACTCTGGTTTTACATGCTCTCAATAATAAATCAAAACTGGTGAAATAAATGAGAAAATAGCAGCAGGCAACGATGTTAATAATATCATAGATTCTAATGTTTTTCGTCAAGAAAGCTAACTGCGTATAGGCCTAACGTTACTAGTTTTTTTCTCACCAACACTTCAGTGGATTTGTCTTGTCTTGGAAACGTCTCGGTTACGGATGTAACCCTCGTTCCCTGAGTAGGGAACGGAGACGTTCCGTCGGATGACGACGAAATGGGATTTTCGCTTAGAAAGCCTATCAGCTTCAAACAATATAAAACGAGCCAATGGCAAAGAAATGCCATGGGTCTGCGGAATTTGCATAGCGTAACACCGCCTCACCTCGTGGGTATTTAAGGAGAACGCTGGCAGCAAATAGGCATGTTTTCTTCGCTGAGGAGCCAAGACTGAGCTCAGGCGATCCCCGCGGTACAGCGGAAGTGGCAGGCAGACGGAACGTCTCCGTTCCCTACTCAGGGAACGAGGGTTACATCCGTAACCGAGACGTTCCCTTTTTCATTGTCACTCCGAGTTCCGTCGGATGACGACGAAATGGGATTTACCAGTCTAATCACGCCACCTTCCCAGCTGTCTTCCAGTGCCCTGCGTAAATCTGAGATCCCTGTCGTGAGACTAGCACGGACGAAGGACTCCTATTTAACACAGGAATACCAAGGTACACTGGGGAGCATATCCCAGATCTTTTAGGGAAGTATGCAATTACTGCCAACCCAGAGGGGGGGACTTAAGAATACACATATGACCCGAGGGATGCATATGGGGAATCACTGGGGTGTCCAGCCGCAGGTGGAATATTTCAACCCCAGGGGTGGCAAGGTGGCTTGCCAAGGGAAAGACACATGCTCAGAGAGGCTTACAGTGGGAATACACATGTGGGGGTAGCTCCGGGAGGTACCATGCACACGGGAGGCACCTAGCCGACGCGCAGGCAAGAGACACTGGCGCCGACGTCAGGAGTGCTGGAGGAACTCAGGGCTTTCGGAGAAGCTCACCTGAGGAGAATATCGCACGTATCCAGTCCGTAGAGTGGAATGGCGAGCAAGCGAAGACACCTGAGCGGGTCCGGTACTAGCTGGTTGAAGCGAGTACATGAGAGGACACAGGCTCCACTCGGAGATTGTAGAATCTGGCGAATGTGTTAGGTGTCGCCCAGCCTGCAGCTCTGCAGATGTCTGTTAGCGATGCGCCATGCGCTAGAGCCCAAGAGGATGCCACACTCCGGGTGGACTGGGCAGTCACACCAAGGGGGCACGGTCGACCTTGCTGCTGGTATGCCAAAGCAATGGCGTCCACTATCCAGTGAGACAACCTTTGCTTGGAGAGAGCCTTTCCCTTCAGCTTCCCACCATAACAGACAAAGAGCTGGTCTGAGGTCCTGAAACACTGCGTTCTGTCTACATAGATGCGAAGAGCACGTACTGGACAGAGCAGTGCCAAGGCTGGGTCTGCCTCCTCCGGGGGCAGCGCTTGCAGGTTCACCACCTGGTCCCGGAAGGGAGTGGTAGGAACCTTGGGCACATATCCAGGCCGGGGTCTCAGGATCACGTGAGAGTACGCCGGCCCGAATTCCAGGCACGCTTCGTCAACGGAGAATGCGTGCAGGTCCCCTACCCTCTTGATGGAGGCCAATGCAGTCAGAAGCGCCGTCTTCATTGACAGGAAGTTAAGCTCGACTGACTGTAAAGGCTCAAAGGGAGCACTACGCAGGGCGGTTAAGACCACTGCGAGGTCCCAAGAGGGTACGAGAGGAGGGCGAGGAGGATTCAGTCTCCTCGCTCCTCTCAGGAACCTGACGATCAGGTCATGCTTCCCCACCGACTTACCTTCTATAAGATCATGCTGTGCGGCAATAGCGGCGACATAGACCTTGAGGGTGGAGGGAGACAGCCTTCGCTCCAACCCCTCTTGAAGGAAGGAAAGCACGACCTTGATCGAACATCTCCGGGGGTCTTCTCGGTGAGAAGAGCACCAGTTGACGAAGAGGTTCCACTTCAACGCGTAGACGTGTCTCGTGGACGACGCTCTAGCGGAAGTGATGGTAGCCACCACCGCTGGTGGTAGGGTACTCAAACCTGCCTCGTCCCGTCCAGGAGCCACACATGGAGGTTCCAAAGATCGGGACGAGGGTGCCATAGGGTGCCCCGTCCCTGAGAAAGTAGGTCCTTCCTCAGAGGTATGGGCCAAGGAGGTGCTGTCGCGAGGAGTACAAGTTCGGAGAACCAGGTCCGGGTGGGCCAGTACGGCGCTACCAAGGTGACCTGCTCCTCGTCCTCCCTGACCTTGCGCAGGGTCTGCGCAAGGAGGCTCACTGGGGGAAACGCATACTTGCGGCCCCGCGGCCAGCTGTGCGCCAGTGCATCCGTGCCGAGCGTGCCCTCGGTCAGGGAATAATACAGGGCGCAATGGGTCGAGTCATGAGAGGCAAACAGATCTATCTGTGCGTCCCCGAACTGGTCCCAAATCAGCTGAACCGACTGGGGATGGAGTCGCCAATCTCCCGGGAGGGGCTGAAACCGTGAGAGCTCGTCGGCTGCACAGTTCAGAGCTCCTGGAATATAGATGGCACGAAGCGACCTCAGATGCTTCTGACTCCAAAATAGGAGGTGGCGGGCGAGTTGCGACATACGACGAGAGCGCAGACCACCTTGACGGTTGATGTACGCTACAGTCGCGGTATTGTCTGATCGGACTAGTACATGCTGGCCCGAGAGCACGGCTCGGAAGCGGCGCAGGGCGAGCTGTACAGCCAGCAACTCGAGGCAATTGACGTGCCAAAGGCGGTGGGGTCCTGTCCAGGAGCCCGCGGCAGCACGTCCATTGCACATGGCACCCCAGCCCGTGGCGGAGGCATCTGTTGTTACAACAATGTGCCGGGAAGCTCGTTCCAGGGGCACACCAGCCCGTAGAAAACTGAGGTTCGACCACGGGGTGAAGGTCTGACGGCAGGTCGGAGTAACTGGTACTCGGAGAGTGCCGTGTTGCCATGCCCACCTCGGGACTCGGTCGCGAAGCCAAAGCTGAAGCGGTCTCATATGAAGTAATCCGAGCGGTGTTGCCACGGCTGCGGATGCCATATGCCCCAGGAGCCTCTGAAAAGTTTCAGTGGAACCGCACTCTTGCCCTCGAACTGTCTCAGGCAAGTCAGCAGTGACTGCGCGCGCTCGCTCGTAAGCTGCGCGGACATGGCGACCGAGTCGATCTCCATACCGAGAAAAGAGATCCTCTGCACGGGGCAAAGTTACTCTTCTCCCAGTTGACCCGAAGGCCCAGACGAGCTACATGGCGGAGCACCAAGTCCCTGTGTTCGCATAGCTGGTCTCGAGAGTGAGCTAGGATTAGCCAGTCGTCGAGATAGTTCAGAATGCGAACCCCGTGTTCCCAGAGGGGAACAAGGGCTGCCTCGACGACCTTCGTGAAGACGCGAGGAGACAGGGCTAGCCCGAATGGGAGAACTGCGTACTGATATGCCTGTCCCTCGAAAGCAAACCGCAGGAACGGTCTGTGTCGAGGGAGGATGGAGACATGAAAGTAGGGGTCCTTCAGGTCGATCGCTGCAAACCAATCCTGGTGCCGCACACATTCGAAAACGCGTTTGGCGGTGAGCATCTTGAACGGCAGCCTGTGAGGGGAGCGGTTCAGAACGCGCAGGTCCAGGATTGGCCGTAACCCACCGGTTTTCTTCGGGACAATGAAATACGGGCTGTAGAAGCCGGTCTTCATTTCGGCTGGAGGGACAGTCTCGATCGCACCCTTCGCCAGCAGGGTAGCAACCTCCGCTCTCATGATAGGGGCATTGCCACCGACCATAATGGAGCGGACTCCCCTGAAGCGGGGAGGAGACCGCGCGAACTGAATCGCGTAGCCGAGCCTGATCGTTCGTGCGACCCAGCGGGACAGTTTGGGAAGCTCTAGCCAGGCTCCCAAGGACTGAACCAGCGGGGTCATGCGAACCACAGACTTCCCGTCGGTGGGGCAGCGAGGCGGTATGGCTGACCCAGACGTGGACGGCATAGCGGCCCGGTGTGGGGGTACAGCCATGGACCGCGTCCTGACAGAGGAGACCAGGGAAGGACGAACGTTCCACGGGGGTCTGCTCTGCCAGGGGTCTGGCGACAGAGGAGGATGAGAGCGGCACGGTCCGTGGACGGCGCGCACTGTCATCCGGCTCTGGGACAGAGGAGGACGAGGGGTGCACGGCCCGGGGGCGGCGCACCGTGTCGTCCGAGAACTCTGTGTGCTCAGAGACGGGAGAGTCAGTTCTTTCTGAATAAGGATTCTTCCCTGACCCTCCACCAGGGAAAGGAGTGGCCCTGCTACCAGCTCCTGGAAAGAACTGAGTCCCACCTCTGAAGAGCCCATCTCAAGAGCGCCGCTTAACCCGGCGTATAGCGGGGGGCGGGGCTGGAGAGGACTGTGGCGTCCCCCTGCGGCCTCCAGAGCCAGCCCGGGTGAACGGGCGGGGTAGAAGCCGCAGGAGGACGCCTTCGGCGGTGGGCAGACTGAGGGATCTGAGCGGACGGCGGGCCGTCGGGGCAGAATAAGCCTCAGTCTGCTCGTGGGCGGTTGAGAACTGTTGGGCAAAGCCCTCAACCGCACCGCCGAGGAGGCCGACCTGGGATATGGGGGTGTCAAGCAGATGGGTCCGCCCGACATCCTGCACATCGGACAGGTTCAGCCACAGACTGGTGGACATCACCTAACCCAGGGAGCGTACGGCCACTTTCGTCGCTCGGAGAGCAAGGTCAGTGGCGGCGCGCAGCTCATTGAAGAGCCCTGGGTCAGTCCCGCCCTCGTGCATATCCGTGAGCATCTGGGTCTGGTAGACCAGCAGAATGGCCATGGCATGCAGTGAGGCGGCTGCCTGTCCTGTAGCGCTATAGGAATTCGCCACAAGTGTAGACGAAAACTACAGGCTTCGGACGGGTGCTTAGGATCGCGCCGAGAGGAAGCACTCTGAGGACCAGTGTTGAGCATGTTACTTAAAAAAAGTAATTAGTTATAGTTACTAGTTACTTCTCACAAATAGTAACTGAGTTCGTAACTGAGTTACATCATTATAAAAGTAACTAATTACCAGAGAAAGTAACTATTGCGTTACTTAAAAAAAAAAAAAAAATCAAATAGGCCTATGTCAAATAATTTGGATGCCCCCAGTATTAAATATGTTAAATTAATGAAATGGACACTTAATAGTGTAGATTAGTGTTCAATGTTTTATAATAATAATTTATTCTATTTTAATGTTGCTGTGGGACAATGTGAGAGACGCCTATTAAATTCAATATATTATTCTAAATATTAGCATTACTATAGTAGAACAATAAAACATTATAGATGGTTTACTTAATATCGCACAGACCCCAACTGGCCAACAAATAAGTTTAAAAATAAATTATGCTTCTTAAGAAATGTACCAAAAATGAATAAATAATAATAAAAAATATACATACTCTTTGTGCATATTAAAATGATAAAACTGTTACACAACTTCACAACTAGTAGACATACTGTAGCCTGAGTATTTTCTTCCTAACAAAAGTAAACAGTTTAACAAGTGCTCTCTCAATATAATACTGAACAATTTACCAAAAAAAAATATAATACTAAAATATAATATTTTGGGGGTTTATTTTTATAACCTATAGCGAACGTCATCATCAGAGGTTATTTAAGCCAAATTCTAGACATGTTTGCCGCACGTGTTTACAACCGGTCAAACAAAGATGTTTTCTGTGAATGTTCCCTGCAGGTTATTTTCGGGTTTATTTTATAACCTAAACAGAACGTTACCTGACGGTAATTTTTTAGATTTTATTTGTATAACCATGTAAATTAATTAACGTTGCAGATATGTGTCATTTATTTATAAACAAACTATATAATGCTCGGACACCCTCGGTCTCTCTTGCGCAACTGTTGAGCGCGCTCTCGGACACACTCGGTCTCTCTCGCGCATTGAGCGCGCTCGCGCCAATCGCTTCGCTTTTGTCCACTCCGGCGCCTCATAAACACACACACACACACACACCAGAGAAAAAAACTTTGCAGGTCCTATGGCGGAGAGAGAGCCTACTCGGATGAAAGCCGCTTCAGTGAGTTCAATTATAGTAACGCCACATTTTTTTTTGTCAGTAACGGTAACTGCGTTGTAACGGGGGAAACAGTAATTCGTTTGATTACTCGTTACTGAAAAAGATAACGCCGTTAGTAACGCCGTTTATTTATAACGTCGTTATTCCCATCACTGCTGAGGACACAGTAGCATCGCAACAGAGCGTTCAACCGGGGGGACCCCAGTGTACCCATGGGCAGCGGCCTCGTCGAGGGAAGGAAGGGCGGAGGAGATCAACGAGGGATCGCTGGAAGACATGGGGGGTCTTCGAGGATTTCGAGATCTCCTGATGCACATCCGGGAGAAAGGCATTGGAGTGGACGCCGACATGAGCCAGCGGCCACACCCAAAAACCAATTGCCCCGGGAAAGCATGGCCGTCATCTCAGGATCTGACTCAACAAATGCCATATGCACACCCGAAAGTGGCAGCACTGTTGAATCTTCACTTCCTGAAGATTCTAGCCCGCCCTGTGATGCTGCAATGGACAACAGATCCGATTCTGGAGCGTCAAGGGAAACCCGCGGGACATCCGAAAATAGACCCGGGGAATCCCCTGAACACTCGCGGGTTGCGTCACTGAAGAGGGGGGCGTGGTCCACGGACAAACAGTCGGCGGATTTGTTCCACACTCACACCCTCAGGTCACCCTGGCCACCAGCCGAAGTAGCACCTCACGTGGAGAGTGTTAGATCGGGGTGTGGATGAGGGGACTCTCTCTCTAACGAGATCATTGAGTCTCGACCGTAATGACACGATGATCACGTTCCCGCGAGGAGAACGTAAGTCATCCACAAACGCTGCTCAAACGTGATCAAGCCCAAGCACGCAGAACAGAGAATGTGCCCATCAAAATCGGAAATGAGTCGACCGCAACCAGAAATGCACGGGCGAGCCGTCTTTAAAAAGACGTGCCGCGTGCGAGCTCTTTTGTGAGAGGAGAAAAAACTCCGCGATGTTGAAGCGAGCAGGGAGAAACACACTCATTGGCAGATCACTGCACAGATCAGCAGGCAATGTGAACTCGCTGCAGATCCCCGTCACACCAACACCGGAGAGAGTGGCTCGTCTCGTAGAGTGAAGTCAGAAATGGCTGTGGAGTGAAGAGATACTCTTGGCTCCGAAGCGAAAACATGCCTATTTGCTGCCAGCGTTCTCCTTAAATACCCACGAGGTGAGGCGGTGTTACGCTATGCAAATTCCGCAGACCCATGGCATTTCTTTGCCATTGGCTCGTTTTATATTGTTTGAAGCTGATAGGCTTTCTAAGCGAAAATCCCATTTCGTCGTCATCCGACGGAACTCGGAGTGACAACGAAAGGGAACTGCAAATGCTCTAAAAATACTCTCTTGAGAGCAAATATATGTGGATTGCGAATAAAACTGTAACAAACGGCAGCATTCGTCCATAACATTTACGATGGGTTTACCTTGTAACAGTTCAGCTTCGTCTCACCACTGTTATGGCGCGCCCCGTCGCGATTCTGCCTCGCCTGAAACAAGAAATTTAAAATTAAAGACACATTCCTTTACTAAATAAACGTAACGTTAATATTGGAATCAAACACTTTTACATCACACTAAATGTCCTGATAACACGCAGTTGTTAACAAGTCGATAAAATTAATTGCATATCTGACATGATGAATTCTGTTCAAAATATGAATCGCTCAAACAGCATTAAGTAATACATTAGATTGTAATATTTATGGATGTACATTTAAGTTAACTTACCAAACATTTTGTAAATAGTGCCTTTTATCTTCAGCACTTCTTGCCCTGCTCCAGTCCACCAGTTTTCAAACCTGTATTCAGCCCGCGCAATCCCATAATGCCACGTCACAGTAAATTGTTGTAAAACGTATGAACTACAGTGAAAACACCTCTAACCTGTAAATCAATTTACAGTTGATAGGGATATATACTGTTAACAACTGTAATACCCTTTTTGACCCATAATGCATTGCGAATTACAGTAATAACTTGTAAAATGATAAAACAATAAATTTCTGTAGAATTTTGCTGTAGAATCTACAGCAATTTGTTACAGTGTGAGCACAAGCAGCACTTCTGGTAAAATAAGGTATAAATATTTATTATGAAAAATCATATAATTTTTCATACTCCATTGTCACACAGTAAAGCATATTTTTCTCTTGCTGCTTAACAGCTGCAATACTTACATTTTAGACTAAGTTCTTCGGAGATCTTGCCTTCATCTGTCACAGCTGCACAGATATAGGACATCAGGACATTAGAACCGGGTGAACACATCAGAGACACTGACGGACTGAGAAGATCTGGAACCATTTTCAATAACGTTGCATGTCTTAACGTTTCATCTTTAATTAATGTGATTTAACAGTATTTTCCACAACATTGATTGGCTAATGTTAATTTATACATTTTCAACATTTGTCCGGGTAGTCGTTATTCAATAGATGTGACAACAATACCATTTTAAAAATGTTTTAAACAAAGGAAACAGCCTCTTTTTAAATTGGTAATTTAGATCATAATAAACTGAAAACAAATGTATGAAACTGACATGCATAACTAATTAACAAACTGTTTCTGCACAGACATGTCATATCATCTAAATGTATTTTGACTTTTACCTACCGTCATGTTCTTCTAAAAACATATGGCATGATTCTGCAGAGTCTTCAATCTGCTCTTTTCCATCCCGTTGCAGTTCCTCATGACCGTCTTTGTGAAGATCAGAAAATTACATGCAATTTGTGCGCCATATAATTCTTCTGAACTCATGCAATAGCTTTATGTAAAGTATAAGTGGTTATTTGCTGCAACTCTCCAATCTTATTTTCCATACTCAAACTCATGTGTGCAGCTATTAAATATGAAACAGCTGATGCTGTCTGTCACCAATAATAGCCAATCTGGTGATACGTTTGTAGCCCAAATACCTTTTATGTTGTCCTTTAGATCTTCAGTGACACGCCCATTATTTGAGTTTCTCCTAAATCTGAAAGTTAGGAGCTACTTTTAGCCTTAAGATGTTTTTGTGAATATGACATCACCACCATTCGGAACAGATTTGTAAAGGCTTCGAAGCTTCACGAAGCAGTGTTTTGAAATTGCCATCACTACAAACCAGGGGCCTATACCATGAAGCCGGTTTAGGTGGCTAGCCCGATATGTTTCAGTTTAGTTTGCGCCAACCCTGGGTTTTAGGCACCATGAAAGTGGTTTGGCTTTTAGCAGTGTTCATCGCCATAGTAACTTACGCTGCACGGCTAACCTGGTCCGGGGCAGGTTATGTTCCAGGTAAGAGATCTCAAACCGAAATTGGACCAATCAGCTGTGAGCAAAGGATAAGTCACTCCACCTGTTTCTACTCCAAATTAAAGGTCACTACATAGCAAATGATTTTTAAAGACAAAATCGTCTGGCTTTTAGTAACACTTATTTAGAATAATAATTTTGTATGATTTAGATATTATTTATGTAATTATTAATCAATCACACGTACAATTTTAGTTTATCAATTATTTTTACGCACAGTTTAAAGGAATAAATATATAAAGGTAATATAAATACGCTTTAGAATCAATAGATTAAGCTATAAAATGACTACATGTGAGTTTAAAAGTTCAATTCTCTCTATACCTTTATCAACTGTATAAACTAACTTCACAACTTTTACTTGCACTGATATAGCAAGACTTTTAGTTGTCCTCTTTCATAGACAGCTATTTTGTTTTTACTGTCTAAATTTGTTTAAATTCCCAATATTTTTTTTAATCTCGTAATATTCTGCAGAAGAGAGAAGTGAATCGTGCTGCTTCTCTCGCGAGAAATGAATCGCGGTTTCACACGTTCTCAGCATGTGATTGGCTGTTCACTACGGATGCCATACTTAAATTCCTAAACTCAGGAGGATCAAAGCCTGAGTTGACAGAGAAAGTTGGTGATCAGCATCATGGTCCCAACAAAGCCTGGTTGGATTGGTTTGGTTTTGTCAACTCTAAACTAATCATGTAACCCGAAGTTTGTTCAACTACCATCATGGTACAGGTCCCTGATCAATGAAAGACAAATCCTATTCCTTTCTCCTATACAAATGTTTAATTAGCATGTCTATATTTTTTTTCACTGTATTTACTCAAGAATGTTTTGGAAAGATTTAGAAACCTATATTAATAAAAAACTCAGATAAAAAGTCTAAGTTAGAAATGTGGGTATTTGAGGTGCTTTTTTATACTTAGAATGACAATTTGGAATTATTATATTTTTATAAATGACTTATGTAAATCTTTTAAAACAAACTAAAAACAAAAAAAGTACCTGTGTCAAATGTGGACACCCAGAAACAATACATCTTCTAAAATGCATGTGAAAGAGAAAGACTTCAGCTATACCAAAAATTAGATCTAATGGAATTAAAAGACAATCAGGAGTAGGCCTGAAAAATGTTTGGATAATAAAGAGAGAAAAAGTGAGAAATAAAAAAGGAGAAAATAGATAAAATGCTTTACTTTTCCTGTTATATTTTTAAAATATATATAAAAAAATTAAAAATTATAACAGGAAGAAAATAAAAGCATGTGATCTGTTTTCTCATTTTCTCTCTCACACTTTTCCTCTCTTCATTATCCCCTCAGTAAGCTGTGTGTGCTCTTCACACTCCAGACCAGCGGGTGGCGGAACGGCACTCTTTAACTCCACAAACCGGCAGAAACAGAAGAAGAGGAGATGCGCTCTGAACAAGGGGGTAATCATAGACAGTATAAGAAATGGACAGAGCCATCTCATTGGAACTCAGTTGAGACAGTTGAAGCCCATTTTTAGCGATTTTTGAGCACTTCCGTTCCTGACGCGCAGACTCAAACCGACTCAAACTAAGCTTGATGACGTGAGCAACCTGTCTGACAGACGTGAATCTTCTAGTAGCTGTGCGTGAAAATTGCCAACGTTAATCTTGCAGAGACGGGGAACTTGAGCAAAGAGTTCTTTGGCGTGAGTGAGCAGGAGTAAGTATTCCGTTGCTTTTATGGACTCATTATCTATGGGCTTCTCCCTTGACGGGACGTCCCCCCGATTGCCTGCGAGCTTCTCCTGCTGTCTGTACGGTAATTTCTGTACAGCGCGACAGAGAGTCGAGTGGTTATGACGCAATCGTTAGCTTATTTTTACTAAATCTGTTTCTACGGGGCCATAATGTAACATAGAAGGTAATGGAGCCCTTTATACATTGTCGTGTTTCTTTAGAAATAAATAATGGACAAATGGAGTCTTTAAACGCCTCAGATGTAAAGTTATTCGCTGTCAAAGTGACGCCAAAATGAATGGGATTCAATGGAAATGCTAACGCAAGTGAAGTTCTGCTACAACATGGCGGCACCCGGCGGGCTTCAACATCCGGTCGATGAAACTGAAGCCGGAAACTGAAGCCACCAGCCGGAAACTGAAGTCTCCCCGGGGGCCGCCATTGGCTAACAAGCCTTCACCTGCTGTTAGCATCCCATTGACTCCCATTCATTTTTGCGTCACTTTGACAATGTATAAAAGGCTCCATTACCTTGTATCTTACGTTATGGCCCCGTAGAAGCCGTTTTTGTAAAAATAGGCTAACGATTGCGTCATAACACGCGGCTCTCTGTCGCACAGTAGAGAAATTACCGTATAGACAGAAGTAGAAGCTCGCGCACAATCGGGGGACGTGGAAGCATAAAGTCGAGGGAGAAGCCCATAGAGAGTTGTAAAGTTGCTCCTGCTGCTAGCTCACGGACAGCTCCTACTCAGGATCTCCAGCTCTGCAAGATTCGGAAGGGAATGATTGAAGCCACCAGCCGGAAACTGAAGTCTCCCCGGGGGCCGCCATTGGCTAACAAGCCTTCACCTGCTGTTAGCATCCCATTGACTCCCATTCATTTTTGCGTCACTTTGACAATGTATAAAAGGCTCCATTACCTTGTATCTTACGTTATGGCCCCGTAGAAGCCGTTTTTGTAAAAATAGGCTAACAATTGCGTCATAACACGCGGCTCTCTGTCGCACAGTAGAGAAATTACCGTATAGACAGAAGTAGAAGCTCGCGCACAATCGGGGGACGTGGAAGCATAAAGTCGAGGGAGAAGCCCATAGAGAGTTGTAAAGTTGCTCCTGCTGCTAGCTCACGGACAGCTCCTACTCAGGATCTCCAGCTCTGCAAGATTCGGAAGGGAATGATTCAGATTCCTCTCGGCACAGCTACTAGAAGACGTACAAGTTGCTCACGTCACATCTACATCGTCAAGCTCAGTTTGAGCCTGCGCAGTTCGCTTGGCAATCAGGAAGTGAGTGCTTCTAATTTACTTCACTTTTCTCCGTTGAAGTCTATGGGGTCGCTGTGTCCATTTCTTTTACTGTCTATGGCTCTGAACTATAGACATAATAAATACATAGACGCCCTATTGGCCGCTGGAGCGTACGTCAACGGCGCCACCATGTTGGGGATGGCAACTTTCCCATACCTCTCATACTGGGAATTGAGAAAAATGCCTGTTTTGTGCGCTGTTTGGGGCTGTACACATCGCCACACAATTGAAAACAGCTTTCGAGGAATTACCTTTCACAAGCAAGACTGAACGTTTGTTTTTGGTTGTATTTGGTCATGATTTAATTAGTAGGCTAATAGTAACGTTCAGAGGTTACATTTAAAAATACTACTGTTATTGTGTCACGAAATGTAGTTTTAATAGTTTTTCAGTCGACAATGTAGTTGTTTGTGGTTTGTTTATAAAGATAGCGCCTATTTAAAAATTTCATCTGACGTTTTCGGAGTTGTAAGATGCTATCACCGGGGCTCAGCGCTCGTCTACCCCGCCTGGAACAGCCATACCTCGGCCAGTGCTTCTGAAGTTTTGCCGCTGACTCGGATGTCTGTAGTCTAGTGGTTAAACATGAGATATAATTCGTCTTGTGTATATCTAACGGGCGATCTTTGGTCTCATTAATCTATAAATGGTTCCCTAGTAAATCGTTTTGGCTGAGGGCAAAGTGAAGTTTCATAACTTTATATTTAGGCTATTTTAACGTTGTATCCTGCTGTATGTTTGACTGAAGCTATTCTGTTATAATGGCTATTACTGATCAATAAAACTGAAATTTAACAAAAAGAGTTAAATATTAAAATGTCACTATTTGACTTATTTTTTATTGTATATATTCTGTAATTGATATTTCTTATTCTATTGCTATTATTATAGTATTATTAATAAACTATATGCTATTATCAATATTTTTATGATTGTATTATTGTACTTATGATATTATATAATTATACTATTCATTACTATTTTATTTGCTGTATACTATTTGTTTATTTTATTGACTAAACTATTTACTATTACTTCTCACTTTATGTTATATTTACTATTTGCATTGCACTATTGTACCGTAACATATGTATTATCATCAAGATTTATTGAAGTTTACGAGGGGCGGCAGTGGCTCAGTGGTTCATGTTGGTTGTCTACAAACCGGAAGGTTGGTGGTTCAATCCTTGGTTCCACCTGACCAAGTGTCGAGATGTCCATGAGCAAGACACCTAACCCCAGCTGCTCCCGACGAGCTGGATGGCGCCTTGCATGGCTGCCGTCACCCGTCGGTGTATGAATGAGTGAGTGAATGGGTGAATGTGAGGCAAATTGTAAAGCGCTTTGGTGGCCATTGGGTCTGTGAAAGCGCTATATAAATGCAGTCCATTTACCATAAAGCATCCATCAGTTATCTTTGTTATTGCTAAAATCTGGTCAATCACAAAAAATGCTTTTTCCACAATAAGAAAACTTAAATTATATCTCAGTGTGGGGGTCTTCACCATTCTTATCCAAGAATAAAAAGCCAAATACATGACAAGCCTGAGCTTTGACCATTCTTTATTAAAAAATATATATTTTACGAGTCTAACTATCGAGATTTTTGATTACAGTGCAGTCTTGCCCTCCGCAAAATGGCGGACCCGTTGACGTATCGCAGCAACGTTCCAAAGCGGCCAATAGGGCGTCTATGTATTTATTATGTCTATGCTCTGAACAACAGCTGATTCAAAACAAAAGATTTGCAAAGTATTTGAAATTTCACGATCACTATTTACAAGTGAAGAGATGCATTCAGACCAGCAGGAGGAAAAGAAACCTGTAAAAATGGAGTTTATTGAAGATTACAGTGAGAAACCTGTAAAGATGGAGTTTATTGAAGATGACTGTGAGAACAGGAGTGATCCTGATCAAGAACCCCTCAGAGTGAAGCTTGAAGATACTGAAGAACAGATAGGTTGGTGTTTATTTTTAAATCTTCATTAATAATGCTGTAAAACATTAAAGCTATGAAACCTTAGCAGTTCTTTAATGGTTTAAATCCTGACATAATTGACTCACCCTTAACATAAAAAATCTGGATGAATTTCTTCTTCTGCAGAACACTAAATATTTGTGTGTGTGTGTGAGAGAGAGAGAGAGAGAGAGAGAGAGAGAGAGAGAGAGAGAGAGAGAGAGAGAGAGAGAGAGAGAGAGAGAGAAATCCCTAAACAAAACAATGAGACGTTAAAATAATAATGCACAACTGCGTTGAACAACATGAGGTTGTATAAATAACATATTTTTTTGTGTGAAAAGCTTTGAACTATAATGAATGTCTTACTACAAATGCAATATGGTGCACAATACAACAAACTAACAAGGCAAACCAAACCATTTCTTTTAAAAGCATGATTTTTTCAGTCTTAGTTTGAACTCAAACTTTTACTTGTATAGTATTGATATGTGTTTAGGCCCGTTCACAACAAGAATGCTAACTAATATAACTATTGTAACGACTGAGACAATCAGACATAACTATTTGTTACATTTCACAAGTAAGCTTTAAAGCCTACTCTTAGTAATTAAAAACATCCCCACAAAAGAGACAAGAGAGCAGAAATGGCCTCAGTCACTAGGGAGACCATCAGATTACATGGTTTTATTCCTGTGAAAAATGTTGTTATGTGGTAAAAACAGAGGCCATAGGACAGAGAAACAGACTTTAAAACAGGCTTTCCTGCATTAATTTGTAGACGAACTGATCTATAAAGAACATGCATCCCAGGACATTGTGTGTGACATTGTTATGTCTTGTATAGTGTCTCTTGAGTTTGTATTTATTTCATGCATGTTTTATGAGAGAACTACTCGTTTATGCAACCCCACCTTAGGGGTGGGTGATATTAGCCTGGGAAAACCCAGACAACTTTAGATTTGCTCTGAAACTTAGTCTGGCAAAGAGCTCATTCAAGCCCATTTCCAATCCGTCGAAATCGCGGCACTAATCAGAAACGTTGGGGCGGGCTTTACACGATGAAGATAGCACAGCGACGGTGAAGCAGATTTTGTACATTTACAAAGATGGATGCCGCCGTGGAACTATGTGTGACGGTTATAGTTGAACACCGTCATTAGAACTCTATAACCGCCAAAACCATGTTATTAAAATATTTTTTTTTCACAAACATTTATCATAGAGAATTTTTAAATACTAATATCAGCTTACGAGGGAAACGGAGGCGGAGTTAGTGGTGCGATCGGAGGCTGCTACTGCTGGAGATGATTCGGGAGAGGTCTGTCCCCCTTTACTGATCAGAGCGCGCGCTGACACGGAATGACGGTACTGATCCACTTTTGCGACACGACTGAAGCGTGGTGTCGCACGCCTCTCCACATTTGTAAGTTGATGGGCGTTCCTCAAGTTTACCACTATGGGCGTGGTTTTAACCCAGCGCCAGTCTAGAACAAGATAGCAAAATTGTTGTGGCCCAGATCTGGCCCACACTTGACACTTTCATCTGGCCCACATACCGCGTGGAATGATGGCACTTGGGCGGTCCGCTCCTGTTTGCCAGATTTGGGCCACAATTAAGCCATAGCAATGCCGCATGTCAGCCGTAAACAAAACAAATGAAGCAGAACTGGCCCACATCTGGCCCAGACAACAAAATTGCTGTGGCCCAATTCCGGCCCACACTTGACACTTTCATCTGGCCCACATACCGCGTGGAATGATGGCACTTGGGCGGTCCGCTCCTGTTTGCCAGATTTGGGCCACAATTAAGCCATAGCAATGCCGCATGTCAGCCATAAACAAAACAAATGAAGCAGAACTGGCCCACATCTAGCCCACAGTTTAAAGTTCAAAGGGTATGTGGGCCAGATGAAAGTGTCAACTGTTGGCCGGATCTGGGCCACAGCAATTTTGGTGTCTGGGCCAGATGTGGGCCAGTTCTGCTTCATTTGTTTTGTTTACGGCTGACATGCGGCATTGCTATGGCTTAATTGTGGCCCAAATCTGGCAAACAGGAGCGGACCGCCCAAGTGCCATCATTCCACGCGGTATGTGGGCCAGATGAAAGTGTCAAGTGTGGGCCAGATCTGGGCCACAGCAATTTTGGTGTCTGGGCCAGATGTGGGCCAGTTCTGCTTCATTTGTTTTGTTTACGGCTGACATGCGGCATTGCTATGGCTTAATTGTGGCCCAAATCTGGCAAACAGGAGCGGACCGCCCAAGTGCCATCATTCCACGCGGTATGTGGGCCAGATGAAAGTGTCAAGTGTGGGCCAGATCTGGGCCACAGCAATTTTGGTGTCTGGGCCAGATGTGGGCCAGTTCTGCTTCATTTGTTTTGTTTACGGCTGACATGCGGCATTACTATGGCTTAATTGTGGCCCAAATCTGGCAAACAGGAGCGGACCGCCCAAGTGCCATCATTCCACGCGGTATGTGGGCCAGATGAAAGTGTCAAGTGTGGGCCAGATCTGGGCCACAGCAATTTTGGTGTCTGGGCCAGATGTGGGCCAGTTCTGCTTCATTTGTTTTGTTTACGGCTGACATGCGGCATTACTATGGCTTAATTGTGGCCCAAATCTGGCAAACAGGAGCGGACCGCCCAAGTGCCATCATTCCACGTGGTATGTGGGCCAGATGAAAGTGTCAAGTGTGGGCCAGATCTGGGCCACAGCAATTTTGGTGTCTGGGCCAGATGTGGGCCAGTTCTGCTTCATTTGTTTTGTTTATGGCTGACATGCGGCATTGCTATGGCTTAATTGTGGCCCAAATCTGGCAAACAGGAGCGGACCGCCCAAGTGCCATCATTCCACGCGGTATGTGGGCCAGATCTGGGCCACAGCAATTTTGGTGTCTGGGCCAGATGTGGGCCAGTTCTGCTTCATTTGTTTTGTTTACGGCTGACATGCGGCATTGCTATGGCTTAATTGTGGCCCAAATCTGGCAAACAGGAGCGGACCGCCCAAGTGCCATCATTCCACGCGGTATGTGGGCCAGATGAAAGTGTCAAGTGTGGGCCACAGCAATTTTGGTGTCTGGGCCAGATGTGGGCCAGTTCTGCTTCATTTGTTTTGTTTATGGCTGACATGCGGCATTGCTTTGGGCTAATTGTGGTCCAAATCTGGCAAACAGGAACGGACCGTTCAAGTGCCATCATTTCACGCGGTATGTGGGCCAGATGCAAATTATGGCACTTAAGGCAGTCCCCTCCTGTTTGCCAGATTTGGGCCACAATTAAGCCATAGCAATGCCACATGTAACCCAAACACAAACCAAATAAACCACACCTGGCCACAGTTGATTTTTATACAAACCCTGGTCTTTCCCAACATTCCTCATGCAGAATGGAATGGTGGCACTTTTGCAATTCACTCCTGTTTGCCAGATCTGGTCCACAAGCAGGCCATTTGTTCAGCCACATGTGTGTCAAGAATTACATAAATAAACCATAACTGTGTGTTTTTGTGTGTGCATGCTGTGCCTGACACTAAGAGAAATATACACTAAAGAGAAATTTAAAAATGACCCCTTTCTATGTTAAAAAAAGTTACAACAGATGATTTAAACACATTTCTGAAAACATTTGCATTATTTATTAATATTTTCAAAGAACAACCAAGTGCAAGTTTCAATTTTCAAAACTGGAAAGCAATCTAAAAAAAAATAGTAATAATAAACAAACACAAAATATGTGCATATAAAGCATCTTAAAACTAAACAAAAAACAAAATATGTTTCCAGTTGGTCATCCCAAAAAAAAGACAACGCAGAAGTAAACACACTTTTAAAACACTGACAAATGGAGCCATCCAAAATTAAAGAATTTGACCTCCTTGACTGGGCCCATCTGCGTCATCATGGCAATCTTGCAAGCCTTTATTGGATACACAAAAAAACAACTGTTGACTCAGTAACAGAATGCTGATTTTACAATAGTGTTTTAACAGCAATAGCACATTAATACTGAATGGGGAAAAAATGGACTGGACCTACCAGTGCATTAAACAGTTTGGTAACTCTAAAGGCCTATTTATACTTCTGCGTCGAACTCACGCCGTAGCTGCGTCGTAGGCTGTGTGTAGCGCGCGTACCCTTCAGCGTACCCTGACCGACGTGCACCTCTCCAAAAATGTAACAACGCGTCAACTCTACGTGGACGCAAGCGCTGTGATTTGTCTGCCAGGACCGCTCCCTAGGGTTTCACATGCTCCCTCTACAAGTGTAATAGCGCGTAAACGCGGACAACGACGCAAAAGTATAAATGAAAACCAACGCGTTGCCTACAGCGTAGAAGCTCCGGCGTAGGTCCGACGCAGAAGTATAATGAGGCCTAAAGGCCTTAATTGTTAACATTAATTAATGTATTAACTAGTATTAACTAACATGAACTGCATTATTTATTAAGCTTTTTTAATTTTTC
This sequence comes from Rhinichthys klamathensis goyatoka, assembly GCF_029890125.1. Taxonomy (NCBI): domain Eukaryota; kingdom Metazoa; phylum Chordata; class Actinopteri; order Cypriniformes; family Leuciscidae; genus Rhinichthys; species Rhinichthys klamathensis. Next base: position 60,593 of record NW_026606910.1, on the reverse strand, counting down.
AGTCATTCACTGTTTGTTCATGTTAGTTCACAACTTTTGATTTAAATAATGTGTAAGGGGTATACAGTCAAAGACCCAGAACCAGATATGAAGAATGAAGACCCGGAGTCAGAATTATAAAAAATTAAAGAAAAGTTTTACTGAAGATAGTTTGCATTTTCATCAGCAGAAGTCAGCTTCAAGACTCACACAGGAGTTCGTAGGCCGCCCCGCTTACAGTTACAAAGATCACAGCAGTTATACCATTTCCAAGGTCTAAGCTACGTCATTGCTTACAGGTTGAATGATTCTCATTGGCTAAGAAACATGAAAGCCTAAACAATTTAACACATGTGAGGAGATAGGGGTGCCTATCGCCATTAGTAAAGATAGTTGTCGTCCACTCATTAGATTTAGGTCTGTGGTGGCCTCGCAGGTTAGAGAAGGGCGCCGGGGTGTCTGGTCCGACCGTCCAGAACCTACATAGAATGTCATACGCACACACACACAAATAACAGACACGAGCAAATAACAGCTCCCATCAAGGCTGAAGAGAGTCTGAGCTCCTTATTATCAGTTAAGTATACCAAAACATAATGCCAAAACATTCACTCATTTAGGAGAAAAACAGATCACTGGCATTTACTCCCAAGGAAGGAAATATACTGGAAAGAATACATTTTAATACAACAATTAAAGTTTGATAGTAACGCTCAATATAGCTTGACCATATGTCCAGCGAAGGATCATATGTGCCCACGCTGCCTTTAGGACCCTCTAACCTTTCTACTGATCCCAGAGAAAGAGACAAACGGCCTTGTGGGTTACGTGGCCTTCGTGTCCTGCGTGTACTACGTGCAATCTCAAAGTAAGATTGGAATGCACCTAAAAGAAACTGGTTACTTACATCCATGCATTTAAGAAAATATAATTTCACAAGCACAAGAATATAAAAATTATTATGTGATAATGAATATATTTGATTATTGATTTTTATTAAGGAAGTATATAACCATTCAAAATGATATATGATTATATATGTATTTGAAGAGGCAAGGGATTTTGACCAACCCTTCAGTCCCCCATTTTAGACCAATGTGGGGTCCAATACCGCCACGTCTGGTCTAACCAGTGAGGTCACTACGGAAGGGAGGAGTGGTGACGCATGCTCCCCTGCCGGGTCACACTTGTCTCTTCACCTCGTCATGGACATGCTGGATACTAAAAATTCCAGTCCCCATTAAGAGGCTCTCCCACCTTCCACTCACAACAGGACATCAATGTCATTCTTCCTCAGTTTATCAGTCAGGTTAAAATTTTTATAAAACACATAACTGATTACGAAACAAGTACATATTTGTTCTCTGGAAGCCAGGCTAAATAAGCAAGCACTATTGCTGTATTCCTAGCATGGGCTAGATCCACAGTCACTACTCAGATCCTAAATAAAGACATTGTCTATAATCATGAGTACCAGAATATATGCACTAGTTTTTTTTATTTATAAAATTATGATTTCCAAATCCTTTTATTATAAACAAAGTTGGATGGTTAATCCATTATTTTCACTACCCCTTTTATAGACCCTTTAGGTTTAAAACACAATGGTTGTCTAACTAAAAATAAACAACAAACAATAGAATATTAATAATTAAGGCCCATAATAATCGATGTAAGCACTTTAAGTCTTTACTGAAATCATCCTTCAGTTTACGGTCACATAGCATGTACCATTTTAATTGTATAACATCTTATACCCTTTTTTGTTTGTTTCAAAAATAGAAATAAAATAAAACAAATTCACATCATCATTTCAGTCATTATTTTACCACTAAAATATAGAATCGTTCCCCATTTTGCTTAATAAAGCTTTTGTTCATTCCTTATCCTTATATCACTTGAATCCCTGTCAATCATACAATGTCTAACCCTAACCTTTTTCATACCATTTAAACTTAATTTGACTTCCATAAATCCTATCAGAAATTGTATTTTCATAACATACATTTTCTTCTACTATATTTCTTCCATCTTGCCCTACATGCCAGTTCCTTCTGCATCCGAGTCTCTCACCACTGTCAGCCTAGTGACACTTAAAGTTCCCTCGTTAGGGGAATCATGGTATTTTATTAATTCTTCAATACTCTTGTTTTCTTATCATTAACTTCAACTTTATTTTTCATTATAACTACTTCTCACAGTATTTGTCTCAGTTCCACTTATCTTTACAGTTTTACAGAAACCAAAATATTATGTTACTCAGATCCCAGCCAGCCATATAGCTGCTTTCTCTTTTTACCTTTATTAAATTGTAGTTTTCTTAGACATCTAATGTCATACATACATTTAAGGGATTGAGAAATAAAACCTTTTCTTTTTAGAAGTTATATTCACTCCTTCTTTGTTCGCCCTCCGGCCTTTCAATAAAAGTGAGGGAGCTCACTCTGGATAATTTGGATAGTGACTTAGCCAATGTGCCACTTTGTCTCTCTGCCGTCAAGTCTATATATATATATTTTTTTTTCCCTACGTTTATCCTTATGATCCCACCTAGTTGTCTATTTAAATTTAGACCCTCAGTTGAATTTAGACAAGAGTTTTACCCCATAATGGACGGCAATCTTCTTTACAATTCCAATTTATATAAAATACTAATCCAGAGAGTAATTCAGTTCAATATCATAAATGACAAAAGCATTCATAATTACCAATAGCAGACAGAGCTGGAAAAACCACTCCAATTAAAGCTCGTCCCATGTTCTGCATTGTCTTTTCATCAGATTGTCTTAGAATTATCAACTTTTTTAAAGTTGGTCATTTCACTTAACCCATCTGTAATGATAAAACACTAATTCCAGAGGTTAATGTCACAATATCCTCAAAATCAGGAAATAATAGTACCCCAAACTAATACATACAAGACATAAAGTGCTGTCACCATCACACGCACTCATATTAGACACACATATGTTAACTGCTCATTTTCAATATTCATTTTTCTTTATATTATTGCTAAAAGATTTAAATTTTAAATAAGATTTTAAACTTCCCATTTTCCGGTAGCTTCTACCTAATTTTACATGGTCTCCCAACCAGTTTCAAAGCATGTCTTGTTCATTATTCATTAGAATTTAACAAGGTCAGCTGGGTTGTTTTGTTTCATTATCATTATTTTGCTTCAGCTTGCTCTAGCAGGCCGATAACAGAAAGACAGACACAGTTACCATCCCTTCCTCCAACTCAGGCAGTCTCTCTCACTATAAACAAATAATATTTCTTCACCAGCCTCCTAAGGCTGTAACTTAGTCAAAATTTGTATTCATTACAATAACCTTTGACCATTCACCTTTGTTATCCAGACTTTTCTCAAATCTACAAAAGCTGTCTTCATCTTTAGCCACCACCATGTCTAACGACCTTCAAGAGTTAAAACTATGTTATAACATATTAGTTCAAAATCAACACTATGATTTTCCTTGCCCATATGGCAACCAGTACATAAATTTTTTTATTACTGTCTCCACAACAACTAATGGGAATCACTTCATGGCCTCAGCTGGCTCTTGAAAGCCCACTCCTGTTCGCCCTTTATCTATAATCTCCATCAGGGTGTTTTCCCCTGGCATATTTGCAGACGCTTGTCACAATAAAAAAACAAGCCATACAACTAATGCGGTTTCTTCTGGCGAGTGGTATATATCGAGGAGCTTTGCTTTATTGGGGAGACATGCCGTGACTCGTCACCGCGTCATCTCCCCTTAACGCCATAAGGACGCTGCTGGCCTCACAGCTCCTGCTCAACCCTCATACCTGTCTCACATAACACACCTCCATTCAGGAGATGCCCAATGACTTTACGTGATCCACTCTGGCTTGGGTTGCCCCCTGTCAGGCCAATAGAAGGTCTTACCCGTCATTGAGTAGCCACTCGTGCCCACTGGTGACCGCTCTTTCCAATCACACAATCAGTTCTCTTCAACAGAACTCAGCTGTTTTCTGGAGCTTAGGAAAGGCACGTTCAAGAGTCATCCAGAGCCATTCCGATTGCCTAATAGTGTTCACATAGGGAGACAGTTCAATAACAACAGTATTTAATCACTTAAATCCATTAACTATCTTAAAAGCAGCAACCTAGCTACTTGGATTATACTCAGTGAATTTAGATCACAACCGTACATTCAGTGTACATTTCCGTCGGCCCCTCCCCCGCTTCATGGTGGGGACTAAGATCAGACAAAGAAGTTACTGGTCCTAACCTAATCAAAGATGTCACTACAAATAGCTTATTATCACTTATGACACCGACTCAGGTAACAGTTTTTAGCTGACATTGACTGAGAGAGAGACATTGAATGAGAGAGGGACTGGTACACTGCACTCTGAACGTCTAACTTTATCTACCATCTTTTAACTCTATCCCAGCTTAAGGCATCTTTGCCAGATATTACATACGGTTTCAAATAAACATATTATTTATATTTGTCTTTTGCCCACACATCAGGAAATTTAGGCATTTCAAATTTCCACTCAGATTGAGTCTGTTGCACTGGCAGTTTCAGCCACAGCACACATCAGATTCAGATAAGCAAACTGTTTCATTACAGCCAATAACAAACTTATCTTTTGAAAGCAAAACATCAGCTTCTAGTTCTTTCATGGTCAACTTTTCAAGCTGTTTGTTTAATCAGCATTTAGCAACTGTTAATCCAGTACGGCTTCTGCTTATTTGTTTTACATAAAAATAATTATTCTAGTTCTCAATAACGTTTCACATTTCTCAATCTCAATTTTAATTGTCAAGTTCTCAACCATAGTTTAATATTTGACTTAAGTTTTCTCTTGGAGTTTATCAATCTCCAATTAGGATTCACACTAAGTTTGACGAGGCAAGCACTCTCTGCTTGTGATACTTTTGCAGTTATGGTAAATCATCTGTGAGATTAGTCTCTCTATATCATCTAAAACCTTTTTAACATGTTTAATTACAACAAAATCATCCTTTTAGTTACTTTGATATATTTTGCAACTCACATTTGTTGGAGTCATTAATTTTACATCAACCTGTATTCATCAATTCACTTATAAAAATTTGTATTATAGATCTTTTCTTCAAAAGGATTCATGTGTCAGCCTCAACGGCTCCAACTTAGTGCACGCCCTTGAAGCAGTGTGTGTCCCATTCAGGAATGTAAACAGAGCTACTGATTAAGCAGTTCTCTGTATTCTTTTACAGTCCACCAGTGGCGGATTTAATCATAATAGCCCAATCATAATCTTCATCATTATTATTGGCAGAACATTAATTTTCATAAGCTGCAAAATATTCTAAGTTGTTTTCACAAAGTGTCTGTTTAACTTTAGTCGCTTGTCCAGGGAAATTATCCCTGACCCAGAATTTCTTTCACTTGCTTCTTGTAATCATCGTAAGCAATACGAGGCTAAACATTTTAATTTTTCTGTTTCTTTGTTTGTTTGTAGCCAGTCAAGTTGTTTAAATTTCCAATCAGAATCAAAATCCTGACTACCATTTACTTAATCATTTCTGCAAATTTATTTAAAGTGAGGGCTTTAGAGCACAGCTGCTTACAGCGTTTGCTTTTCCTGTCTCACTATTTGTTTCAGGACTCTTCAGGTTACTGATTAAGTTATTACATTTTTCTGCCATATCTTAATCATGGTTCATACTCACCTGAAGTTATTGCAGAAATGGAGGCGGCGATCTTTGAACAACACAGCTTGGCTTCTGCGTGATGAAACTGCAAAGTATACTCCAAAATCACAGTTACATATACTGGTCCATGCCAATTTGGGTCACAACTTTTTTTAATTTTCTCTCGGAATTGTTCCTGATGCATCCCTGGCAAACAACCCTGTTATTGTTAGTATCCCTAACTGCCTGATTCACTTCACTAAGTTCGGGGATCCCCTATCTGAGATGGAAGAGATTGAGCAGGTTTACGGTGCCACTGGACCTCTAGCCCAGGGACGTGCTCTGCTGGGGTGGTGCTACACCAGTAATGCCCAGCGGGGCCCCCACAGAGCACGCTTCGCTTGCGCTGTCTGCTGCCGTTACCCTTAACGACGCTCTCAGCGACTTCTTATACTGTCAGCAGTATAATTAACTTACTCCTTCACTCGCCTCATCGGAGTGAAGCTTCACTCGCCTCATCGGAGTGAAGCTCTCCCGCTCTCCTTCAAAATCTCTTCCAGTCAGACAGCCCTAACAATTAACAAAAGCTTACTACCTTGTTTGTTGATTTGCCAGGGGTGTCACCGAGAATAATTGCCCGCATCCTCCACCATAACTGTAAGGGGTATACAGTCAAAGACCCAGAACCAGATATGAAGAATGAAGACCCGGAGTCAGAATTATAAAAAATTAAAGAAAAGTTTTACTGAAGATAGTTTGCATTTTCATCAGCAGAAGTCAGCTTCAAGACTCACACAGGAGTTCGTAGGCCGCCCCGCTTACAGTTACAAAGATCACAGCAGTTATACCATTTCCAAGGTCTAAGCTACGTCATTGCTTACAGGTTGAATGATTCTCATTGGCTAAGAAACATGAAAGCCTAAACAATTTAACACATGTGAGGAGATAGGGGTGCCTATCGCCATTAGTAAAGATAGTTGTCGTCCACTCATTAGATTTAGGTCTGTGGTGGCCTCGCAGGTTAGAGAAGGGCGCCGGGGTGTCTGGTCCGACCGTCCAGAACCTACATAGAATGTCATACGCACACACACACAAATAACAGACACGAGCAAATAACAGCTCCCATCAAGGCTGAAGAGAGTCTGAGCTCCTTATTATCAGTTAAGTATACCAAAACATAATGCCAAAACATTCACTCATTTAGGAGAAAAACAGATCACTGGCATTTACTCCCAAGGAAGGAAATATACTGGAAAGAATACATTTTAATACAACAATTAAAGTTTGATAGTAACGCTCAATATAGCTTGACCATATGTCCAGCGAAGGATCATATGTGCCCACGCTGCCTTTAGGACCCTCTAACCTTTCTACTGATCCCAGAGAAAGAGACAAACGGCCTTGTGGGTTACGTGGCCTTCGTGTCCTGCGTGTACTACGTGCAATCTCAAAGTAAGATTGGAATGCACCTAAAAGAAACTGGTTACTTACATCCATGCATTTAAGAAAATATAATTTCACAAGCACAAGAATATAAAAATTATTATGTGATAATGAATATATTTGATTATTGATTTTTATTAAGGAAGTATATAACCATTCAAAATGATATATGATTATATATGTATTTGAAGAGGCAAGGGATTTTGACCAACCCTTCAAATGCATTTGGGAGAACATTAACTAAGATTTATAAATGCTGTAAAATAATTGTTCATGCCTCATGTCAACTAAAGTAGTTAAAGGGATAGTTCACCCAAAAATGAAAATTCTGTCAGTAATTACTCTCCCTCATGTTGTTCCAACCCCGTAAGACTTTCGTTCATCTTCGGAACAAAAATTAAGATATTTTTGATTAAATCTGAGAGCTGGATCACTCCTCCATAGGCTTCTAAGGGATTGAAACTTGCCAGCCCAGAAAACGTATTAAAAACATTGTTAAAATAGTCTGAGTGACTACAGTGGCTCAATCTTAAGTTTATCAAGCGACGAGAATACTTTCTGTGCGCAAAAAAACAAACAAAAATAACGACTTTATTCAACTATTCATTTTCGGCTGCTTACCTGGCATAAACTAATATAATTTATTTTACTGGACATTTTAAAGCTCATAACCATATTTTATTGTTACTTGAAGAACTTAGAGTGCAGTGTTATGTTGCATCATGCAGTATTTGTGCTGAAAAGTAAGAGTAAATGTCTGTTACCTCAATAAATGTAAGGTCATTCCTATTTTATTTGTGTACATTTTAATCATTAGCATTACAAGCACACTCTTTTTACGACTAAAATAACAGTAAGGGTAAAAAAAAAAACTGAATTCCCAAACATGGAAATGGAAAAAACGGAATTAGCAAAAATGAAAAAGGAAAAAACGGAATTTGGGAAAAAATAAAACAGATTTTCTAGGGCCATAATCAAGTATTCAGACAGACCAGGGTATTATACACATATAGCAAAAACACAACTGACTTACAGGTGTCTTGGGACCTCCTCCGTTTCTCCCTTTCTCTTCTCCCTCCGTCTCGGTCACTTGACAGATGAAGCCATTTTTTAATAAATGTTTCAATTTCTTGATCAGTGGCCGCAGCTGTCAGTCTATTGGTTCTGACCGTTCCTAAAAATATATAACATTGTAAATGCAAGGATGGATTAGACAACTTTTAAAATCTTAGGACACAATTAGCAGGAAGACAAGCATTAGCCAAATGCATACTTTGCCAGTGCCACTCTAAATAACATTTTGGCCACGGACAAGGACACTTTTTGTTTCCGGATGCCCAAAAGGCACAAGTTTAACCTTTTTTTTAGCAAACAAGGGTGACTAGGAACATGTAATTGTATAGATATGTTTTCTTGTTTCAGAGGAGTTTAAATATGAAGAAACACAAAGGCCAAATTCCCCTAATCATCCATCACTAGGGATGTCAACGATAATACAATTGCCGATAATACATTTAATCGATACAACTTATCGATCATTGATTAAGCAGGTTCATGCGCGTGCGTGCTGCTCAACCGCGAAAGCGTGCCGGAGTTATGTTTGGGACCATTTTACACTTTCATCAAGACTATTAGTTTGTGTGTGCATTCGCAGCCTTTTGTTTTGTGCAAATGTAAGTTGTAATATTGTTTATTTTGTGGATGCCTATCTATATCTGATTTATCTCATATTGGATGCATTTGGTTAAGAATTAACTCTATAGTAAAGCGTCAGCTTCAGCACGCGCAGCTCAAACGGCAGTGCACGACTAATAATGACTATTGGGACTGTAATATTACATAACATTATAAAGAGAACAATATTGTAATAAAACATTGTGAATTATTTGGGTTTAGTTGCCGTGTCGCGTTGCTCCAGGAAGAGCGCGTCCAACACATGAGTAGTTCTGAATGAATGGCACATAACTTAAAGTTCACTTGTGCATGCGTCATTTTGTGCAGATATAATTTGTAATATTATGTTTATTTTGAATATATATGATTAATCTCATATAGGATGCGTTTCTTTTAGATAAACAACGTGCTAGCAAAGTGCTCCAGTTTAATGGTAGCAGATTCATTCAGCGCGTGCAGTTGTTCCAGGAAGAGCTCGTCCACAACAGTCACACATTCTAAGCGCATATGAGGCGCGTTGGTGACACGTTGTATTAGTAGTTATTTTTGATTATTAAATAATTAATTTAATTATCAACCACATCAAAACATTTTACAATCCTACTAGCCCTTTAATTATATTTAAAACCCTTCTCATTGATTTGGTGAGGAACATAGCGTTTTGAGCAGCATTTGCAGACGCTGTCATGCTGTTGGCCATAGCCACTGCAGTAGATGCATATCGCACTATAAAGGCTAACAGATCAATCAATTAATTGATTGTTAATTTAAATTATGATCGATCATGGGAATTTGTGAAAATTGACATCCCTATCCATCACAATGAGTAAAACCAAAGAATATAATTCTGATGTGCAGCAAAAGATTGTTGAGCATCACAAAATAGAAACTGGCTGTAAGAAAATAGCTAAATTATTTGAAAATAATTCAGAAGTTTCAATCAATTAAAGATGTTACAAAAAATCTGCCAGGAAGAGGACATGTCTATATTTGTCTTAAATTAAGACAATATAGACACGGTGAGGAGGAAAGTTTGTAGGGCTGTCAACTTTAGTCGTTTAGTCGACTAATCGGTCGATGCCGTCTTGGTCGACTGACATTCTTATTGGTCGACCGGTTTTGATATTTTTTTTATTTTTTTTTACCAATAGAAAGAAATTTTCAATGATTTACTCCTTGATTTGTATTCCTTTATAAGCAGTTATATATTACTGTATAATATAAATCTAAATATAATTAGCCTATGGTTTATCCCCAACTTTAAATGCTTTAATTTAGGCTATTTTGTAACAGCGCCACAGTTTAGCACACACACATAGAACACTCGGTGGCTGGCTGTGCTGCTGCTTCGTGCTCACTAAGGGATATAGGTAGTTTAGCTGTATTCATTCAGTTAGAACGCTACTTGTTTCGGTTTTATACACTATATGTTTTATCTCGATGCGGCGTGGACGCACTCGGAAAAAAAAAGAGCGCGTCGCACCGCGACCGCGTTGCTTCCATCATGAGCGCGCACACCGCGCGCCTACATTTGAAATCGAACTTGAGCACGCAAAAGACGTGAGCAGTCCCTTTAACAGCTTTATCATGCTGACTCAATAGATTGTGTTTTCTTGATATGTTTTTGTTTTTATTTGTACACTTGAAGTATTTGAAAATAGCCTAAATAATGTAACAAAACGAAAATAAACCTATATGCGGTCCTACATTATTATTAGGATTGTTTTTTAGGCTCTCTGGGTTTTTTGTGTGTTTGTTTTAAAACGCCTAGATCGGCTGGACAAAAGTTAACCCATAGCTTTGAAAGTAAAGAAAAATATACAGCCTGTATAAACGAGAGCTTTTGTTAGGATGTTTCATTATGTGGCAGATAGCAGTTATATTTTTTGTAGCGTGTGGTGTGGTCAGGTGCGCGATTGTGACTGTCACTATAGACCTAGGACAACGTGCTCCTCACTTTTTGCAGTTAAAAAAAATCACTTAATTTTCAAAGAATTATATTATTATTATTATAGTTTTATGTATTCTTGATGTTTTTTCGTTGTTGTTTTATAAATGCTCTATGACAATTGTTAAAAAATGTTCAATCAAAACATCGCGTCTTTTTTTTTTTTTTTTTTTTGTCGACTAATCGTTGCGCAGGACAAGACTTTGGTCGACTAAGGATTTCTTTGGTTGACTACAGCCCTAAAAGTTTGATCGGCCAAAAAAGACTCTCCATGGATTAGTTGAGTCTTCGGGGTCAGGATGATAGCATAAAATATATCAAACAACCCCTACATTAAATTGAAACTGCTGCATCTGTGTAGATGAGAGAAGGAAAGTGCACGCACGTTGTGGTAGGGATGGGTATTGTTAAGGTTTTAATGGTATTACCACTCTTACCGATACTGCTTATCGGTCCGGTACTTTAACAGTATTTTTATCTGTTCTTTTTGTTAACTATCTATAAATTACAGAAACGTTTGTCTGTCTGTTAACCACTTATCTCTTGAACCGTTAGTCCGGTGGATTTCAAACTTGACAGGTGTCTTAATCACACGACCACTAAACAGCGCTGTGAGATCCAGTGAGAAGCGCTTGAATTCAGCGAAGAACACAAATGTTTCAGTGATTTAAACCAGTTTAAAGGCAGATGAAACAGCGCTGACAAACAGGAGAAACACTGTGCGCAACGATACAGTCAGAAGGCTTTTCCGTACAAATTCTCATCATTTACCACGGATTTACTGTAATGTTAGCCTACTTATATTAACTGCACTATGAAATGTGAGATATATATATTTAATTGTATTCAGCAAGTAAACATCTGATCTGATAAACGCTGCGCTGCAGTTTGGACTTTGAGCCGAGCTAATAAATGTTCAGTGTGGCACGATTATCGATTTATCGAACATTATCGAACATTTATCAAACACTTGATATTGTTTTATTGAGAAAAATTATATTGCGATAATTTTCATTATCGTTTTATCGCCCAGACCTAACTGTAAAGTATACTTCTTTTTAGTAAGGGATGCATCAGGTAATATGGATTGCCTGTTGCATCAGTTTCTTATTGTATGAGAGCTCCATGTGTGGAGATGGACAGCTATGTTTGGGATTGTTTCCACAATAAAGCTTTTAGTGACAAACTGCTGGCTGTCATACCCGTGCATAAGTATGCATTTAAGTGTTTACTTTTTTTAATCAACCTTTTTTAATAATTACGCAATTTGAGCAAATATGCATCAAGCATGCAAGCAATAGAGAATGGACTTATTAGACTGAAGATGCAATGTACTGTAACACTTACCAGTAATGACATCTTTCAGCTGCAGTTTGTGGAAAGCTGTTTTGCCATTGATGCCACGCCAGTTAAGTTGTTTGCCAAGGGAGTTGGTAATACAGTGCCCCATAACCCGCCAAACGCTATCCTTAACATCGACTCCTCCAATGAAGCTCAATGCAGTAATCTAAAAAAGATCATTTAAAAAACAGGGATAAATGTTTTATATAAACACTACTCACAGTTACCCAATTCAGAATAAAATAAAAAATACATAAAATCACTTCACACTTAGTTGGCATTTAGAACAATCTCTTTGTTGGATACTTGCTTTCTTAACCTGTTATCTACTGTAGGACTGCCAATCTATCACTGATGCAGTTCCATATTCAACTGAAAACATGAAGTTGCAGTGTCCTTGAGGTTTAAACACAAGATTTTACACCACAGTAAAACAAAACAAAAATATCAATAAAAAAAATAAATAAAAAAAAACGAGTTTAAAATATAAATTTTAGTTTTCCATGGTCTAATAAAGTGGAATATTAATATATTGTCTGATTAAAATTTAGTCAAATTGAATGTATGTTGGAGTAGTTTATGCAATATTGGTAAGGCAAAGTGTTAGTTACCATTTTTTTTTTGAGGTCAGCCTCTTCCCTCAGACGTTTTTCCACAGCCAGCAGGGAGGTAAGATCTTTCAGCGGCAGTAAGTCTCTGTCGATGGGATCCTGCCCATGAGCAGGTTCGCCCATTTTCTGCATGTTCATCAGGATGACTTTTAGTTGATCCATCATCATTTCCTGATTTGTAAGAATTCTATGCAGAAGAGCTAAAAATAAAAGACAAACATGTGATTTATGCAATTTTGACAGATAATTAATTGTATTCACCTGTGAAAACAAATCTATAAAGAGACATGAGGACTTATTTAATAAATCACTTACGAGCAAGACCACTTAAAGTAACTGTTCCCGACTGTTGTGCTTCAGAACTTCCCATAGACCGACTGGGTTCGGGGCTTTTTTCAGCACGCCAGGGCTCAGGACTTGTCATCTGCTTTGGGGTTTGAGGCTTATTTTGAACTCTTCTCTTTATTGCAGACTCAATTGCAAAGTTTGGTCCTGTTATCTTTGGGGCTGGAGGCAACGATCCTGTTTGTTTGACCAAATCTTCGTCGTCACTCTCAAAACGAATGTTTGGTCTTGTCAGGGGGCACAGAAAATAAAATCAAAGTTTATTTTAATCAATTTCAAAGATCAGTCTCAGTCTAGTCTGGTAGTGTCTCAAATTTCTGCTGTTCCTGTTCCTCCCTGCCTGCCCTGTTTATCGCTTCTGTCACCACTATCTCCTAGTTGCCCAACTGTTTCCCTTAAGAATCGTCAATGTTTTGTGTTCCTGCCTTTATCTGCCCAGCTGTACCCTTTTTTAGATTTAAGCTTGTATTTAAAGCCAATGTCCAAGGTTTCCCTAAGCATATATTACAAGCATATTACCCCCCAACCAATCTAAACATTTAGCAGAAATGTTAATGCACTAACAAATCTAAGATCTCTTTTAGTAGTGACACGTCATCATGGTCAGAGTTTGAGGCCGAACATGTAATAATGTTAGGAAAATAATCAAAATGTGTGTTTTTGTTTTGTTTTTTACTAATAATGCGATTTAATTGACTATTTTTAAGCTCTTTATCTTCTGTATTATTCAACAAAGACAAGCAATAAATCATTGTATAATATGGCTGGAAACTGGGAATCTTTAGTCACCTCATGATCATGATTAAGTCACCTCAAATGTTTTTGATGGAATTACATACTGTATGTATTTATAAAAACTTTTTTTTTTTAAATAATGACACTTTAAAAAATAAGTTTTACACTTTAAATTACACTTTTTAAATGTAGCTTATATAAACGAATATAGCTTCAAAACATAAACATAAAAGCAAGTAAATATTAAAGAGGAACAAAAACATATTACAAGCAATAAACATCTTTTTTTTTATGCCTACAGCAATAGTAGTAGAATGGCACTTTAATACTTACAGCCTTTTTCGCTTTTTCTTCGGAATTTCGTCCACAGCTTCTTCCTCTGCTGTCTGAAGGTCGGTTTGTGTTTCCGCTTGAGGAAGTTTCAGACGAGCAGCTTTGTAGGTTGCTGTAAAGAAATATCATTAGATCTTTTTTTTAACAAGTGAAGCCTATTGGTAAATAATAATATGTCCATACCAGCTTTATATAAAATTCTAACAGAATATGCGTCCCACATGTTTCCAGGTTGCTCCTCACTTCTTATGGCCTTTACTAATTCATCACGTCTGTATTGAGCAGGCCATTGACATATTTCTTCTTCAACCCAAAGTGCTGGTACCACTTCAACTTCTTGGGTTTCTAGAAACTCTACAATGTAAAACATGACCTAGAACAGAAAGAGGCACAAAGTAACTAACATTAAGAGTATGCACTTATAACTTTTGGACTTTTTTAATTTAAACAAATGAACATAATTAGAAACCATTTTTTTTATGATAATCATAATAAGGGCTTTAAAAGGTGAATGATGATTTAAGTGCACATAAATGTCCTTATTAACACATGTTTCAGAACCAATGCAAGTTATTAGAAGTATAAATATGGTACACACCTACTGAGATAAACCAAGGCAGGCTGGACTCTGTCACTGCTGTCTAATTGTGATGCCAGTCTGCACATAAATTCATTTTGAAAAAGATTGGACTATCTAAAATTCAGCTTTAAAGACTACCAAAACACCACGCTATGAATGACATTTAGGATGGGTCTGCATGAAGAAGTGGAATGACAACAAATCCAACCTCCACAGGCAACCGGACACACTTCTGCATTTTGGCATCTAATGTTAAGCACATCAGCTTTGGTGACAGATCTGACACAAAACAAATTCCCAAATCAGTGGACACAATGGGATAATCAAAGAACTTTGCAATGTGTCTATATTCTTTGCAGACAATATATTCCTCATTTTCAAAGACAATTATATTCTGAACCAATAGTATCTTATTGTTCATTTTTATACATCTGTCCCTCTCTGATGTGTTGATGACAAACTCATCTATCGACAGTTCCTTAAATTGGGAGACCGCTCCTGTGAATCCTTCTGGAACAGGTCCATCTGAGTGCAGCATTTTCAATTTTTTGTGAGCTTTCTGGGTTTCCTCATCATTTAAACTTGTTGAATCAAGTTCTGAAATTCTGCGTATAACTTGCTGTAGTGGAGAGCTAGGTTTTCTAACCATTCCTTTAATTTTTTTTAAGTAGTTTTCAAAAGGAAACCCTGATATTAAATCTAAGTGGCCATGCACCTTCACATCATCACTGAAATGAGTTAGACCATGTATGTTGTACACTACAAAACAGTGACCATAGAGTTCACCAAAATGCTTAACAAATGATCTAAGTAGTGTGTTTGCAAAGTCATTTAACAGCAAACAATATGTTGGACTTGCCAAGATATATATGCCCACAGACAACAACATAAAATTTTGGTAAACCTCAGTAGTCAGCACATCCCTCAAAACTACTGGACCAGTGTAAAGTAAGAACTGCCTAAGTTCTGTTGCTTTCCATCGTAACCTTTCATCAAGTGCCCTTGGTCTTCTAGCAAATTCAGAGGGTATGTAACTCTTGAGAGCAAGCAGTTTGCCAGAAATGATAGACACTTGCCTGGATGAAATACGGTAACTCAACTTGCCGCGAGTTCCCATCCACAAATCAAGCAGACGACGCACCACGCCTAAGCACACTAAATGCATATAGTCATGTGGAAATCCACTAACCATGGGAACAGATGTTTCACAAAATGGGGAATGTTGTACATGGTGGTCTTCATCCTCTGCATTTGAAAACGAAACATTGGTTCTTACCCTAGAATTAAGTTCTGGGAATGTCATGCGATTATTAATGTAAATGCCAGACTGTACACATTTATCGCAGCCACTGTATCCATTGTGTGACTTAATACCCTTAATAAAAGCCCTTGCAGGAGCATCACAGATTACCGAGCACACATTCAAGAAGAAGGTCTTTCCATTAACAACAAAACCAGTGCTCAAGGATTTCAACTCACAGACCAGATCCTTTAGATATTCTGACAATGACTGAGGCTTCGAGTTCCCACAGTAAAGAGCAATCAGCACAGGTTTCCTAGTGTAAGCCTGGAGCATTCCTAAAATTGGCCAGAACTGTACACCTGAACTTTTAAAAATTGGAAGACCATCCATGTTTAATTGTAATTTGAAGCTGTGATGATTCCGGACAACTAATGTAAGCTTCTGAAATATGTGGCTGAACATTTTCTGTATACCAAAGTAATGGAATGATCCACTCGCCAAGGAAACAACACTATAATGAGTCTGTGTTTTGAGTAATGTTCTTGCATCTTTTGGCAAAGATGGGTGATGGACTTTCAGTATCGACAAAAGGGCAGACAAAGCAATCAATGAAATGCGAAAATGTGTTGCCCAGTCTCTCAAACATCCTACTAGATCTTCTTTAGTAATATCAAGGCTATCCTCGTCACTTGCTGATTCACTTTCCCCATCACTTTCTGATCCACAGATTGGTGGCAAAACAAAGCTTGAAGTAACTACTTCATTTTCAACACTATGCTCTTCATTAGTACAATCCATACTATCCTCATCATTCAAAGATTTCATAAACTGGGTGACTCTTTTAACAGCCCTTTTCCTTAAATTGCTGCGAGTGATATTCCACTTTTCTCTCTCCATGACACAGTAATTACACCTACAATTACACGAAGTGCAGTCATTAATGAGGTACGCTAAAAAAAAAAAAAAAAAAAAAAAAAATTTTTACATTGATACTTTTTTATTTTGTACCACATGAAATGTATCAGCAGCTTACCTTAATGGTGACAGTGAATTCTAAACTGTAGGCTTTTATTCCCACCAGCAGTTTTCTGTAGCAAATCACATTGACATGTGTTATTAAGGTGAAAAACATCCTGACTCAAAACAGTAAATAAAAAAATAAAACAAAGCAGACAAACTAATTTTAAAATGACTAGGGTATACTAAAAATGTGAAATACAGAATACCTGAACCAACTTGCTCAATAATATCTATTAGGCTATTATTACTTTGTAATCATCTCATAAAAGCTTTTATTGTAATAAAAAGCATGTAGTAATTTGTGCATTATTGTAGTTAACGAAAAATGCTTTCACAAAGTAATACAACTAGTGCAGTTACTGCAGTATTACTGTATGCCCAATGTATAAACATGAATGAAATATTACACTAGGCTATATACATTTTTCATCGTTGTGCCAAAATAAGCAAGAGTTAAATACTTTCACCGTGCAGAACCGACTGAAGATTGGCAAGATGAGCAAATATAAATATATTGGCGCGCCCGTTCAATCGATTCATTTCGCATTCGAGAACCATACTAGATCTAGCTTAGAGTTATACTGCCAAAATTATGTTACTTCGAAATTAGAAGTTATTCCATTAACTCACACAACATGGATATAACGAAGCAATCGCCTAGAAAATATAAATGTATCGATTATATCTTACCTTGATTGTTTGCAGATTTCGTCCTCCCTCCAACTGACAATCCTCTGGCCTTTTGGTTTCGAGCTCCTTTTTCGCGCTTTACAGCTACGTTTAAATTTAAAGGCCCGAATCGTCGGTTTGATTTTTTTCAACCTCTAACTGACTTTGGTTTCGAGCGCCTTTTTCACGCTTTACAGCTACGTTTCGTCCGTTTGATTTTTTTTTTTTTCAAAGACAACTTCACATGCAGTAAATATTTTGTTATAAACAAAATTGAGATCTTATCTCTAATAAATAAGTAAGCTGAAGCAAAAAAAAATGAAAAAGTTAATTATCAAAATAATAATATTTTCTCACAAGAGCTTCACTAATTTGTCGTTCATTTAATTATATTTCATAAATTATAATGTTAAAATTATATATTTTTTTATCTTTAAGAAAGATAATGTATAGCCTAAAATGACAGTTGCATAAATGTTAATTATATTAAGCCAAAAATGTAATAAAATTAAATGTTTATTTATTTATTTAAAATGTTTATTTAAAATATTACAATATTTTTTTATATTTTCAATATTTTCAATATTTTAATTTTTTCATTTGATTATAGCTATTTTAAATATTTGAATATTTTAAGGGGGTTTCAAATATTACCCTTTGTGGGGTCACACGAACAGTGAATCACAACCTTTTTGACCTATTCTCCACTACAAAGCCAGTGCGTTTGTTATAAAAATAGCCAAAGTAGGCTACAACATGTTCCTGGCTCAACATCTTTCTTGATCCTGGAACAGCATTCATATCGACAAATTAGAATTGAAGTTTGAAGTTATGCGAAGTTAAGGCTTTCAACCATGCTTCTATCAGTGTTATTATAATGTCCCTCTGATTGTAGGGTTAGGGTTAGGGTTAGAGTTAGGACTATTTTTATGAACCGGAATGATGTTCCTAGATCAACAAAAATATGTTGATACAGGGACATGTACTTGGCAAAATCATTGTGCCCCTAGCTTTGCACAAATAGCAACTAAATATCTTCTTGCACATCCCAAAACCATTAAAAAACCTCTTCATAAGTTTGAACTTAGACACTTGAACTTTTCTAAACACTCTACCTACAAAACATATGTGAGCAATATGTCATAACATGTGGCCTCACATCCAGCCTTAGGCCATGTGTCTACCAAAGCGTTTTTAGCCAGCTGAAAATGCTATGGCAATCTGAAAAGGCCTAGCTGTGAGCGATTGTGTTTTGGCAGTGCAGCGTTTTTGTTGTTGTTGTTGTTGTTTTGTTGAGATGCTTTGTTGCTATACAGAATATCTGTGGCACAGTTTACTTGTAACTGATTTCCCTGATAATTTGTATAATACTAAAAATGTTTGTATAGTACGGATGTCATATAGACACGTATGTTCGGAGACCAGAAATATTATTTTTCCATCTACTCTATTTGATGTTGTACAGAAAGAATGTTGTGACAGTTGGTCAGTGTGGTATGTGTGGTCCATTGTGATTGGACGGTCTGGTAGAAAGTGACAGTGATGAGCGTTTTAACCAAAGTTTAACATTCTTTAACTCTCGCCGATCTGTAAAAAATGCTGAGTGGTCAGCGCTTTATAGCCAGATAAAAAAAAATTAAAAACGCTCAGCACCTCGTCACACTCATGGCGTTTTAAAAACGCGGCACTCCCATTGAAAACAATTGAATAAACACACCAGTCACGTGAAAAAAAAAATGCATTGGTGTACACGAGACACAGCCTGTGTCTGCTGCATCTATACCAAAAAATATTGTTAAATGTTGTTAAAAAAAATTTCAAGGCATTTTCAAAGTCTGTCCTTTTAAGCTAAATTAGTCATTGTCAGAAGTGTTGATAAGCCAGACTTGTCACGTAGGTTTACATTTTTGGGGGGCATATTTTGATTCGAATGTGGGCCAAGTTAGACTTACACCCTGATAGCCAATGCTGACTGTGCCATATATTTTCTTAATGTGGTACAAATTGTTATGAATTATATGGGCCATATTTGCCATGTCATATGGGTGGCACTTTCGGCTCACACCCAGATGAGGCAGTGCCACTGTACCATATCTTTGCCAAAACTGGCCCAAATACATTTTAAGATAACTGGGCCTCATTTGCAGCATTATATGTGGGCCACTTTTGGCTCACATCTAGATGAGCCAGTGCCACTGTGCCATATATTTGCCAAACCTGGCCCAAATATGTTTTAAGATAACTGGGCCACATTTGCAACATTATATGTGGGCCACTTTTGGCTCACATCCAGATGAGCCAGTGCTCGATGAGCCATATCTTTGCCAAACGTGGCCCAGATGTGTTATAAGATAACTGGGCCACATTTTCAACATTATATGAGGGCCACTTTTGGCTCACATCCAGATGAGCCAGTGGTCACTGAGCCATATCTTTGCCAAACCTGGCCCAGATGTGTTATAAGATAATTGGGTCACATTTGCCACATTATATGTGGGCCACTTTTGGCTCACATCCAGATGAGCCAGTGGTCACTCAGCCATATATTTGCCAAACCTGGCCCAGATATGTTTTGAGATAACTGGGCCACATTTGCAACATTATATGTGGGCCACTTTTGGCTTACATCCAGATGAGCCAGTACTCGATGAGCCATATCTTTGTCAAACGTGGCCCAGATGTGTTATAAGATAACTGAGCCACATTTTCAACATTATATGTGGGCCACTTTTGGCTCACATCCAGATGGCCCAGTGGTCACTGAGCCATATCTTTGCCAAACCTGGCCCAGATGTGTTATAAGATAATTGGGTCACATTTGCCACATTATATGTGGGCCACTTTTGGCTCACATCCAGATGAGCCAGTGGTCACTCGGCCATATATTTGCCAAACCTGGCCCAGATATGTTTTGAGATAACTGGGCCACATTTGCAACATTATATGTGGGCCACTTTTGGCTTACATCCAGATGAGCCAGTACTCGATGAGCCATATCTTTGTCAAACGTGGCCCAGATGTGTTATAAGATAACTGAGCCACATTTTCAAAATTATATGTGGGCCACTTTTGGCTCACATCCAGATGAGCCATTGGTCACTGAGCCATATATTTGCCAAACCTGGCCCAGATGTGTTATAAGATATCTGGGCCACATTTGCAACATTATATGTGGGCCACTTTTGGCTCACTTCAAGATGAGCCAGTGGTTACTGAGCCATATATTTTCCAAACCTGGCCCAGATGTGTTATAAGATAACTGGGCCACACTTGCAACATTATATATGGGCCACTTTTGGCTCACTTCGAGGTGAGCCAGTGCCACTGTGCCAAATCTTTGCCAAAACTGGCCCAGATGTGTTATAAGATAACTGGGCCACATTTGCAACATTATATGTGGGCCACTTTTGGCTCACATCCAGATGAGCCAGTGGTCACTCAGCCATATCTTTGCCAAACCTGGCCCAGATGTGTTATAAGATAATTGGGCCACATTTTCCACATTATATGTGGGCCACTTTTGGCTCACATCCAGATGAGCCAGTGGTCACTGAGCCATATCTTTGCCAAACCTGGCCCAGATGTGTTATAAGATAATTGGGCCACATTTGCCACATTATATGTGGGCCACTTTTGGCTCACATCCAGATGAGCCAGTGGTCACTTAGCCATATCTTTGCCAAACCTGGCCCAGATGTGTTATAAGATAATTGGGCCACATTTGCCACATTATATGTGGGCCACTTTTGGCTCACATCCAGATGAGCCAGTACTCGATGAGCCATATCTTTGTCAAACGTGGCCCAGATGTGTTATAAGATAATTGGGCCACATTTTCAACATTATATGTGGGCCACTTTTGGCTCACATCCAGATGAGCCAGTGGTCACTGAGCCATATATTTTCCAAACCTGGCCCAGATGTGTTATAAGATAACTGGGCCACACTTGCAACATTATAAATGGGCCACTTTTGGCTCACTTCGAGGTGAGCCAGTGCCACTGTGCCAAATCTTTGCCAAAACTGGCCCAGATGTGTTATAAGATAACTGGGCCACATTTGCAACATTATATGTGGGCCTCTTTTGGCTCACATCCAGATGAGCTAGTGGTCACTGAGCCATATATTTGCCAAACCTGGCCCAGATGTGTTATAAGATAACTGGGCCACATTTTAAGGATTATTTGTCGGCCACTTTTGGCTCACATCCAGATGAGCCAATGGTCACTTAGCCATATCTTTGCCAAACCTGGCCCAGATGTGTTATAAGATAATTGGGCCACATTTTCCACATTATATGTGGGCCACTTTTGGCTCACATCCAGATGAGCCGGTGGTCACTTAGCCATATCTTTGCCAAACCTGGCCCAGATATGTTATAAGATAACTGGGCCACATTTGCAGCATTATATGTGGGCCACTTTTGGCTCACATCCAGATGAGCCAGTGGTCACTTAGCCATATCTTTGCCAAACCTGGCCCAGATGTTTTATAAGATAACTGGGCCACATTTGCAGCATTATATGTGGGACACTTTTGTTTCACATCCAGATGAGCTAGTGCTCACTGAGCCATATATTTG
Organism: Rhinichthys klamathensis goyatoka; assembly: GCF_029890125.1. Lineage (NCBI taxonomy): Eukaryota > Metazoa > Chordata > Actinopteri > Cypriniformes > Leuciscidae > Rhinichthys > Rhinichthys klamathensis. The sequence goes on along the minus strand of NW_026606910.1, from coordinate 38,440 downwards.
CCAAACCTGGCCCAGATTTGTTTTAAGATAATTGGGCCACATTTGCAACATTATATGTGGGCCACTTTTGGCTCACATCCAGATGAGCCAGTAGTCCCTGAGCCATATCTTTGCCAAACCTGGCCCAGATGTGTTATAAGATAACTGGGCCACATTTTTAGGATTATATGTGGGCCACTTTTGGCTCACATCCAGATGAGCCAGTGCCACTGTGCCATATCTTTGCCAAAACTGGCCCAGATATGTTTTAAATAACTGGGCCACATTTGCAACATTATATGTGGGCCACTTTTGGCTCACATATAGATGATCCAGTGCCACTGAGCCATATCTTTGCCAAACCTGGCCCATATATGTTTTAAGATAAGTGGGCCACATTTGCTGAAACATATGTGGGCCATATTTGGTTTACATACAGATTAGTCATTGTCAATTGTGCCACGTTTTTGCCATAGGTGGCCCATATTTGGTTTGTCATATTTGGGCCATATTTGTTATCTATCACATGGGCCACTTTAGGCTAAGATTCAGATTACACATTGCCATGAGTGCCGCATCTTTGCCTAAAATGGCCCACATGTGATTTACATTTTTTGGCCCATATTTGCCATTTTACATGTGGGCCACTTTAGGCTCAGACACATTTGGTCCGGGCCATAAGAAGGCCACCAGTGCCGAATCATTGCCTGAAGTGGCCCACATCCGTCTGCTATCTGGGAAGGCCCCTCGAGAGACTACTTCTAGTGGATAGACGCGTTGCGTTTGACGGATTCATTTGCATAAAGCTGGGCATCGGCCAGCTTTTTGACGCGCAGCATTTTTTTAAATGAAGCGCCGCCTTCCCGGGATGCTTTGCGGGCGCGTTAAAGTCGCGTGACGTCACCCATAGGAATAAAGCGGAGCGCGGCGCGACTGAAGTGTCGCACGGACAAGTGGATCAGTACCGTAAAGCCTTGTTTATACTCGACGCGTCCGCACGAGCGCGAAGGTGCGCGGGGCAAAAATGACGCGTTCGGTGCGCAAGACCGACAAGACCCCATTTCGCTTGCCTGTGTGCACGGGTTTTTTGTAACAGCAAGCGCGGCGCAGCATCCGAGGATGAACGACTTCAAGCCGAATCTGCCCGAGCCGTACGTCTCACAGCACCGGTCCGGCACCCAGTTTGCGCGTCTAAATTGCAAAGTTTTTTTTTGTTAAGGTTTTGTTTACTGTGTGCGATTTCTGGAGAAGCAAGCCGAGCTGTTGGATCGGCGATCAGCACTTGAAGCAGCACGCGCCGATGCTCACAAGTTAGTGGTTAGTAACTCTTTAACTCCGAGTTCGTCTACTCCGTGTGTTTCTCTGTCCAGAAGGACGCGATCATCTCGGGCTTCATTTACTCCGGCACCGACACAACACAATGGACCATGGATCATGCAGCGGAAGACGCGAGCCAGGACCAGAGCTACTCCTCCGCCCCTCCCGGTCTTCGAGATCTCCACTCGGAACCGCTTCTCCCCTCTTCGCGAGTCGAAACGCGACGACGCCGTGATCATCGGCACGTCCATGGTCCGCCATGTCCGTGCTACCTCAGGTAAAGGTAAGGTGCGCTCTCACTGCTTTCCTGGTGCTCGTGTTCTTGATATCGCTGCACAGGTTCCCGAAATCCTGACCGGGGACGAGCGCGTCGGAGCTGTGGTGCTGCATGCGGGAGGGAGCGACGTCAGGCTGCGGCAGACGGAGGTTCTGAAGAAGGACTACATGAGCCTGATCGAGACGGTACGCAACACAGCGCCTGAGGCAACGATCATCGTGTCTGGACCGCTTCCCACGTACCGACTAGGACAAGAAAGGTTCAGTAGACTATTTGCACTAAATGAATGGTTAATGTCACTGTGTAATGAACAGAAACTGCTCTTTGTAAATAATTGGAATCTGTTTTGGGAGCGACCCAGGCTGTACCGTGCTGATGGCCTGCACCCCAGCAGAGCCGGAGCGGCTGTTCTGTCGGATAATATCTCCAAGACGTTACGCACCAGATGACTAATAAGTCAAAATCCAAATCACAGTCTTTGCTGTCCAAACTTAATTGATATACGTAGTGAAGAACATTATATAGAAACTGTGTCTATTCCTCGTTTAGTGAAGCCAAACAATAAATCTAGTGCAGGATCTAGCAAAAATCTTATTGTAATTAAACCAGAAAATCTAAATATCAGTGAACAAAAAGAATTTCTAAAGCTAGGTCTTCTAAACATTAGATCGCTCACACCTAAAGCGGTTATTGTAAATGAAATGGTCACAGATAATCATTTCGATATACTTTGCCTTACTGAAACCTGGCTTAAACCAATTGAGTATTTCGGTCTAAATGAGTCTACTCCGCCAAGATACTGTTATAAGCATGAGCCCCGTCTGACTGGTCGTGGCGGCGGTGTTGCAACAATCTATAAAGATATTCTTAATATTTCTCAGAAATCAGGTCACAGATTTAATTCGTTTGAAGTACTTATGCTAAATGTTACGCTCTTAGATGTAAGAAAGAAATCCATATTATCTCTAGCCTTGGCTACTGTATATAGACCTCCAGGGCCATATGCTGAATTTCTAAAAGAGTTTGCAGACTTTCTCTCGGATCTATTGGTCAATGTCGATAAAGCAATAATTGTTGGAGATTTTAACATACACGTAGACAATAAAAATGATGCGTTAGGGGCTGCGTTTACAGATTTATTAAACTCCTTTGGGGTCAAGCAAAACGTCCGTGGTCCCACTCATCGTCTAAATCATACACTAGATTTAATTATATCATATGGAACCAATCCAACTGATATAGATATTATACCGCAAAGTGATGATGTCACTGATCATTACATGGTAACGTGCATAATACGTACTGCTGAAATATGTCATGTTGCGCCACGTTATAGACCAGGCAGAACAATCCTTCCAACCACTATAGATAGATTCTCAAATAGCTTACCTGATCTATCTCAGCTGCTCAGTGAACCCAAACAAACAGATGAACTAGAGGAAATGACTAGCAGTTTGAGCACCATTTTCACTAGTACATTAGATATTGTTGCACCAATTAGATTAAAAAAGGTTAAAGAGAAAACTAAAGCACCATGGTACAACAGTGTTACGCATGATATCAAGAGAGAAACTCGTAACCTAGAGCGTAAATGGAAACAAACTAATTTAGAGGTCTTTAGAATCGCGTGGAAAGACAGTATGTCACGTTATAAAAAGGCTCTAAAAACAGCCAGGGCTGAGCACCTCCGCAAACTAATAGAAAATAACCAAAATAATCCAAGGTTCTTATTTAACACCGTGGCTAGACTAACAAATAAACAGACATCACCAGAGCAAAATATACCGTTACAGTTTAGTAGTAATGATTTTATGAATTATTTCAATGAGAGAATAGAAAGCATTCGAAACACAATTATAAATGTACAATCCTCTATGGTCTCTTATGATTCAGCCTCAATTATCGTCCCTCAAGAACAACTACACCGCTTTGCAACGATAGGACAGGAAGAGCTAAATAAACTTATTATTGCATCTAAACCAACAACATGCTCATTAGATCCAATACCCACTAAACTACTGAAAGAAGTGTTACCTGTAGTGGAAGAGCCTCTTCTCAATATTATTAACTCGTCTTTATTCTTAGGTCATGTTCCAAGAATATTCAAGTTGGCAGTAATAAAACCTCTCATTAAGAAACCGCAACTAGATCCAAATAACCTAGCAAATTACAGACCCATTTCAAATCTTCCATTTATGTCCAAAATACTAGAAAAGTTGTATCCGCTCAACTGTGCTCTTTTTTGCAAGAAAATGATATCTATGAAAAATTCCAGTCAGGATTCAGACCGCATCATAGTACAGACACTGCGCTAGTTAAAATTACAAATGATCTACTCTTAGCTTCTGACCAAGGCTGTATCTCAATACTAGTCCTACTTGATCTTAGCACCGCGTTCGACACTATAGATCATAAAATACTCTTGGATCGACTACAAAACTACACTGGTGTTCAGGGACAGGCATTAAGCTGGTTTAGATCGTACTTATCTGACCGTTATCATTTTGTCTCTTTACACGGGGGAAAATCAAAGTTAACGTCAGTAGACTACGGAGTACCGCAAGGATCGGTGCTAGGCCCTCTGCTATTCTCAATATATATGCTGCCACTTGGTAATATTATAAGAAAACATGGAATTAATTTCCACTGTTATGCTGACGACACTCAATTATATATTTCATCACGACCAGATGACAACACTAACTTATCTAAATTGACAGAATGTCTCAAAGATATAAAATGCTGGATGACGCGTAATTTCCTGCTATTAAATTCAGATAAAACGGAGGTATTACTTATTGGTCCAAAAAACTACACACAAAACCTCTTACAATACGACTTTAATATAGAAGGATGCCCTGTTACTTTTTCCACTACAGTAAAAGACCTGGATGTTATACTAGACCGCAACTTGTCTTTCGAAAATCATATTTCATCTGTTACAAGAACAGCCTTTTTCCACCTTAGAAACATTGCTAAATTACGTAACATGCTATCTGTTTCTGATGCAGAAAAGTTAGTTCATGCATTCATGACCTCGAGACTAGATTACTGTAATGCTTTATTAGCTGGTTGTCCTGCATCCTCAATAAACAAGCTACAGTTAGTGCAAAATGCAGCCGCTAGAGTTCTTACTAGATCAAGAAAATATGATCATATAACACCGATTTTATCATCTCTGCACTGGTTACCTATTAAGTTCCGTATCAACTACAAAGTACTACTACTGACCTATAAAGCCCTTAATGGTTTAGCTCCTATGTACTTAACAGACCTTCTTTCGCCCTACAATCCACCGCGTTCTCTAAGATCACTAAATTCAAGGCTTCTGGTCATCCCTAGGATATCTAAGTCCACGAAAGGAGGGAGGGCATTCTCGCATTTAGCTCCAAAACTCTGGAATAGCCTTCCCGATACGGTCCGATGCTCTGACTCGCTGACACAGTTTAAAACTAGACTAAAGACGTGTCTCTTTAGTCAAGCATTCACATAATGCTTACCTTTTAGTCCTCTGCTATGCCAAACGGAAACCGTTTGCCACTGAAACTGCTTAACGCACCAGTGGGGCTCGACAGCCTTATAGACAAACGGGTCGGTCCGTATGGTTGCGGTTGGGTTGCGGAGAGTTTGGGTTGCGGAGAGTTGTGAGATTATGGTTTTCTAACACCTACTCCCGTGTAATGGAAATCATTATGAACATCAGCTATGCTAATTATTTCCCATCTGCCTTTCTGCTGTTATCTCGGGACGCTTGTCCCGAGAAAAATGGCGTTCATAGGCTCCAGTTTGGTATCCTGCCTCTCACGGGGATTTCGGATGCCTCAACGCCTGTGATAAGAAGACCAACGCCTGTGAAGAGACGACTCAACGCCTGCGAAGAGACGACTCAACGCCGGCGATATGTTATCCCCTAAATATTACATGATTAACTAAATGTATTTTTTCCAGGTACTTTCTGATATGCACTTACTGTAAAGCTTCTTTGAAACCCTATGATTGTTAGCCAGAGGAGAACTGGCCCCTGACTAGCCTGGGTTCTCCCAAGGTTTTTTTCTCCATCCAATCTGATGGAGTTTTGGTTCCTTGCCACTGTCGCCTTGCTTTTGGCTTGCTTAGTTGGGGATATTTAATATTCAACAATATTATTGAACTGTGTTGTACTACTTTCATGTTATCACTGTGAAGCTGCTTTGATGCAATCTGTATTGTGAAAAGCGCTATATAAATAAATGTGACTTGACTTGACTTGACTTAATGGAAAGCACATTCACTTCCAGTTGTCTTGCTGTTAATTTTAAATAAACGTAGAGCAAGTAGCTAATCAGTGTCAGCAAGTTGTTCTATAACAGACGACGCTCTGCATACGTCATCTTCTTCATCGCTCTGATTGGTTTTAGGTCTATCCAATTGCGCCCAGATGCATTTGAGCTACGTCCGTTGGTGACGCCCCTTTGGAAATGATTTGTCTATGAAGCTTTTCCAGACCCTAACTCAGTTACAACTGAGAATGGTCTGGTTTTAACCAGGCTAGGGTGATATGGCAAAAAATATTATATCAAGAATTTTTAAGAAAATCACGATTCTTTTTTGCATATTGTTGTAACAAATTAGCTCTATGAAGTATTAATAATCAATAATAACTTGTTATGATTAATTATGAATATTTGGGTCAGTTAATTGGATTAACTTGATGTGGCTAAATTAATATTACAATCAATTAATCAGTTCGTCCAACAAACTCTTTTAATTATTTATTTGTTCTAAGAAAAGGGTATATTCCATGGCCACAGAAAAATAATTATTTCTTAGCATGTACATCGCTTTGAGCATGTAACAAGATCAAGATCGTAAAAGAGACTTTGTCTGCAAGCAGTGAATCAGAACCAAATACATATTGTGCACAAGTTTTATTAAAGGGGTCATTTAATGCCATTTTTGTACAAGCTAATATGATTCTTTAGGGTCTAAATTAAAAGTTTGTAATATACTTTAATTAAAAATTCTCATTAGTATTGTAAGAAAACACTTATTTTACCTGGTCAAAAACAGCTCTGTTTTCAGCACGCCGTTTCAGTGCATATGACTTTAAATGATAATGAGCTTTGCTCACCCCGCCCCTATGTTCTGTGCGTACACCGTTTGTAACACAATAACACAATAACCATAACGCGTTGTTCATTATAAACGTGGGATTACGAATTATATTGAGAACGCCGTACATAGAAAACATGCCGTAATGTACCCTGAGTGTAAACCTTAGACGCATTCATCGTGAAGCGTGCAAGCGATTTGCAAAGATTAATATAAATATTAATATAAAGGTTAATAAAACGTTACACTCACTTCAGTTCTTCTGGAGGTTCAGCAGGAACACGAATAGTTGGTACCGATCCTTTATCCAGGAGCAGCTTCTTAGCAAAACCAGCTTTATACTGACCCTCCTTTATAAAGCAGTCTGCTGAGAAATGATTCGAGCAAACATGAGAGCATTGACGTTGCTCGTGGGGAATATTCCCTTCGAAAACAAAACTCAGCCACTGCGTCTTCAGCGGTTCGGATTTAGGAACATTAAAATGACTGCTGTGTTCCTTATTGCACCCAAGAACAGAACACCACAATCGCTTAGACATATTAAGGCATGTTTTCGTGTGTTTTAGCCGGGTTTTCGCCTGCTAGGTTCTATAGAAATCTGGCACCCTATTGAACGAAGTTAAAACTGAGAGAGCGTGCGTTCACAGACACCAGAATGAACGAGTTCACAGTAACGTTCATCAGGCAGTAATTCAGTACGTTCAGTTCACGTTCGCCCAAACTATGAACGAGTTCATGAACTATCGTTCATTGAACACGTTCAGGCACAACACTGATTACATTTAAATAACCAAAACTACTTCATCTTTTTTATTGTTGTTGTGTCTTTTTGTTTTTGTAAAATCTTTGCACTTTTTTTTTTTTTTAGGTATTATTATTGTTATTTGGGGTTAGGGTGGGGATAGGGTGTTGGTGTTTGGTGAAGGGTTTGTTTGGCAACAGCCAAAAAAAGGAAGTCTTCCCCTATCTGGGAATATTTTGAGCTTAGCTTCCAATGTATGTATGCATTTCTAAAAAAGAAGAAGAAAAAAATACATATTTATTTATTATTTAAAATTGTACTTATTTTATTGTTGTATTTTATAATTGTTGACCGTTGGTGTGTCTTATGTTCAGTCAATGTACATGTACAGTCACTCCCAATCATTTTTTTTCTCCTCACATTTCTGAGGTGGAAACCTTTGTCTTCTGTTGGACAGTGCTGTAGACCAGCACAAACAAAGCTCAAACGCTACTTCTTATGTGATCATAGAAGTGAATAAATACCAGAGACAAACATACAAAGAGCTGAAGATCCACTTGAATACTGGAGAATGCAGAAACATGTCTACCCCATCTATATACATTGGCATTACAGTTTCTTTGTACCCCGGCCTCCTCTGTAACATGTGAAAGAGTGTTCTCTAAGGCTGGGGAAGTACTGTCTAAGTGGAGAAATAGACTCCAACACTGTGAAACAGCTTTTATTTCTTTCTTTCTTTTATTTCACAACGAACCGGGCTTACAGTGAAACTGGCTTCATGTGAAGGGAGCCAACGGGAAGCAGCCGTTCGACACAGGCTAGTTTTCTAGCGACAGTGATGGGTATCGCCCAGCCCCCAACTCTATTTAACATCTGTTCAGCGAGGCACTCTGTGTCAACGCCTAGGAGCAATACCCTCACTTAGGAGGAGCTCACCACCTAGGTAGAGGTAGGAACCAGCTCAGCTCGTGAGAGTAGCCGGCCCGAATTCCAGGCACAACTCGTTGACCGAAAGAGAGCAAGTCCGTACCCACTAGTAGAGACCATGCGAGCAGGAAAACAGTTTCAACATATGCAGCAACATGCAGTGGTTTAGGGGCGGTCTCTGCAGTGCAGTAGCACCAGAGATAAGGCCTAAGAGGATAAAGAGGGTTGCAGGGCTTTCCCTGGCTCCCTCAGGAACCTGACAATCAGGAAGTGCTTCCCATGCTTCTGCATCATGATCCGGCTTGGGCAACGCTGGTCTCCCAGAGGGAGGCAGCGCAGCCGAGTCGTCATCTCCAGAGCCCAGCTCCCCTTCCGATGCTGGGATGTACATCCTGTCCTCTGGAGGGGCCCCGAACAAGACGGCTGGTCGCTCCACCACAGAGTTACCAGCACGCTCATCGGGGAGCTCCACCTTTGCCAGGCGGATTACCCCTCACTGTAATCCTCAGGCCACCCAGCCCAAATGGCACTCCAGGCCTTTTCTGGGAAGGTAACCCAGAAGAGACACTAGAGCGGGGGATGGAAAATCCACCTTCGCGAACAAAGGCGAGTCTCGACCTTAACACTGAGATGGTCGTATTCCCGCAATGGGAACATGACTCATCCACAAGAGCTGCCTCAGCGTGCTTTAAGCCCAAACACATGATACAACTCTCGTGACAGAGGGGGACAGAGCCCTACCGCACCCAGAAATACACGGATGGAATGGCATCTTGAAAAAGACGCAAACGCACCCGTGTTGCTCTTTTAGAAATGGGACCAGTCACCAGTGCCGGAGCACACAGGGAATGACCGTGGCAACACTGAATACAGCGAACTGAAAACAGTGAAGTACCAGCCGTCAACACACACAAACACAGAAATTTGCTTGCTGTTAAAACAGCAGTTGAGAGCTTAAAGCTCGCGACCACCGCTGCACTGCACTGTAGAAACCACCAGCACCGGGAGAGTCTTTACAGAAGAACACCGACACACTCGCTCGTTGAATAACAACAGCACTCTTCAGAGACATCAGAACGATCGGCTCCGAGGCGAAAGGCAACTAGTGCGTTAAACCCTCGCCACGGGGGCGGAGTGTGTGATGTAATCTAATTTCCATTGGCTCGTTCAATAGTACTCGAAGACGATTAGCTCCCTGGTTTGATCCCCATTCAGTCGACGTCGACTACGTCTGATGTTCTCGACTTAAAGGGAACGATGAATGAGATTTTGGCCTTGAATGGGTCCACTCACTGTCTGAAGTATCACAGTCTGAATTGTCACTGTCCACTCTTTGACACTCAGGTGAACTTTGTCTTCTTCCAGATCGATGGGTGAACGATCTATCTTCGGCACGTCCATGACTAGAACTTTCTGTGACAACATGTGCATCTCTCTCACTGACTGTAAATAACCCTCAGTTATTTTAATTAGTTTTGTGCATTAATATATTATTCTGATATTATCGTAATTCTATATTTCTTAATATTAGTTATATTCTTAATATTTGTTTATTATATTTTGGAAGTTTGCTTTGCACTCTTAGTTATTTAACCTATAGAGACCTATAGATTTTGAAAGGCGGCTTGCCGGAAATGCGAACAGATCGCTCGTGCACAGGAAGCGCGCATACACAGAGATTGCTGATAGACGGAGACACGGAACCATGCGGTCACGGATTCATGGATGTGAATTATATTATTAAAGGCACACCACGGAACTTTTGGCCACTAGTGGCGCTCGACCTGTAACTTTCACGTCTAGCGTCCCTAGAGGCCACAAGCTCCGCAGCACTGTCGCAAAAGTCAACAAACAGTCAACCGGTCAGCCCATAGACAGTGGGTCAGCCTCCCGTGTCTTTAGATTGTGTGTGCTTGCAGTGTTTGAGGCGGGCAGCCTTGCCGCGCTCGATTCCCTTATAGCAGTCTGCTGAGAGAGAGCGAGCGGGGCGAGCCCCGTGGGGCTTAGTGCTAACATGTCTGTGAGTGAATGTGGGCACGGGACGGCGGGCACATTTACTGCACTAAAAACACCGTCGGCCTGAGCTGAATGTAACTTATGTGTGTTGGTTTCGTTTTACAGAAACCGTGGGACATGTTGTGTGTAGTGTTTGTGGGCACTGAGTCGTGGGCACGTTCACTACATTTAATGTACATTTGACATGAGTCGACTATTTGTGCGAGCCCTGCACTGTGGCGGGCTGTGTTTGTGTGTAGAAATGAACAATGGGCTGTGGGCATTTTATTGCACTCATAACACCATCGGCTGTGGCCGGAATACCAGATTCTACTTATATGATTTATCTGGGTCACCTTGGAAACGGCATTTGCGTGCAGGCAAGCGTCAGCATCGGTCGGGCACCCCTCCTCCTCCTGTAGCTCACGCCAGCGAGCGAACGCTGGACCAATGGTGATCCTCGTCCTGGCTTTTCATTTGTCACTATGCTTTTTCTTTTTTTAAGTGTCCTCTGACAAAACCTTTGCCTTCTTCCTTGTAGCTGTTGGTTCGGCCATGACGAAAACATACAGACGGCAATCAAACGCGAGTTGAGCACTCACGTCAGAATCTGAGGAAGTTGTGGGTGGTGGGGGAAGTGACGTATGCCGTAAAGCGGTTGAATTTTGTAGTTCTTTTTGTGCTCGGGTTCCTACCCGAAACCCGAAGTTACATAGTGCCAGGAAAAGCGATACAGACACCTTCAGGCTACAGCAGAGGTGTTATTCAACCTATTGTAAGTCGATGTACCATCTCAATGGGTTTTTGGTAATATATTATAAAGGTTGAAAAGTTCCACAGTGTGCCTTTAAGGCAACTTTAAAGTTAATTTAGGCATCTAGTCGCCGTTTGTTTTTATTTTAGTAGTATTTGTTTTGCATCTGTTGTTTTAGCACCTGGTTGGGAAGGAGTACATGGTATACTTCATGTATATTTATGCACTTGTATATCTTGTCTTTATGATTGTTTTATATATGATTGTTTGATTTTTGAGCAATTTAAGGCGTTTATGATAAATGTTAGTATTCATTTAGTAATTTTGCTATATTGACTACTGGTTTTTGTTTAATTTTTATGAACGTGAATTATTTACATATTCCAATAATGTTAATTCATCTGTTCTAGCTCTTACGGTGTTGTGAAGGTGTTGTGAAGGTGTTACGGACAATAAACAGACAACATCAGTGAGAGAGCGACTTTTCTTTATTCAACCGGGCTGCTACACTGACTACTTCGTCCCGATCAGATTCAGAATTATCAAATAATGAGTGATCGGACTCCGAGTCCATCAACACCTCCAGTACTTGATCAGCCGTATACCTCTGCATGTCTGTGTGATATTTTGACCTACATTCTCACTACTCCACTCCTTCACGTTTGAGACGATCGTTTCTTTGATCAAAAAGTTCTGTACTCTTTCAGAACATGTGCACGGGTCTTCCTTACCGTATACCACCTAAAGTGGTACCACCTACTATTATTGTTCTTCTCATTAAATAAAATATTGATACAGAATATTACACTATAGCATTTTATTCAGGGCTCGCCAGCAAGGATTGCCTGATGGCCCCGGGGCCAGCATGAACAAACTGCAAGGCCCATTTCTAACCACACTTGAGACAGAGTCATAAATTTTAATTTAATCCAACTATTAATTAAAACAAGTTATGATTCATTATTAATATTTCTTTTGAGCTAATTTGTTACACTACATTAGAGCAAATATTTAAAAGAATATTTCATGATTTACTGAAAATTTTTACTTTTTAACTTTCATTTCAGACCTGACGGTAGAGATTAAGAAGAGTGAAGAACTGGATGTAGCGGAGGAGGAACATCGTGTCAAAACTGAAGAAAAACCTTTGAGTTGCTCACAGACTGGAAGTAAACTTGTGCTGAGAAGAGCCATCAAAATTTTCACTTGCTCTGAGTGTGGAAAAAGCTTCCCATACAAACAACGTCTTAAAGATCACATGAAAATCCACACTGGAGAGGAGCCACACAAATGTGATCAATGCGGGAAGAGTTTCATAATTAAATCAAAGCTTATGTATCACATGAAAATCCACACTGGAGAGAAGCCACACAAATGTGATCAGTGTGGGAGGAGTTTTACACTAAAAGGAGTTCTTAAGGAACACATGAAAATCCACACTGGAGAGAAGCCGTACACATGTGATCAGTGTGGGAAGAGTTTCAGATTCACAAGTTCATTAAGAGTACATTTGCGTTCTCATTCTGGAGAAAAACCATTTAACTGTAATCAGTGCAGTAAAAAATTTCTTTTGGCATGTTCCCTGAAGAAGCACATGAATGTTCATTCAAAGGAGAAGCCTCACGTGTGTTCTTTGTGTGGAAAGGGATTTTCATTGGTGAACGGTTTAAAATTACACCAGAAAAGACACAGCGGTGTGAAGAATCATGTGTGCTATGTTTGTGGAAAAAACTATTTTACAGAGGGGGTACTGAAGCAGCACCTGAAGAGAAGCTGCACACAAAAAAGAACCCTTTGTAGTGTTACAAATGTATTAAATGTTTAATTTAGGTTCCAATACAATAGTATTTAAACTGTACACCAGTGCTGTGTACTCGAGACTCGGACTCGGTCTCGGACTCGGTCTCGAGACCATATTTTAATGGTCTCGGTCTTGTCTTGGACTCGTGTGCATTTTGACTCGGAATTGACTCGTACTCGAACATATTAGGACTCGGACTTATTCCCGAGTCCACTTGAGTCCCATTCAAAATATGTCATGATTATTACTGTATGTTAATATTTCTTTAAATTGTTGTTTGATTGAAACTGTAAGACCGTAAAACTTGTTGAAGAGACAATATCTGACCACATGGTCTATTGAGACAAAGGACCTTGGCAAATTAACATTTGGCTTCCCCCCTCTTCCCCGGAGACAAAGGTCTCACCTCTGAATCATCCTAATCTACATGTCTTCCCCTCATCCCCCACTCCTTCCCCTTCATACAGATCACCTAAAACACACATACGAATATATGTATGGTTTTAATGTGAATGAGTATCATTAAGGATTGTGTTTAGTATCATTTTAAAGGTCTCAGGGTGGCTGGTACGAGTGTCTCATTCCAAAAGAAGTAAAACAAAAGGTAATAAGGTTATTAAGAATATAGAAATATCCTTCACACAGAAGGGTTTGTCTCGGAGTTAACACCTTCTGGCCTTTTGTTTGAATGCAAATTACAACTAAGCAAATGGTTACCTACCAGTACATTTCCACTGTGAATACAGGTTTACATATGAAATGAGGTCTGGCTATTTAATGGAAGGCAGCAAGGGATCGTGGCTCTTTCTGTATCTCAGATAGCCCGTGAATGCTGAGTCGCCGAGACTCAGCATTTCATGTATTTCATGTCGGGTAAAAGATTTTCCTCTTTGTTCTAGAACATTTGATGATTTGCATTGATTATCTTTCAATTGATTATGGAATTATTATAATACATTTACCTGACATAATAAATTGTTATATTTGATTATTCTAACAGACTTTGACTTTATTTTCATTGGAGTTAAACCGAATAGTCAAACATTAACGTATACTTAATGATGCACAGATATCATTAAAACACTTTCATTCTATGGAGTCAGATGAAACGAGTTAATACATTTAAGACAAAAAGTATTGCATTTAATTATAAATCCCTCTGCCATTGGAAGAGATGGAACGCGCGTTGAGACCTTCACCGCTAATTTGAATGCCGGCATTGGATCAAATTAGCCAGCCTTACAAAACGTCCAATGATTGCTGACTTTCTTGTGCGCAACTGCACATGACTTGAGACTATAATGTTCGCGGCGTGCAAATGCAGCAGGACCCAGGTCAGATGTGATGTGGAGCCTCTAGCTCAACTATGTATTGAAAATGTCTGCCTTATCATCCATAATTCAGTTTGCATATAAGAGCCACACATAATTCGTGTGCAGTAATGTTATGTGTACAAGAGCACTTACTGATTGTAATAATTGTAAGTCATAATTGTAATAAAATTACCTTTACACCACCTACTATGTGGCCTTTTTACCATTACAGTGTACACGATTCCATGGTATATTTGATTTACTGTTTGAGTATGGTGCCAATTTTATTGTTACCACCAAATATTTTACATATTCTTGAAGATATCTTTAGGTCTGGTTTCAGACCCAACCTTACGTTATCCAACCTCTCTGGCCTCGGTCTCGACTCGGACTCGACTCTCTTTGGTCTCGTTCTCGACTTGGACTCGACTCTCTCTGGTCTCAGTCTCGACTCAGACTCGACCCTCTATGGCAGGGATAGTCAACTCCGGTCCTGGAGGGCCACTGACCTGCAGAGTTTAGCTTCAGCCCTGATAAAAACTCACCTGCCTGTATCTATCTAGTAATCCTGAAAACATTGATTGCCTTGTTCAGGTGTGTTCAATTAGGGTTGGAGCTAAACTCTGCAGGACAGTGGCCCTCCAGGACCGGAGTTGACTATCCCTGCTCTATGGTCTCGGTCTCGACTCGGACTCGAGTGAGCTGGTCTCGACTACAACACTGCTGTACACAGTGTTTTCCATTTTGAGGCATAGATGATGAGATTTAAAGAAGATTAAGTCAAGCAATCCTGCTTGCTGACATCAACCTTTTGTCACTTCTCAAATTACAGCTGGGCCTTTGTCTCTATGATAATGTTAAGGTTTGAGTGATCTAATCAGGCTGATTGGATCACCATCTATACATGACACTGTTATGCTGATGCGATCAGGAAATCTCTGCAAACGAGCTGACTCATATACACGCCCCCTTTATGTAAATCCCTCCCCCTTGGAATGTATATTTAACTACAATGCATACTGTTTGAGTCAGACTTGACTTGATGACTGCAGCTACCAACATCTGGTGTTCTCAATAAAGAATCCTGCTGAAGATACAACCAAGTCTCCTGGTCTTCGCTTCTGAGTTTCCTACACTTTAGAAGAAAACAACAAGTCCTCCAACCCATACGACCATTTAGGTCGTTTGTGACTACCTTCAAATACGACACATAAGAGCGTTTCCTAAATTTGCGCCCCTACCGGCAGCTGGAGATATGGAGAAATGCATTATAAACTTTGACTTTCGCTTCAATGCATTATGGTTTTTTTTTTATCTACCTGCTAACGTTACCAGTTTACGTCAAACTCTCCCAGCTATTCAAAGTAGTTTATTGCTATAAAAATATATCTTTTTGATGACTTCATCACGCGTACAGGTAGGGTTTCCATCCGTATATAGTCCCGTGTTTATGAATTAAATGATGTCGTGTTTCAAATCGGTATTTATATTTCAAGCTGTGTGACGTTCATTCAAACGGACGCCAGCATTATAAAGTTAGTTTTCATTGTGACATTCAAACATTGAAATTTGCCTGTGTTGGGAAAGGTATCATGCAAAAAGTCCACACATTTACTATGTTTTACCAGTAACTGTCGATCCTATGTCATGTGTAGTAAAAGCACGTTATACCATGCTTCTTCCACCGTAACTGTAACCACGGTAACCACACTTACAATGCTTTTACCACAGTAACTGTGTTTGTATTGTGTACTATTGTAGTTAAAGCACAGTAACACAAGACTTAACATGTTTTTTTTTTACCAGTTACTGTAGTTGTAATGTGGTATTTGTAATTAAACACAGTAATTTACCATGATTTTACCACAGTCTGTGTTTTTACTGTCTACTATTTGTAGGTAAAGCACAGTAACCACAGCACTTGCCATGGTTTTACCACAGTAACCACAGTTTTACTGTGGTATTTGTAGTTGAAACAGTAACACAACACTTACCATGGTTTTACCACAGTAACCATAGTTTTACTGTGGTGTTTATAGTTGAAACAGTAACACAACACTTGCCATGGTTTTACCACAATAATCACAACACTGGCCATGCCTTTAATACCTTTTTGTAATGTAATTGTAATTCAATATTCTTTTGCTGTCTTGCAGTTACTTCAGATCACATACTCCTCCATCTCCATCTCCCACAACAACCTTTAATCCAACAGCTCTTTTAAGAGGCCATCTCTCGCAAAAACTCACTTTCTGTCTGTCTCTTGTCTCTCTCTCTCTCTCTCAGTTTTTTTTAACTGTAATTAATTTACACATTTTTTTGCTCTCTTTCTTTCTCTTCTTCATCATGGAATATTTTTAAAAATCAAAATTTGATCAATTCTGTCAGAAAGCTGCTATTAACAGGGAACTTGAACTCAAAGCTCCCAGTGCTGATCTTGAAGAAGCTGCCAGGGAGGCTGAACAGGTCCTTCAAATTAGGTAATGTTGAACACATTTAGTTATAGTTGATTTGCTTTAATGAATGTATCCTTATTTTATGTTTTATTAACTCTCCTTAAAGTCATTCCTCTCAAATAATTTGGTCACGGATCATTTTTAACACACTGTCTCAACATGTCTATATTTCTCTTTGTTTCAGCTGAAAAGGAAGTGCTGTCAAGGGCTTGTTAAACCTGTCTTCGTGGAGAGGGATGAATTCGGCCATCTTGTGTGTTTATGGAGAAGGAAAAAAGCTGCAAAGGCAAATGTTTCCAATGGTATGTCTGTGTTGGTCTTAACCCTTGATTGAATATTACTGCAGTTACATTTTGCACAGCATTTGATGTTTCTTAAACTTTGTTTTACATACTACACTACCCCATCAGTAAGAACCCACAATAAAGCGTCATGTTGATGTAGTAATAGTTCATACAATTGACCAAGTCAGGAAATTCATATGATATTGTGCAAGTGCACTCGTACAAAATTCTATGACTTTTACTCCAGCTGCTGTCATTGGCCATTGCCTCAACTCTCTTGCAGATTGTAAGTAGTTGGACCGTTTATATCAGAAAGTTCATATCAAATCCATGGTATTCTTTATTAACCTTTACATATTGGCGCCGTCTCTTCTCGTACCAACAGTACATGATATCTTTCCACATGTTGATTTTTATTGACCACATCTGTTTAAGAAGCTAGAGTCTGGAAATGCTAGTTTAACAAGTTACGTGACACATCAGATCTTCAAATAACTTGTCCTAATCAGATCACTTAAACAATTAGTTCACCCAAAAATGAAAATTCTGTCAGTAATTGCTCACCCTCACCCTCATGTTGTTCCAACCCGTAAGACTTTCATTCATCTTCAGAACACAAATTAAGATATTTTTGATTAAATCTGAGAGCTGTCTCACTCCTCCATAGAAGCTAAGGGATCGAAACTTGCCGGCCTAGAAAGTTAGAAAAGACAATGTTTAAAATAGTCCAAGTGACTACAGTGGCTCAACCTTGAGTTTATCCAGCGACGAGAATACTTTTTGTGCGCAAAAATAACGACTTATTTAACTCTTCATTTTCTTCTCTGTGGGCCTCTGAGTGAGTTTACGTAGTCTACGCTTCTGTGTTGTACGTCAGAACGTAGGCTCGCTATTGGCCGACGCAGGTCATGTGTGTGATGCGTGTGACGTACAACACAGAAGCGCTGCGCTGTTACACTACGTGGCTCACTCAGAGGCCCACACAGAAGAAAAGGAAGAGTTGAATAAAGTCATTATTTTTGCTTGTTTTTGCACACAAAAAGTATTCTTGTGGCTTGATAAACTTATGGTTGATTGACGAAAGTCTTACGGGGTTGGAACTTGGAACAACATGAGAGTGAGTAATTACTGACAGAATTGTCATTTTTGGGTGAACTAACCCTTTAAGTTCGTTCATCGCACCAAGAACAATAACTATAATGATAAATATTCTAACATCCACAACAAACGGACGATAAAGTTCTGTTTATTATCAAAAGTGCGTGCTGTGGTAATGTTGTCTGCCATTTTAAGTGCTTAAGCTTTTTAAAGTCGAGTAGATTCTGATTGGCTGTCAAAAATTTTATAGTTCATCAGCTGGAAAAAAACAAAATTTCTGAAAGTGATTCCAATGAAATTGTTCCTCTGTGTCGTTATATGTTAAATAGCTGCAGTGTGGGCTCATCCTTTGTGTGAAGAGGCCTTTAAACTGCTTACAACAATATTGGCAGCAAGTAATCACACAATAAATTTGAAACCCGGAAATCAACACCAATAGAGTTCATTTCAACACTTTAAAAGTGTATATATGGGAACCACCCACAAAGTGTTAGTTCAACACTTTCAAAAGTGTGGCCTCTCGCAA
This sequence comes from Rhinichthys klamathensis goyatoka, assembly GCF_029890125.1. Lineage (NCBI taxonomy): Eukaryota > Metazoa > Chordata > Actinopteri > Cypriniformes > Leuciscidae > Rhinichthys > Rhinichthys klamathensis. Next base: position 19,880 of record NW_026606910.1, on the reverse strand, counting down.
CACCGACACAGTGTTACAATGTTAACACTGAGTGTAAAATATTAACACCAATGCAGATAACAACAACACTGTTACAGAGCACTTAAAATTCTACACTGTTCTGGTGTTGACCCCATCCTGGTGTTGATAGAACACCTTTTTACAAATAAAAACACTGTTTTTCTTATTAAGGTTCTGCATTACCTACTTTAAAGAAATGTAAAATAAGATGACAAATCATTTAATCTGAAAAGAATAAATTCACTTTGAAATAAACACATCACTCAAAATATAATACTCTTTCAAAACTTTATTTCAAAACAATCCAGAAAGTTAAATTGTAACCTTAGTCTGGGATTATATTAGAATTCTGTATTCATTGTGTAAGTCCGTCTAATTCGATCCAATGGCGGTATCGATTAGAGGTGAAGGTCACATGCGTGTTCCGTCTCTTCCAATGGCAAAGGGATTTTTAATTAAATGCAATACATTCTATCTTATGTATTAATTCGTTTCATCTGACTCCATAAAATGAAAGTGTTTTTCAATGATATCTGTGCATCTTTAAATATACGTTATTATTTGACTATTCCTTTTAACTCCAATGAAAATAAAGTCAAAGTCTGTTAGAATAATCAAATATAACAATTTATTATGTCAGGTAAATGTATTATAACAATTCCATAATCAATTGAAAGATAATCAATGCAAATCATCAAATGTTTTAGGATTAGAGAAATAGATGCAAACCCAACATGAACTACATGAGCTACCTCATGGACTATCTGAAATACAGAAAAAGCCACGACTCCTTGCTGCATTCCATTAAATAGCCAGAACTTCTTTTCAATGGTAATTTGCATTCAGGTTACACCTTATTTTGGGGGTAGGGGAGAAAGGCCATTTGTCCACCTTTCTTTGTGTGCCAGTTTCTCTAAACTTCTAAAAAACCTTATTACCTTTTGTTTTACTTATTTGGAATGAGACATCTGAACCAGCCACCCTGAGACCTTTAAAATGATACTAAACACAATAATCATTCACATTAAACCATGTATATACTTGTGTGCGTTTTTTAGTGTTACTGACTGAGAGAGAGAGGAAATGTAAATCAGGTGAGACTGCGTGAGGGGGAGGTCGAATGTTCATTTTCAGCAAGTTCCTTTGTTTCAATAGACCATGTGGTCAAGACAGTTTCTCCAACCAGTTTTCCAGTCTTACAATTGTAAAGTTAAAAATTAAGGCAAAATGCAAACAGTTGTTTTAAAGGGGTCATATAATGGTACATGCACTTTTACAAGTTGATTGTACTGAAATGTGTGTTGGCAGTGCCTGTACACAACCATCATATAATGATAAAAATCCATCCAGTGTTTTTGTTTTAATCTCCTTATATGTTTTCCCCTGCCTCAAATTGAGCCGTTCGTTTTTGTGACGTCAATAAAACGGATGCCCCTCCCGCGATTGTTGATTGACTGGAGTGTTTCAACACAGACCCGCCCTCGCTCGTCCTGTCAATCATAGTCCGCGCGGATCGGCGCGGTCATTGTTGATATGCTGGAGCACTGTCTATGTGTTCTGTTCTTGGGTGCAATAAGGAACACAGCAGTCATTTTAATGTTCCTAAATCCGAACCGCTGAAGACGCAGTGGCTGAGTTTGTTTTCGAAGGGAATATTCCCCACGAGCAACGTCAATGCTCTCATGTTTGCCGAATCATTTCTCAGTGGACTGCTTTATAAACGAGGATCAGTGTAAAGCTGGTTTTGCTGAGAAGCTGCACCTGAATAAAGGATCGGAACCTATTCGTCTTCCTGCTGAACCTTCAGAAGAACTAAAGTGAGTGTAACGTTTTATTAATCTTTATATTAATATTTATATTAATCTTTGCAAATCGCCAGCTGCACGCTTCACGATGAATGCGTCGGTTTACACTCAGGGTACATTACAGCATGTTTTCTATGTACAACGTTCTCAATATAATTCATAATCCCACGTTTATAATGAACAACGCGTTATGGATATTGTGTTATTGTGTTACAAACGGTGTATGCGCAGAACAGAGAGGCGGGGTGAGCAAAGCTCATGATCATTTAAAGTCATATGCACTGAAACGGCGTGCTGAAAACAGAGCTGTTTTTGACCAGGTAAAATAAGTGTTTTCTTACAATACTAATGAGAATTTTTAATTAAAGTATATTACAAACTTTTAATTTAGACCCTAAAGAATCATATTAGCTTGTACAAAAATGGCATTATATGACACCTTTAACAAACTAGTTTATTAACGAACAAGCCCCTTTACATCATAGGTTAACTTTTAAAATAAATGAAGGCACAATATAGGCATTTCTGTCATCAGAATTATATGAAAGCTGCTTATCAAATGGTCCATAATACTTCAAGTCCTGTACATGTCAGTGAATGTAAGTCCTGTGTCAGTGAAGTTGATTCAGTACCTTCGACTTAGCAACAGTACAGCAACAACATTCAGCAGATGAAAAAAGGTTGCAGAATATGAGTGGATCAGTTGTGTCCAGTTGCTAACAGTAAAGTTCAGTGCATAGTTGTTTCACAGAGCAGGAAAGGCTGTGCAGATCCAACTTTCTCAAAATCCTGGAGTGCTGGTTCCCTAGACAACACAAAACCAGACCAATTACAATTAATACCATTTGTATTTTATAAATACAGCAAGTGTATGGTGGATAAAAAGATCAATCATCTTAGACTTTCGTGACTCAAACAATAAACTATTTTGGATAGATTAAAGGGATAGTTCACTTTAAAATGAAAATTCTGTCATTATTTACTCACCCTCAAGTTGTTTCAACCCTGTATGAATGTATTTCTTCTGCTGAACACAATGGAATATATTTTGAAGAATGTCAGTAACCAAACAGTTAACTGGTCCCATTGACTTCCATAGTATATTTTATTTCTTACTATGGAAGTCAATGGGATCAGTTAACTGTTTGGTTACTGACATTCTTCAAAATATCTACCATTGTGTTCAGCAGAGGAAAGAAATGCATACAGGGTTGAAACAACTTGAGGGTGAGTATATGATGACAGAATTTTCATTTTAAAAGTGAACTATTCCTTTAAGACTTGAATTTACTGATTTCCAAGTAAATTAAAGACTTAATTCATCCAAAGTTTTAATTCTGTCATTAATTATTCACCCTTATGTTGTTCCAAACCAGTTAAGAGTTTTGCTCATCTTCGGAACAACTAAGATATTTTTTATGAAAACTAAATCTTTGTCCCTTTGTCGACAGCCTATTCAACTATCACTTCCAAAGCCATTAAAAGGTATAAAGGAAATCATAAGTAATCCATGTGACTCCAGTGGTTTAACCTCAATTTTACAACTTTTTTTACGACAATTTTAACTCATCTTTATTTACAAAATATCAATCTACAATGCACGTTAACGCAACATCTGCTCTCGCATCAACAATATGCACGAGTTGAAATGTTCCCATGAATGCATGTTGGAAATTAATATTTTATAAATTAAGTGGTAAATGTTTTTTTTTTTTTTTTTTGCAGCACTTGCGTAGTTTAATAAAGTTTATGTTAAACCACTGGAGTCACATGGTGTTAATGATGTACATTTATACCTTTCTAGGGCTTGAACGTGGAGGGACAGGAAGCTCTCAGATTTCATTAAAAATATCTTCATTTGTGTTGTGAAGATGAAAAAGTCTTAGATGTTTGGAACAACATGAGGGCGAGTAATTAACGACAGAATTCCCATTTGTGAGTGAATTAACCATTTAAGAATAAATTAAGTCACGCACCTTAAGAAATCTCACTAAATAGTCAGAAGCCGGAAGAATCTGTGTTCCCTTCTTGTGGCTTTGTGATGTTCGGGGCAGCTGGGCAGAGATTTCCCATCAGTTGAGTCTAAAATTAAACAGCAAGAAAACCTTTACCGGTCAAATCATGAAAACAATTGGTTTGAAATCTCATTTTAAGTAAAAAAGAAAAAAGATTTACTTTTGTAAAGTAATTTGACTGGACAAATTCAAAATGAGTGTTATGAAACAAATAATATCTAGTTATCCCAAATAGCAACAAAGCTATGATTATTTTTTATGTTTGTGCCTCATATGTTATCTGTTAAATCTTACCATCATCACCAGGTTCAAGTCTGTATAGTCTTCAAAAACCAAGCCTGGTTAGCCTTAGCCACTTGGTGCAGCATAGAAATGCTCCTAGCATTAGCAAACACAAATAGCAAAATTTAATCATGAAAGCATATATCAAACATCAACCAAAAGTTAATCTGATAAAAGCACTTTGCATAAATATTTAATCTGAAATAATTACTTACCCATTCTAAGAAAATTGGTCCTCCAAATAAGGAAATAAAGTGACAATTTCACATGCATTGTTGGTTGCAGTTTGTGGAGTCAGAGCCGGATTATCCATAAGGGCACTTGGGCCAGTGCCCAGGGGCACCAACCATTCACAACCACTAGGGGGGCACCACATGACACAAGCTTTAAAAATATTTTTCGTAAATTGTTATATTATTAATTCTCGAAAGACCATACATAACTCGTTTATGAACACTAATTTAACAATAATAATAATAATAATAATAATAAATTATAAATAAATAAAGATTACATGACCATTATCACTCCCCCTCCCCAATCTGTCAGAGTTGAGTTGGTCCACAACAAGTATGCGCAAATGTGTCATTTTTTTAACGGCTACAGAAAATGAATCTAAATTAAAAATGGACTGACGTCAATTGAGTGGTTTTGCAAAAAGAAAGTTAAAGAAAGACAAGGACGCTAGACGTTTAGCTGCAATTCAAAATGTTCCAGGGATCGAAAGTTTTTTTTGTGAGAACATCACAGGAATTGCGATCACTAGCACCGCTGAGTCTGACGAAGCCGGAGCGAACTGTGGAGACTGGAACAAAGAAATGGACTTCGGGGATGTAGTTGACACCTTTGCTTGCGCAAAAATCAAGGAAGAAGCAGTTCTGCTAAACTTAATACATGAAAACGTTTTACCAGATTTAGTGCTACACTTATTGTCTCTTACTTGTTCCCCACTAAATAATGTTGTTGTTTTTTTCACTAAATGTTCAGATTTTATACAATTATTGTGCACTTGTGATTTTTCTAGACTAAATATTACTGCTGAGTTACCCACTAATCTAGTTTATAATAGAATTTAATTTTTGTCATAGGTTATATGATCATTTTTTTGATTTGTTGTTTTTCTTTATAATGTAGATTGTGTTTAACACAAAATAGTGATTATCAGTTCAACACACATAGTTATAGAAATTCTACTTGATTAAAAAAAAAACTGCGCTGGTATCGGATAGTATCGGTCAATACTCAGAATTTTTGGTATCGGATCGGTTCAGAAAAAATGGTATCGGGACATCCCTAATATTTTCTGGTAGGCTATATCTAAGTTACCCAGGAGCTCTGTTGACATAGGCTTAGCTAACGTTAGCTACAGCTTGATGAATTGAGTTGAACACAGCAGGAGAGAACGCAACATTAGCCAGCTAGCTAAAGCTCTGGTGGAAAATGATTAGCTAACGCTACGGAGGCCATAATATTTTTGACTCATGGCTGAAGTTAAGTTTCTCCAACTCTCCCCAGGTTGGCAAAAAATGCATCTCAAAATGCATCAGATTGATGCTTTAAAATATGGAATATTTAAAATTTTCTTACGGGGGGGCATGCCCCCGGACCCCCCTAGAGGGGTAATAACCTTCTCACCTTTTTTACCCCTGACCCGTTTTCATGCCTGTAAAGGTAAGAAACCTGATAGATTTATAATTATTTTTTGGGCAAACGTGAATTGACGCTGTCAATTAATTGATATACATTTTAAATTGAGATATTTGAATATAGGGGGCCTTTTGAGGAATTGTGCCCAGGGGCACCACACTGTCTTAATACGGCCCTGTGTGGAGTTGTTCGTCTTCAGTTATAACGTTACGCTAGGTGTGCTGGCAAACGAGAGAAAAATAGTTTGAGGATAAATACATACTTTAAGATATTTGCAGATCACAAATATTGTCATAAAACAATATAACATTATAAAACACGCATTTTAAATGAGTTAAAACACTTACTCTGTGTTTTCACTGTTAAAAGCAAACTCCGTGTCTGCACTGCGTCACGACTCGAGTCAAAGAAGATGCAGGGCCAGTCTGTCTGTGAGAGGTTTAGGCGCGCACATCACATAAATATCGTTACAAAACAATATAATGGCATCAAATAAGTTACTTGTTGTAAATTTGGTTAAAAACACAACTTACTTTCGGTGTTTTCTCTGTTAACGTCAACGTTCCCTCCTCGTCGTCTTCAGCTCCGTATTGAGTCAAAGAAGATCGCCTTTGAAAAAGTTTCGGCTCGTTTAAGCGCGCAGAGCATATAAATATCGCTATAAATCAATATATTATAAAATGCATATTGTAAATTAGATAAAGCACTTAAGTTAACTTACTTTCGTCGTTTCCCTGTTAAAAATCAAACCCATCCTGGTCTGCTCCGCATATCGCGCATCATCGAAAATGCCCCTCTGAGAACGGTTTAACCGTGCACAGCACATACATATTGTTCTAAAACAATATGATATTATAAAATGCATATATAAATTTGCAAACTATGATTGCTACCAGTTCAGCTGTGAAGATTGACAGACCATCAGGCAATCTATAACTCTGTCTAACATTAAAATGAGGAACATAAAAACCAAAACCCACTTTCTTACTCTCAGGGTCTCTAGATCCATCTGTATAAATATCTATGTAGCTATTCCATACTTTCCTAAGATGTTCTTGTACATAATGATCAACATTTCCTACACTTCCTTCCTTTATTACATTTTTAATAGATATGTCTACATCAGCCTCAGGCAGTAACCAAGGAGGGATAGGTGGCCAGTAGACAGAAGGCACCATTTCCTTTTCATTAAGCTTAAGCTCCTCTGCGTATGTCTTAACAGAATATAGAACACTATACCTATTTAGTCTACTCTCACCCTTACTAAACTCCCAACACTCTACTAACAAAGAAACTGAAGGAAGAGTTGATCCAAAGCTTTTAATTTTTACGAGATAATTCAATGCCAATTTTACACGTCTCAGCCTCAGCGGAACCTCCCCTGCCTCCACTAGCAGCCACAGAATCGGCGTTGTTCGGAATGCCCCAGTACATATCCTCAAAGCCCTAGCTTGAACCACATCTAACTTATTAAGCGTGGACCTAGCTGCTGATCCATATACAAGACACCCATAATCAAAAACTGATCTTATCATAGCTTTATAAATCATCATCATAAGATTCCTATCTGCACCCCAAGAGCACCCCGTCAAACACCTCAAAATATTAATAACCTTTCCACATTTATTCACCATTCTACATACATGTTCTTCATACGTTAGCTTCTCATCTACCCAAACCCCAAGAAACTTGAAAACCCTAACTCTCTCAAGAGGTTCTCCATACAACTTAAGACCTAGACTATTTATATTCCTCTTCCTGCCAAAAACCATATACTTTGTTTTTGTCAATGATAGTCTAAAGCCCCACTTATCACTCCAATCCTGCACTTTATTCAAAGCGCACTGCATTTGTTTAAATAAATATCCTGTATTACGGCCAAAGATCAAAGATCGCTGAAATCCACTTCCTACTTCATCAAACATATTATTAACCATTATATTAAACAAGACTGGGCTGATTACACTACCCTGCGGAGTCCCATTTTCTGCAAACATATAATCAGAAAAGCTCCCTCCTACTTTTACCTGAATACATCGTGCTCTCAGAAAGTCCTTAATCCAATTGATCATTCTGCCCCGAATCCCTGCATGATACAACTTAATGATTACTCCTTCCTTCCACAGCATATCATAGGCCTTCTCGATGTCAAAAAACACACCTAACACCACCTCTTTATTTACAAGGGCTTTCTTGATATCATCATCCAGCACTAAAACTGAATCCATAGTACCTCGACCCAGTCTAAAACCATTCTGATATGTAGAGAAAAATTCTTTCTTTTCCAATCTATATACCAACCTATCAGTAACCATCCTTTCCATAATCTTACAGATAACAGCTGTAAGAGCAATTGGTCTATGTGAACCAGGGCTTTCCGCTTCCTTGCCGGGTTTTAAAATCGGCACAATTACTGCATGTTTCCATTCAGCTGGAATTAATCCTTCCTCCCACACTGTATTAATTAATGCCAATACATCCTCCAATGCAAATTCATCCATCTGCTGAAAGATCTCATATCCTAATCCATCTCTCCCAGGAGTAGTGTGTCGCCCTCGTCTTATTGACTTTCTTAACTCATATAAAGAGAAAAACCTATTAATTACATCACTATTGTCATTACTCTTGTTAAGTTTATGTCCTTCCAGCTTAAGCATTAACTCTCTCCTAATCAAACCTTCACTACCAACATTACTATCACTGTGCACTTGCTGGAAACTCCTAACCAACAGATCAGCCTTGTCCTCGTTACTCACCACTTCTCTACACCCTTCTACCAAAACAGGAATGGCAAAACCTCTATTAATTCCCGCCATCCGATGAATCATATTCCAAACCTGTTTAATATTAGTCTCAGAGCCAAGAGTGCCACAGAACTTCTGCCAACTCTCTCTCTTCGCACACTTTATAACCTTCCTTGCCTCAGCTCTCCGTTGCTTATATTCAATAACAAGACTCTCAACAGGACATCTACGAAGCTGCCTATAAGCTCTATTTCTAATCCACACAGCCTCATCACAAGCCTGATTCCACCACGGCACTACTTTATTCTTTTTCCTCTCACCTTTCATTTTAATGGCTTTTTCTGCGACTTTCCTCACTACGCCACAAAGAGAATTACTCCACTCATCAGTGCTACCTTGACTATTTACATCTCCTAAACTTCCTACCAACTGCTCTCTGAATTTTTCCCAATCTGCTTTTTGAAAATTAAACCGTCTCTCCACTCTCTCCTTCTCCACCTGCAAAACTCTGCCAAATTCACTAAAAATAGGGAAATGGTCACTCCCTAAAGCATAGGTTCTCAAAGTGCGGCCCGCGGGCCAATGGCGGCCCGCCGAAACATTTCTGGCGGCCCGCGATAACATCTGTAAAACTGTTAAAACTATTGCTTTGAAAAAATGAATATCTCCGTTTAGTGGTGTTTAGCGGCATCCATAGGCATAAGCGGTAATTACATGGTCCGACCGACCGATCGCACTTGACCTCACTCCCAAGGCCACCAGGAACATTGGTTGTCTACACAGGAATAGGAATCGTGGCCAACCGAAACCAGCACCACAAATCCCATTGCAATTTAAAAGGGTATGTTGACCAAGTAATCAATATTCAATGTGACTTAATAATAATCTTAACAATGTCAAGCTTATTAATAGCCGCGTTTCCATTACCTTTCAAAATGTTCGCGGGCGCGAACACTTGCATTTTCCTATCAACAGTGGAAACAACTTAAACTAGTCTATCATTTCTGGTCATACAGAAAACAATAATGCATTATTCGCAACTACTTTTATTTGTGTAAACTCATAACAAGAAAACGTGCTTTTGTAAAATAAAATAAAACAATCAGTAGCCTAGGCTATGCGCTTTCATGATCTCCGTGAACTGGAGCGCGAGAACTGAAACAAAATATAGCCTAATATGTAGGCTAAAGCTTAAAATGTGCACTTTTAAACAAACAAACAAACTCGAATCGAAAGCGAATACCTGATTATGTAATCCGTATGAAAGGTGGATTTCTCTCTAAAAGCGCATCTGCTTAACAGCGGAGATGGAGATATGTTTTTAGCCGACACTTAGAAAACAATAGTTTATTAATAAACAATTAAAATGCCTCGCTGTTTTTTCAGACGCATTTATTATCATTAGCCTATAACTCACCTATAAATCAGGCTAGATCAGACACGTACAGGCTATGGCTCTTCTCATTCATCACTGCGGGAAAAATATAAATTCCAGGTTCTAATTTGGCCTTAGAAAACCAGTAAAATCGACATGTTTTCCATATTAATTTGTGAATATTTAAAGGGGCAAAAAGTAATTTAAACAAAAATCTGAAAAAGTCTGTCGATATTTACTTTTTTGCGCAGCAGTTGGTGAAGCCAGTTCAAATTAAAATTTTGTTCAACTTTGCGTTTTAAAAAGACAACAACCGTTCATTTTTCGTTTTTCAGTTACGGGTTAAAAAAGATAGATAATAATATGCAAATCTGCAATAATGGAAACGCGACTGACAAGCAATGATAGAAATGCATGATGATGATGACTTGTTTGGTAAGCTTCTATTTAAAAAGTTTCTTTCTCTCCCCCCCCAAAATTTTCACAAGTTTTGCCAGGTTTAGCCTCAGTTATGAATTAAAATGTGTTAATTGCAACTAATGTAAACTGTAGAGATGCAACCTGGTCATTAAAATAATTTCAAATGGGGTTTTCTTTTCAGTTTTTTTTTTCTTCGTTTTCTCCCCCGCCACTTTGGCGGCCCTCAGTTCAATGTTGGGTTCCTAAATTGGCCCTCACCTATCAAAACTTTGAGAACCCCTGCCCTAAAGTGTTAAGACCCATAGGGTACCAACTCCCACACCTTGCAAGTTCTCCTGACGCAAAGGTTAAATCAATACATGAAAGACTCCCACTATTTACCTGAAACCTAGTCGGTCTTCCATCATTTAACAACACCAAATTATTTTTGTCTATAAAATCTTCTATTAAAACCCCATTTACGTCTCTAATTCTACTACCCCAAAGAGGATTGTGAGCATTAAAATCTCCTGTCCACACTACTGGAAGTCTCACCTGATTCATTATATCATCCAATTTATCCATTTCCAACCGATGACAAGGATTATAAAAATTCACCAATGTAAACCTACCTACTGTGCTCCATACTTCAATTGCTATACATTCCAGTCCTGATGTTATATTTACTTGTTTATATTGAACACCTATTTTAACAAATATTGCACAACCCCCTCCAGTCAAATTTCTGTCTTTACGTAAACAAATAAAACCTGGTATCACAAAATCTAAAGACGGTTTTAACCATGTCTCCTGAATACATATTAACTGTGGTTTATTTTTGCAACCATCCACAAACTTTTTTAATTCCTGTCCATTTGCTACCAAACTCCTGGCATTCCACTGCAGGATACAAAACATTACTAGACTAACTATCAATTTCATCACCATCATCATCATCTTCCATTTGACCTCCATTATTCTTTCCCCTTCTGTCTCTTGAAAACACATATCTATATAGGGCAGCTGGCTCAACCTCTACAACCCCAAGACTCCTCTCAGCAGCCTTCACCACACTTCTAACAACGTCTGAATTATTCTTAGTCTGCTTCATGTCACACATCACATCCACAATGAAAGCCAGGAATTTCATCTTACTCACCACCACTGATTCTTCTGTTACATAAGCTACCGGTGGAGGGTTTTCCGCTTCTTTCCTTCTTGAGTCAACCACCTTACTACATGTTACAACCTTTTTAACAGCCTCAGCATAAGATACCCCTTTGTTAATCTCCCTAAACTGCTGTACCCTCATAGCCTGCTTATATTGTTCACATTCACGATTTCCAGCTATGTGCCCTCCACCACATGTACCACACTTTACCACCTTCTCCTTACACTCAGAGAACTCATGCTCACCTCCACACTTTCCACATCTTCTATCTCCTCTACAAGCAGCCGCAATATGTCCATACCTCTGACACTTAAAGCACCTCAAAGGTGGCCTTCTATATGGATGCACTTTAAATGACAAACACCCTAGGAACACTCGTTCTGGCAGGGCTCTTTCCTGAAAAGATACCACCACAGTTAATGTTTCCCGCTTAGCTCCATCACAAAAAACTTTAATTCGTGTAGCCTCATCAATCCTCGCCCCCTCTATGCCCCTCACCAACTCAACCATGGAAATCTCCAGAGAAACCCCATAAATCACCCCTTTCAAGCCCATCTTGCTCCCTGGAATAAATCCTTCCACTCGCCTTTTCCCTATCGCATCCAGTGAAACAGCTTTGTTCATCTGAGCCACAGACCTGCAAAATACAAGCAGTTTCCCATCACCCAAAATTCTTGCACTCAGGATATCACCCAACTCTTCCTTCAATGCCCCAGCAAGCCTAATTGGGTTGAGAGAACTAAATCCAGCCTCTCCTTCCTTCAACTTAAAAATCACTTTATACTCTTCTGACTGGATACTGTTTCTTCTCATTACCTTTACCTGCTGATCTCTCCCTCCATCTGACTCTTGTGAATCACTAATTTTATTTCTCTTTTTCCTGTTTTTCTTCCTACTATTTTGTTCCCCTTCTTCCCCACCTTCATCCTTGTCCTGCATTGCAGGAACAATATCTTAATTATTGTAGCTTAAACGAGCTGAAGTGCATGCAAACAAGATGGCCTGTGGGCGGGCGTTCTCTGGATTCAATATATGCCTTTTCCCTCCTCATATGCCTTGCTTCGCGAGTCAAAGAAAATGGCGCCTGTGAAAATGGTTTCAGCTCGTTTTGTCCCGCCCAGCTCGTAAATGTCCCGGATGTGACTAATAACACTCTTCTTGGTGTTATTGATTTAACTCTACATATTTTCACCTGCCAGAGGGTGCGCTTTACACTAGCAGTGTTAATCCCTTGTAATTCAACACCAGAAAATTAACACTTTACTCTAAAAGTCCTTAACAACAGGATTTCAACACTGGAGATTTTACTGTGCATGTTTAAAGGAATTCATTTATTAATATAGCTTGCTATTGAAGATACCGCTTTTTCTAGTACCACCTTTCTCTCATTATTAAAACTTACACCCAAAATTCTGCCCGTCTCAGTTCCTGTCTTAATGTATATGTTTAAACAACAATAGTATTTAAACATGGGTTCAATAGACATTTCTTGTTTTACAGCTGAAAAAGAGCAAGCCAGGCAAACCAGTATTCACCAGGACAACCAGTCCTGTTGGGGATGAGAAATGAACATGGCCTTCTCATGTATTCATAGATACTCATACATACATGTTTATAGCTGGAAATTACTTTATATGGTGAGTACTGACAGTTTTTCTGGAGTTATTATTAAATTGTTGTTTTGTCTGATTGTTTGAAGGAGGATGAAGCCAGTTGATGAAGAAATAGGCATGTTGCACTAGTTTTAAATACATTATTAATCTGTTATGACTGCTTGTATTATGTTCTCATTTTCTACTTGTACAGAAAGACTACATCAAGAGGTAGAGGTGCCGATAGCTGGCACTGAACACACTCAATGCTCAGGTCCGTCTTCACGCAGTTGGTCAGTTCACATGGTCCAGACTAAGGAGAAATGGGTCTGAGGCCAGAGATGGAGTTTTTGTTGACAGGAGACGATTCTCTGGCCACCAAGTGCAGCACTGCATCAGTTATACACTGTGAAGAATACATTCCAGCTCTACATTGACAGGTCAGAGTTACGGCCCATGGAATCAATGGTAAGTCTAGTGCAGGGGTAGGCAAGTTCGGTCCTAGAGAGCCGCTGTCCTGCAGAGTTTGGCTCCAACACTGAGAAAAACCTCACCTGCCTATAGCCTTAGTAATCCTGAAGACATTGATTAGCTTGTTCAGGTGTGTTTGATTAGGGTTGGAACTAAATTCTGCAGGACAGTGGCTCTCTAGGACCGAACTTGCCTACCCCTGGTCTAGTGCAACAATTTTAAATAATACTATTATATATGGTTTGCTGATTTACCACCTCCTAAATACATATTTTCTTTGGTTAGAACTTCACCCATCCACCCTGATACTGTGCTGAAGAAGGCTCATCAGTGTCTTTTCTTCCTCAGACAGCTGAGGAAGTTCAGTGTGAGCACCAAAACCCTCAAATCAACCCTCAATTTTACACTGTGGAGAGGATCCTGACTGGCTGCATCACTGCAAAGCTCTACGAACTGCACAGAACACTGTTGGAGGTGAGCTTCCCTCCCTCCAGGACAAGGGAGTGTGTGAGGAAAGCACGGAGAATCCAGACACCCGAGCCATGGACTGCTCTCACCGTTACCATCAGGCAGAGGTTATCGTAGAACCCGCACCAGCAGACTGGACTCATACCAGTAAAACACACAGCAACCCCCACCCCCCAACCTCATATGCTCTACATTTTTTCAATTACACTGACTGGACTCTTACTCAGTATTATTCTGGACCCTGACATTCTATTTTCACTCATTCATACTGTACTGCACTGTATATGTATACTGTGATTATTTTGTTTGTTATTTTTTTCATTTTTCAATCTGTGTATAGTATAATATTGTACCATATTGTTCTCTACTTGTATTGAGTCCCTAACATATACTGTGTATATTAATACTGTATGTGTTGTGTAAATATTCTGTAAGGATTCAGGGCGGATCTAATCCGCGGGGAATTTTCATATCATAATTAATAATTGGTAATTAATAATTATTCATGCATGTTTGGATTAGACCAGTCTTACATGTTAATAAATCTCCCGATAAGGGAGGATCTGTCATTCTACCTGCATGCGTGCATGTGAATCCCTGAAATTAACCACAAGTTGATTGCAGTTAATTACACGGACCATGTTTCACAAACAGGTAAAATGAATTAGCTCAATTGTCAGGATAATATTTGTGGGATCCACAATATCATCTTACTTTATAGGATTTCAGGAAACGCAATTCTCTGGCCAGAAGAATTGGTTTTCCCGCCCTATAAACACATACCTTTTAAGGTATATTTAATTTTAGTAAGCTTGTAGCATAAGATCTTTTGGCACTTAAGGGACTTGAAACTGAGCAAAGAGAGAGTACATCAATCAAATGAATATATATTTAATTTAATAGAGGCATGACTACTTATATATTTACTACGGTTACACGGGATATATATATGTATTTACAGACACATAGACAACAATGAACAATACAATAAGACATCAATGAACGAGAAATGCGTAAAGTTTGGACAATGGATAACTTACACGCGTGAGCGAGTAAGAGAGAGAGAGAGAGAGAGAGAGAGACAGCATGGGTACGATTTTTCCCTAGACTTTCACCTTTCTGTAACAACACGAAACACATAATCTTAATGCTTCTGAGAAGCTTCAAAAGAGATACTTGCACAAGTTTTGGTCTCTCTGTGTCCGGCATTCCTGCGCGGCCTTGTCTGGCCGCGTGCGTGAGCGGAGTCCTTTAAGAAGCGTCACGTGGTGCTGCTTGGCGCGCGTGTTGAACGGAGGTTCAGAGTCTTTGGGTAACATTACCAAAGGAAGATAGTTCGGCTAAGTTCGTTTCACTTCGTGGAAGTGAACTGAGTCGACTACGGAAAACAAAACTTTGACTAACAAAGAAAAGAAATAAAGATCTCTACGGGGAAATCACGCGGAGTTAACGTTACATCTTTGCATGGTTGGTGAAGAAGCGCGTGCGTCGCTCGGTCCGGCGCGTCACGCGGTCACGTGCGCGTGTTTCTCCTTCAAAGCGAGCGCGCGCTCGTTTAAAGGTCCCTTGTAGATGGATTTGCTGAAGAGATATGTCACGGGGTTTTCTTTTCAATCGTCGATTGGAATTAAACACAGAGACTTATCTACAACTGAAAAACACAAACTAAACTAGAAACAAATAAAAGAAAGGCGAAGAGCTCGCCCGGAGGCGAGACGTTACATTATAACACGAGGACAAGGGAGGAAGAGAGAGAACGAAGGGGAGAAGCGTCATTTATCACTTTTGGAGAAATCCAGCCTCTTCCTGTTGGCTTGGCCAATTAGAGGGTTGGAAGTTTACAGGCGGGACTTTGGGTTTTATTGCTCTTTGTCTCCAGAGAGAGACATTTGAAACCCTAATTTCGTCGGTTGTTTAAGAGAAGAATCTTCACAATTCTTATAATACTAATGTGTCACAAAGTTTAGCAACATGTAATGTCAATTAACAAATGGGGAACGAAGATTGGAGTTTATCGAGACCAAACTTGCCACAAATGGATTTGGTTAAACCTTAGTTGGCAAAGTTTGAAACGTTATCCCATTAGAGTTGTCGAGAAACATAGACCAAACCACAGAAAGGCAATTCATGAAATAGGGAACTCAGATACATTGTTCATGCAATCCTCAAGTGGATATATAATAATATATACATATATATATATATATATATATATATATATATATATATATATATATATATATATATATATATATATATGAATACAGGATTCATTTCTCCTCCTTGGTTAGAATTCAGAGAGAGCCACAGTTCTGTGAACATTCAATGTGGCATGGGCAAATGGACACACATAAAAACACATCTAATATATCTGGTTAAATGTCTTTTTTTTTAAAAGAGAAGTTTCCTTCTCTTGAACATCAAATTCCAAATCAGTCATAAAAGTGTCTCGTAGCTGGAAACCACGCTCTGTCCTGAGCAGGCTTCACTTGTGGGGGATGTGTGTGTGTGTGTGGGTGTGTGTGTGTGTGTAAATTTACATTCCAGGCTTTTTGGGTCTTAAGCAGGATGTATTTAGTCCTTTCAGATTCACCCTCGCCCAGTCCTTACAATTCTATACTTGTCATCCATACTGTCATTCTGCAGAGTTTGCAAAAAAGAATTTCATCACCTGTACACACTTGGGTTCATGGTTTTGTGACAATAAAATTATTTGATTTGATCACATCTTTTGTCCATCATTTGTACTGTACTGTGCTCGATAACAATTGCAAATTGCTTATATACATGGAAGAAGATTTTTATAGGGAGATAAATATCATGATTATAACAACCCTTTTTTATTTCTCTCAAATATCATAAGTCTTTATATGCTACTTTAGCTGTATTTATGCTGTATTATCCAGTAAAGTTTTGTACATGGTGTTGGATAACAAAATATGGTGAATATTATTTATTAAGGATTGTGTTTGGTAAATACACAATTAGATTTTGTAATAAGACATAAAAACCATGATTGTTTTAATTGAGACATGAACATTTGTCATATTAATGACATTTGGGACAATCATTTGCTAGAATGTTACCATTGTATATGTTTTAGGACTTAGATGCTGTGTCAAATACAGTAAATATGCCAAATTTCAGTTACATGAAGTGAAAGGCTGAAAGATGCATCACAAGAGACTGCATGGGCTGTATTGTTACGGGCACTTCAGGCACACTGAGGATGATGTACCAGGGAAAGATCAACATGGATCCTGTACTATAAGCAGGATGAGCATTCAAATTTCTGATGTCCAGTACTTTTACATTATGATGCTTTGCAGTGCATTCATTTTTTGTTAAGACTTTTGAGCCATAAGTTACACACTATGTGTACTTGGACAGTATGCCATTCAGTAAAACAATGTTGTACAATGAAGTGTCACAAGTGTATTGGTTGTTTAAATTGATGTCTTTGTTTATTGTCAACACTATTCTTATGCTATGTTTACATAATGATGTTGACTTCACTTTTTTAAAAATCATATATATGAAAAGGTGGTATAAAGGCGTTTTAAAAAGTGCTTATAGTAAAATACAAAATTTTAGCCTGCCTCTCAAATATGTCTTAGAGGTTTGCACAATGACCATGATTAGATATCCCTATGTTCAGTAAAGATAGTATTTTTTTTTTTTCTTTATTAAACGTTTTAAACTACATTACCCATGAGCCTATATCATTATAAGCTATTTGGCAATAGTCTTTGTTTGTAGTTCAGTTAACTTATACTTAGGGTTAGGGTTGGGATCTCGGTAAAGGGGTAATTTCTCACAACAAATCAACACCACATTGTTAACTTTATGTATTACTGACGTAATTATAACAGCAAAACGTACTTTGCAACATTAAACATTTAGTAATATGGGTTTAAAGATTGTCCAACCACAGCCAGTCCTGTAGGTGCCAAGGAAATGTCAAAGCCAATGACAACCCAGTTGAGCAGATGCGTCACACTTACTTGTCCGTATATGGTCATTTATGACAGGATCTTCCAGGTTCTTGTGGTGAATGGACAAATTAAACATTTATTTGTCCCCATTAAATATAAAACTAAAATGACAGATTGCATTGCATAACCCGATGCAACAATAGATTACACGCAATAGAAAAATGTTGCAGTTGGATACTGTATGACAAATAAGTATTAAAATAATTCAAAAAGTTTCATTTGCTTACAAAAAACTAATCCTCTGATAATTATTCAAGCATTCAGTATTTCTTAAACAAAGATAAGTTCAGCTACTATTCAAATGAAGTGCTTCTATAACATGTATTTTACCTTTAATGTATTAAAGGTATATATTTAATCACTTCTGTGTTTCCAGGAAATGGACCCATTTACCATTATTAGCTAGTATAAATATAGGAATAAAAAAAAAGCTCAAAAAAGCATAATGAATGGACACATTTTGTAGTAATTTCCCAAACGTTTATTTATATGTCAAACTGTTTAAATACAAAGATAAGCGCCTAGCACAGCATCCTCTGTCACACAGGTACTTCTCCAGTTTGCGCCACTATGTAGAAAAGAAAACAAAAAAATAGGTTGGTAATATAAAAAAATATCTGCATTGAGGTAATCAATTATAGTGAAAAAAAGAAAACTCTTAAAAAAACACTGATTGATAAAGTAACTGATATGTAACCGAAACCCCTTTAAACCAACAATGAATAGTATACAACATGTAATTTTGATTGGCATTTCAGATGGATGGAGAAAACTGAACTGGAATGATATATGTAAGGGATAATGTGTAAGGACATTATCCCGCTTATAACATGGCTACCTACCAAATAAATCTATAATTTGACTCAAAATATTGATTTAAAAAGGAGTTTATTGATTTAAAAATGATTGTATTGCTTCCGCTAAAGAAAATAGCGTTTAGCGCTACGTCTCTACGGTTAGAATCCATTGCAACGCTCTGTTTTTCATGGCAACGGTGTGTTGTACTTAGCAGCGGTCTGTTTTCAAGAAACAACAGACCGCATTCTACATTAGAATTCAACCAAGCCATGTAATAAATATATATATATATATAATTACACAATATGCAATTCAATAACATTAAGTTGAAATAATTAAGGAAATAATATTAAAAAGAAAGTAAATAGGTTATTTTTTACATTACCATTCCCCCCCCCCCCCCCCCCCCCCCCCCCCCCTCTTTCTCTGTGTTGGCAAGTAGAATACAGTGGGAGGGATGGTGACAGGAGTGCTCACAGTAGAATCTGAGTGTTCACTGTAGAAAAGAAATTATTACAAGTAGACATGGTCAGAGTGGAATTTAGCAATAAGACTGAAGAAGGGCTGAGAGCAGATGTGCCACACAAGACAGAGAGCGATGTGAAAGCTTTTGGATGGGTTGGGTCTTAAAAGAGCTATTGGGTTTGATATTGTAGAGAGCTGATGGAGCAGGACTAAGTAATTCGTGACAAATCCTGCAAGAAAGGACAAAAGAGAATTTTATTAAATCACATGATGAACTATAAAAACACTGACAGCCAATCAGGATCTATCCAACTTTAACCGTTTGTTGTGGATGTTAAAATAGTTATCATTATAGTTATTGTTCTTGGTGTTATGAACGAACTTGAAGGGTTAATTCACCCAAAAATGACAATTCTGTCAGTAATTACTCACTCTCATGTTGTTCCAAGTTCCAACCCCGTAAGACTTTCGTCAATCAACCATAAGTTTATCAAGCCACGAGAATACTTTTTGTGCGCAAAAATAAGCAAAAATAATGACTTTATTCAACTCTTCATTTTCTTCTGTGTGGGCCTCTGAGTGAGCCTACGTAGTGTAACAGCGCAGCGCTTCTGTGTTGTACGTCAGCACGCATCAGGCTCGCTATTGGCCGA